>NC_056749.1:420467424-420784924 GCF_019279795.1 Protopterus annectens
AAAAACTGGCTAAGAGAAAAAGGGGCACCAAAAAGCCACACACTCAAAACTAACACTAAACTAAGCTAGGGGAGGGAGGTAAACAGCTAAAATTACTATAACACCCACACTAGACAAACTACTACTAAGCTAATAACACTAAACTAACCAATACCAGAACGAACTTGGAAAGAAAGCACTTCTTTGCTACAGCCAAAGGAATGTGTCTGCACAGCAAACGAGATCTGGGGAATACAGGGCATTACTGGAGAGGGAGGAGCTAGGGCCTTGGATCTGTCTGTGTTATATTGCCGGCTCGGATCCTAGACCCTATTTTGATGAATGATGAAAGGGATAACATCAGATCCAGCAATGCTGAAGGGTTTTGGATTCAAGTTTCAAATGACAGCTAGTATTATCCTTTCACATCTATGATTATAATTTTTGATTACTTTCCTCCACATTTCCTTAACCGGTTTCTCAATATTCCATTTCAACCAAATTCCCAAATATCTCATCCTGTCAAGACCATACAAAAAGGGGAAGCTCTGTACTAATCATGGCTTGGGGCACAGTTCAATAACACAACCTTTTTTTGCCTCATTAATTTTTATGTCTTGCTACACTTTTAAAATATTTTAGACTGTCAATTACAATTTTTACATCATGTTCTGGACTAGTAAGATATGGTGTATTGTTTGCAAAAAGGACCATTGTCTCATATTTACATATTCATATCCAAGTGCCTTTTACGGTCTTATATCACTAGCTAACTGCTAAATATAAAGCAAAGAATAATGGTGAAAGTGGATAACCATGCCTAGTACCACCAAACTTCATTCTAGACAAACTCCATGTAGATATCTCAGCAATATAATTTCTATTCCTTTTGCCAAAATTACCACAAACACACTGTAGTTATGATTCAGAATCAAAATGCGTCTCTGTATGAAACTGGATCAAAGGGAATTTTCCCTTCCTGTAGTGTAACCACCAGTTTTGTTTCTTCCCAAGTCAAAGACTCTTAAAATTGCCAGACAGTAATTTATTATTTCTTGCTCTTTTTCATACTCTCATTGGAATTCCATCACTACCAGGAACTTTCCCTGTGTTGTGGTTTCTCTTCGCTTCTTTAGTTTCAATTTCCTTAACTTTCCATGTTGATAATCCTCTTTCTACTTCTCCTACATCAATAGCATACAATTTTCTAAATGCGTCAACGGCATCCAATTTTCTAAATACGTCACAATTCCATCTGCGTTACTTCCAAGTGTTTACAGTTTACTGTAATAAATCACCATTACATGTATTTTTCCTGGGTCCACTTCCTCCCTATCACTACCATAATTCCTGACTTTAGTTATCCATTCAATTTTTGTTGTCTCAAATTTTGAGCTAGCAATTTGGCTGCTCTAAAGTTATTGTTAAAAAAACAAGATTAAAAATATAAATTTACATTTAAGTACTCTTGCATTAACGTTCTAGTTTATTTCAATTATTCTTTAACAGGTTGTGTTCCAGTTATTCTTTTTTGTTTTTGTAAATTCCTTACTTTTTACAGCCTTCTAGATACTTACTGTGATTATCACTCCAAGTCTCACTGGCTTTTATTATGACCATGTTTCTAATATTCATTTAACAAGTGTCCCAGTTATTAGCAATTACTGCTTGGGTTCCAATCGAATAAAATTTCAGTTACATTTTAATCTACCCAATTATTAAATGGATTCCTTTTCAGAAAGAATACTGGAAAATGCCAATGTTCATCACAATGTACTTTTACTTGCTTACAAAACATAATCTATATAGGTGCATGGTGTGATACAATCACTGAATGTGTTTTCATGGTTTGTAGTATTCGTTCAATATGCAGCAGCTATCTAATCTTGTCCAGAAACTATATTTTGCTGAAAAATGTGTACATTCTACTTCTTTCCATCTTACTTTCATTACATCACCGCCAAGTACCTGACCTCAGATGATACTCTATAACTTGGCTCTCCAGAGACATCTTTCTCATTTCTGATGGTGATCCAGTCTCCAGATACCACAATACATTCTTAATGAAAGACTACAACTTCTCCCATAATATTCTTTATATCATCTCACTACTTTTGGTGGAATATATACAGTGCAGCCAGTGTAATTCCTATACCCTACCAACAGTCTCTAACCAATATAAATCTTCACTGCCTGTCCTTCATTTGTTCATTAACTAAGTATATATGTTCACAAAACCATACAGCTGATGCTTCATACAAATGGCAGTGTAAAGCTTCTTCCAATTCTTTTTATCATTCAAATTCTGGTGGGCAGAAGAACAACAGCTATTACAAATCACTGATCTGACTATATCCCTTGCTTGCAGAATTTTATTTCTGAAGCTATCTCCTTGTAACTTTGCTGCTAATTAGCCAGTAAATATTTCTGATGCTTTAGCTATTCTAAAAGGTCAAGCTTGCTATGCAGGCACAGCAGCTCTACAGTCTTGCAATCTATACAAGATCATCAGTGAAGGCAATCAGAATTCCAAAAGCACCAGAGACATGCCAGTCTGTACAGACTGAGAATGTTTCACTCTCAAATCTAACATATTTGACATAAAAATAAAACTATTTTTACATTTTAGTTACACCAAACAACCTTCTGCATATAACCAACCCACTCCTCCTATGCCTCCAGCTCATTTATTTGTGCATGTGCTTTCGGCCAACATACTTGTCTCAGTAATTTCCAAGCATTTCTGGACCTATTGTGTGTATTAACAGAACTAACACTAAAAAATACTATTCTACTGGCTTCCACCACACAGTATATTAGCTTCCTTTTCTCCTTAAAATAGGAACTTTATCATCCAGCATGTATTTACTCTATGCGCTTTTTCTAGTCTAGTATCAACAGAAAGTCCAGTCCATATGCGGAGGCATTTTCTCACTATCTTTTCCCTCATTTTTTTCTGAAGCTGCTGTAATCCTCAAGTTGTCACAGCCAGATTTGGTGCCATATGTTCATATTTTATTTGCTGTTCTACCATTTGGATCTCCTTTATGTCATCAGCATATCGATCATCTACTCTGAATACCTGGTTACAAATCTGTTTCCTACATGTTTCTGCTTTCTGTCTCTATATATTCCAACAGAGACTCCTTAAAAAATCTCAAAACAAATGTAATCATCCCCCCCGGGTGATTAAAGAGTTTTCAACTTCAATTGCCAGTACATCTGCTTTCCCCAGCTGTGCTCCACCACACTGATTTCAGTCTTATTCTGAGTTTTCACAGTTACTCTCCCCTTTTACTTCAGTTTTTTTTTCTGGTTGACCTTCTGGACATCATCCACACCATCTACAAATTTCTGTTAACAAGTTATAGCAATTTGCATGATTTTTTTAATTTAAACTGTTCACGGCCCATAGCTCTGTTTTTAGTTGCTTATACTACTGCAAATAACTTAAAAACAGTAGGGACCACACTGTTGGTGCAGACCTCTCATGGCTAAGCTCCAACCACTAAATTAAGGGATGGGTAGTGCTTACAATAACCAAAGATGCATCTCCAGTATGTCTCATCCTCCAATATATTGACTTGCAGCTCAGGCCCTTGATGCAGGCAGGGAGGACAGGTGTGCCATTCCTGAGATGGGGAAGCACAACTCACATCAGATAATTTGTCAAACTTTCATTGAGTGTGTGACTGGGAGAAATCACTGTGCTAGAAGGGGCAGGACAACTAGAGAGGTATGGCTGCCCTAGGGCTGAGGGTAGGAAATCTTCAAAGGGTACTCCTCACTGCCTGCTTGCATAGCCTACGAAGATATGTGATACAGCTGGGGGGTACAGCTAGGAAAAAGCTACTCATGCAGAACGTATGAAGATGCGGGTATTAATCCATTCCACCACCAGGACATTGCTTGCTCATACCCTTTCCAACTTCACTGGTGGTCTCAGAACCAGGGGCTATAAGACAAACAACTCACTGTTCCCCACCCCTTCGCTCCACTCCAGTGGCCTTAGAACTCATGGCGGGTGGCAGTCCTAGGGCTGAACAATGTCAAGGAGATAATGGTCCGAGATGCATCCTGAGACAAGAAACTAGACGCAATTTTGTTTTGGGTATTGGCTTTTGATTTGGCAGTCACAAGAAAGTACAGTTGTGTTCACTTACCATAAATGTAGATGTTAGATTGTATTCACTGTTGCAGTCATTATATTTGGGTTGTCTGCTTGCAGGTAGCCCTCAGTCAGCCTGATTAACAAAGTCTTGGGTCCTGTGCCGGTTGCTGTCCCTTCTTCCATGACATCAGGTCGTCAGGGGTATAAAACATGCAGCTAACGCCATTGCATCAGAGTTTCTTGCCCCAGATGTAAGGTGCCGCCCTAATGGGAAGCAATTAAACATAAAAGCACAAAGATACACCTCCAACAAAAAAGCAAATACACCAAAAAGGCTTTTAAGCACAGTAAAGGAAAAAACAACTATAGTAAACTGAGTCCCTGCAGTCAGACTACTGTAACAAGGTTGAACACAAAAATACGTCCAAGGACAAAACCACGATCCAAATTCTATAATATCACTGATTTATTGTAGAAACACAAACACAGGAATAAGTTGAGCGCTTTCATCTGTGTAAAGAGACTTCATCAGAACACAGTGTGTTGCACCACTGACAATATATAATAAAAAACCCGCCAAAATTCCTTAACAAGAATGTTAATCAATTAACAAAATTAATATCGAATTGGAATTAATATCTAATAAAAATAACCACAATATCCCTTTAAACCTAAGACACGATCACCTTAGTGAACTTTCATGAAAGACATTTCAAAAATTACTACAATTACATAGGAAAAAATAGTAAAAATAACAATATGTCATACAACTTCAAAAATACTAAAATAAATTATAATGTTAATATAATGTTAAAATGGATGTAAATGTGACGTGCTACATTTCATCCGATAAAACAATACTTTCAAAAATTCAAAAATGAGAAATAAATAATGAAAAAGAAACCTTAAATACATAATTCAGGTTCTAATAAGAGGCTTAGTGGGTATAACCTCATTTAACCCTGGTGGACAAGTTGCGTTTAACTTGATCTGCCATTTAATCTCTCTTTCTCCTACAATGGCCTTGATATTACCACCTCTAGGGCTGGGTACAACTATTTCCAAAATTGCAAATTTAAAACTACTACAATTTGAACTATTAATTAAATGACGATAAAGTGCATTATTTACATCCTGTTTCCGAATACAATATACATGATCGTAGATTCTGTTCCTCAATCTACGATCCGTCTTGCCCACATAAAAACATGGGCAAGAACAACATAATGCCAAATATATCAAATGTTGGGATTGACAGTTGCCAGAACAAACCTTAATCTTGCTTCTAATGTTGTTTTTCAAGACAATGGTCTCCCCCTCAAAAATATGACTAAACTGAGGACAGTGACCACATTTCCTAGTTCCTATAGTGTGTGACAACACAGGAACAATGTCAATTCTTTCACCAGCGAAATTGATGTTGTCCTTGATTCTTTGTGTGAACAAAATATTAGAGTTATGTCAGCTGACAAGGGGGTGGTATTGTACTATATGATCACGATATTTACATCACCAAGATTTTTGACCTACTAAACAACTCTGTTCAATATGAGGTTTCTTCGCTCAACCAAATTAATATAGCACATCGTAGAATAGATTTGTTCCTTGAGGAGTTCTTACTGGATGATAGGATTAGTGAAGAATTGTACAAGTTTTTGAAAGTGGAATTTCCAGTCTTAGCCACCATTACAGGGATTCCCAAGGTCCACAAGAATCTCTTAAATCCCCCATTTAGACCTATTATCTCTGGAAGCCAAAGCAAGGCATTCCCATTTGGAAAGGTCACTGACTGCTGGCTCAAGCACATTTACAGTACTGTCAAACACGTTATATAAAGGACTCATGGGAATTTCTAGGCCTTTTTACCCAGGATATTTGGTATTCCAACATGATATTTGTTACCATAGATATTAAAGATCTATTTTCATGTATACCTAAGGGAGATGGTGCAGATAGATTTGCCAACAGTCTAAGAAAACATAGTGGTTTAAATTTTGAAAAGATAAATTTACTCTCTGAATTTTTAGATATTGTAATTGACAACAACTTTATCTATTTCGAAGGAGAGTATTACAAGCAAATTTCTGGCGTAGCTATGGGGGGCAGCTTGTGCCCCCATCTACGCCAATATGGTACTGTTGGATTGGGAAGAGGAATTCATATTACACTCAGCTTGGAAGGAACATCTGACATGTTATGTGCGTTACTTGGATGATTTGTTCATTTTGTGGAAGGGGGATGAGGAACAACTTAAGGAGTTTATTGATTATATTAACAGTAGCACCTCATATTTGCAGTTCACCTATCAACATAATAGGGTGGGGATCAATTACCTTGACGCTTATATCTACAACGATGGTAGTTCCTTTCAATCTCGAATACATAGAAAAGAGACCTTTAGTAATGGATATTTACATTTTGACAGTGTGCATCCTTATTCCCAAAAAAGGAGCATTGTCAAAGGTCAGTGCATCAGAGCGGCCAGGATGACCTCAGTTAAGGAAAATATGGTACTAGAACTGGAATTCATTGGCCAGCTATTTCGAGATAAAGGTTACCCAGAGGTATTGATTAGTGATGTAGTACAGTATGTCACAAACGAACGGGGTAAAAAATATCCCCCTGTATTAGGCAAAGGGTTAATGTCATCCAGTGGAACGAGTATCTTACATGCCAACAGAAATAATTGTATGGATGAACCATTTTCTAAGGCCTGTATATTAAAATATGGTCAAAATGTGAATGATGTTAAAAAGATAATAAATGCCAGTTGGAACATCATCACCAGTGACGAGGGTATTAAAGACAGGATAAGTGACAGACCGAAGTATGTGTATAAAACTGGCACAAATATCAAGAGGATTATTGAGTGGGAAATCTAAAAATAAATGTTCTAGTGTGTTGTTACACACTATAGGAACTAGGAAATGTGGTCACTGTCCTCAGTGTAGTCGTATTTTTGAGGGGGAGACCATTGTCTTGAAAAACAACATTAGAAGCAAGATTAAGGTTTGTTCTGGCAACTGTCAATCCCAACATTTGATATATTTGGCATTATGTTGTTCTTGCCCATGTTTTTATGTGGGCAAGACGGATCGTAGATTGAGGAACATAATCTATGATCATATATACTGTATTCGGAAACAGGATGTAAATAATGCACTTTATCGTCATTTAATTAATAGTTCAAATTGTAGTAGTTTTAAATTTGCAATTTTGGAAATAGTTGTACCCAGCCCTAGAGGTGGTAATATCAAGGCCATTGTAGGAGAGAGAGAGATTAAATGGCAGATCAAGTTAGACGCAGCTTGTCCACTAGGGTTAAATGAGGTTATACCCACTAAGCCTCTTATTAGAACCTGAATTATGTATTTAAGGTTTCTTTTTCATTATTTATTTCTCATTTTTGAAAGTATTGTTTTATCGGATGAAATGTAGCACGTCACATTTACATCCATTTTAACGTTATATTAACATTATAATTTATTTTAGTATTTTTGAAGTTGTATGATATATTGTTATTTTTACTGTTTTTTCCTATGTAATTGCAGTAATTTTTGAAATGTCTTTCATGAAAGTTCACTAAGGTGATCGTGTCTTAGGTTTAAAGGGATATTGTGGTTATTTTTATTAGATATTAATTCCAATTGGATATTAATTTTGTTAATTGATTAATATTCTTGTTAAGGAATTTTGGCGGGTTTTTTATTATATATGGTCAGTGGTGCAACACACTGTGTTCTGATGAAGTCTCTTTACACAGATGAAAGCGCTCAACTTATTCCTGTGTTTGTGTTTCTACAATAAATCAGTGATATTATAGAATTTGGATCGTGGTTTTGTCCTTGGACGTATTTTTGTGTTCAACCTTGTTACACAGTAAAGGAAAGTAGAGGCATAGATAAAAGAAGTTGGGGGCTGGAGGGAGGGTAACCAGGACTGCAACAGTGAATACACTCAAACATCTACATTTATGGTAAGTGTACACAACTGTACTATGTTCTTCATGTTTCACTGTTGCAGTCATTGCATTTGGGTAGATTCCCAAAGCTATGGTTGTGAGGAGGAATTTAGATAGCATTAGGGCCCGCTATAAGGCCCTGCAAGACTACAGTGGCAAAGCCAGCTCTGGATTTAGAGAAAATTGGCAAATGATAATGCTTGGTGAAAGTATGTACAGAACTCCGGGTAGCAGCTTCTAGGATGTCCCTGGTAGGAACACCTCTGAGAAAGGCTGTAGAGGTAGATGCAGCCTGGGTGGAGTGAGGTCTTCCATGGTGCTTATAGCAGAAATGAATGCAATGGCTTATCCATTTAGAAATGGTTTGCTTTGAAATAGCCTTCCCCTCTGCCCCTGCAGCAAATGCCACCAGCAGTTGTTCAGATTTCTTTTGAGATTTAGTCCTGTCCAAGTAGAATCTAAGTTGTCTGCGCACATCTAAGGAATGCAGTATCCGTTCCCCTTTATTCTGTGGATTGGGAAAGAAGGTTGGCAGATGAATGGACTGATTAAGAGCCACACTGGATACCACCTTGGGCAAGAAGGATGGATTGGTCCGTATGAAAGATGATGAAAGGCTCCACTGCCATAAGGGCTTGTAATTCAAATACCCTTCTAGCTGAAGTGATTGCTAAAAGGAAAGCTGTTTTCCAAAAAAGAAATTTTAAGTCTGCAGTAGCAGCTGGCTCAAAAGGAGGTAGAGTGAGTTTCTCCAAGACAAAGTTAAGGTCCCAGGCTGGGGTTGGAGCTCTCCTGGGTGGTCTCAGATTTTTGGCCCCTCTGAGGAACTGCTTGAGCAGTAGATGAGAGAAGAGGGGAGGGTCTGTGTTATAATGAGCTGAAATGACTGAGGCATGGATTTTACTGGATGAAAAAGACAGGCCCTTGTGAAGCATCTCAGTTAAGTATTGTAAAATCTGAGGTAAATTGGGCACTGCCTTGAGACTGGTTCCAGGCACAGAATCTTTTCCATTTTTCAGCATAAGATTTTCTAGTACTAGGCCTCCTTGCCTCTAAAATTATATCCATCACAGGTTTGCTGTGGGATGGTAAAGGAGAGAGTAAGTATTTAGTCAAACTGCAAAGTTCAGTGTTAGAAGCTGAGGGTGCAGAATCTGGTTCTCCTGCTGAGACAGCAGGGAAGGAGTCTGAGGCAGGTGCCATGGAGATAATCATGACATGCTGCGCAGGAGGGGGTACCAGTGTTGGCGAGGCCAGTCTGGAGCAATCAAAATCACCCTTGGTTTGTCCTGTTTGATTTTTAGTATTACTTTGGAGAGCAGAGGCAAAGGGGGGGGGGGGCATAGACTGATAGGTTTTTCCAGCTGAAGGACAGAGCATCCACTTTCCAGGCTCATTTGTGGGGAGTCCTTGTGCAAAATATGTCCAATTGGTAGTTCTGGGGAGAGGCAAACAGGTCTATATCTGGGCTCCCCCATCTGCTGGTCAACATGTTGAAAATCCTTGGTGCCAGTTTCCACTCATGTGGGTCCATGAGGTTGCTGCTTAGTCCGTCTGCCAGTGTATTTAATTTTCCTGGCAGGAATTGAGCTTGTAGGTGCACGTGGTAGCTCAAGGCCGTGTTCCATAATGCCATGGCTAGTCTGCAGGGGGGGTAAGAATGTGTACCCCCCCTGCTTGTTTACGTACCACATAACAGTGGTGTTGTCTGTCTTTACCATTAGTTGTCCTGGAAGAATGTGGTTCTTGAAGACTGTCAGAGCATTCTGTACAGCTAACATTTCTTTTTGATTGATATGCACGTGCATTTGACTTTGGTTCCATTTGCCCTGAATGCACTTTCCTGCCAGTTGAGTCCCCCATGCATAGTCTGATGCATCTGTTAAGGTTTGGGCGGCAGGGGGTGGCGTGAAAGGTAGTCCCTTGTTTTGGTGGCAGGCCTCTGCCCACCCATGGAACTCTAGGGGTAGGCAAGGTATGACAGGAATCATTGTTTCTAGGTCTTGAGACTGTTGACACCATAGGCTTTTTAGATACCATCGTAGTTTCCTCATATGCAGTCTTGCATATGGAATTAGAAGAATGCAGGAGGCCATGAACCCAAAGGCTTGCAGTATTTGTCTTGCAGATAGCAGGGATTTTGTGGCCACTTGTTTGAAGTAGGTTATCAAATGAATTTACTTTTCTGGCGTGAGGTAAGCCATCTGAGAAGTTGTATTCAAGCTTGCTCCCAGGAATATAATTTGTTGACAGGGTACCAGGTGTGATTTCTTTTCGTTTATGGTGTACCCCAGACAAGTTAGAACCATTTTTACAAAGGTCAGATGATTCAAAAGTATGTCCTGGCTTTCTGCCTGAATTAGACAATTGTCCAGGTATAGGTATATTTGAATATTTCTTTGCCTGCAAAATGCAATAACTGGAGCTAGGCACATTGTGAATACCCTGGGCGCAGTAGATAAGCCAAAGGGCAGTACAGAGAACTGACAGTGCGTGTAGCCTGCTTTGATGCGTAGGTATCTTCTGCAATATTCCCTGATTGGGAAGTGCAGGTATGCTTCTTTTAAATCTAGTGTTGCCAACCAGGCATCTTTACCTAGCATAGGAAGTAAATGGTGAAGAGTCAGCATCTTGAATTTTGGAATCTCCAAAAAGGTGTTTAGAGTAGACAGGTCCAGGATAGGATGCCATGATTTGTCTTTTCTGGGTACCAGGAAAAGTCTTCAGAAGAAACCTAGTCCCTTTTCCTCTTCTGGTAGCAACTGAATAGCCCCCATGCTTAAGAGAGAAAGTACCTGTTTTTGGGCCTCTGCCCACGGATTTGGGGGTAGGTCCGGCCACCCACTTGGTGTTGTCAACATGTGGAAGTGAAATCTGTATCCCTGGGACACTATATTTAAAACTCATTTGTCCTGGGTAATGAGTTCCCTATTCTTTGCATGAAGAGCAATCTTTCCCCCCAAAGGTGCAGTCAGCTGATAAGTGCTTGGAAATTTTAAAAGGAAGTCATTGAGACAGTTTACAATGGGGGGAGTTTTATTATTCCCAGACTTGGAAGCGGAGGCCCCCAACTGCTTAGTTTTATGAGTCCCCTGGGACTGAAACCTGGGGTTTTTGCTGTGTCTGGGTTTGGCTGTGTCTGGGTTTGGCTTGAGAAGACCTGGAAGGGGCTGGAAAGGACCAATTCTTAGAGGGCCAGTGCTTACTAAATCTAGGAGGCTGAACTTGTAAAAAATATTTAACAGTTTGCATAGATTTAGCTTTATCTTCCATCTTTTTCAGAACTTCCTCAGCCTTGTTGCCAAACAGGCGGTCCTGATTTAAAGGAGCATCCAACAATTTAGCTTTAATATGATCAGGCAAAGATTGCTCCTTAAGCCAAGCATGCCTTCTGATTACAGCCCCAGTAACAGCAGCCCTGCAAGAGGCCTCTAATGAATCAAAACCACATTGCAAGGAATGTTTTCCAACTTGTTTGGCAGAATGCATTAAATCCTGTAATTCTTTATTTTCCACACAGTCAGGAATCAACATCATTTTCTGTTAAAGCAGTCCAATTACATGTTGCTGATATTTTAACATATGAAACTGGCAGTTTAAAACCCAAATGGCCAAGGTTGCAGAAGTGTAAACCTTTTTACCCCATCTATCCAGTGCCCTAGAGTCTCTATCGGAAGGGGTAGGATTTTTAGCAGTAGAAGCCTTAATGCCCTTGGGCCCCTGTAAAATAGTCTCTGGATCTGCAATAGAATTTTTGAAAAGGAACTTGTGGGACTCAGGGACCCTGTAGTATCTGTCAGGTTTTCTCGGTACAGGAGGCAGGGAATCGGGGGCCAAACTAGATTCCGAGAAAGTGTCATCAACAATGTCTAGTACAGGAGGAATAGCTAAAGGCCTATGCTGAGGTAGGATAAGGAATTCCCTAAGCCTCTTTTTTGAATCAGAAAAATCCTGGCTTTCCCCGTGGAAATGCTCCCTTAGAGTATGTAAGGTTTCCCCAAAAGAAAAATCCTCAGGAGGGGAAGCAGAGGGAATAGCGTCCTCTGCATCAGAATCCTCATAAGTAGGCAAGGGCAAATCCAGATAATCAGAAGAGTCAGAAAAAACAGAATCCTGATCAGAAGATTCATAATCAACTTCAGTCCTAGGCCTCTTAGAAGGGGGGGTTGGCTACCCCTGATTAGAGTTATTAGATCTTCAGCCATTCTTATCATTTGTTTTTTAGTCCTAGAGGCTTGAGCATGTGGCCTGGGCGTCAGTTTTTTAGACATGGATCGAGATTTAGGCCTAAGTAAAGGAGGCGTCGGTTTAACAAGCAAGTCCGTAGGCCTGAATACACCCTCAGAAGCCGGTGCCTGCATAGCGGCTCCGGATCCATCCAAGGTAGAGACATCCGCAGGTTCCATAGTTGAAGCATCTCGCGGCATACCGGACTCCGAATGGGTCTTAGTAGAGGCCTGCGATTCAGAAGTAGCGGCCATCAGGGGCTGTGAAAGCGCCTCACTGAGTACCATCGAACTGGCAACTGGCTTAGGAGAATCATCGTCGGCAGCTTTGGACCTCGGCGGCCTCTCTCTGTCTTTATCTTTGCGTTTTTTCAGAATCCCGGTAGTCGGATGGCTAACCAATGACATTTCTGGATAATTAAACAGAGAACCGAAATATTTAGAGGCGAAAATATACAGACGATGGATAGTGCGCTGATTAAATAAAGCACAAAACCGACAGTAAGGTACGTCATGGTTAGGGCCTAGGCAAGGAATACAGTACAAATGAAAATCTTTATGAGGTATTTGCTTTCCACAAGTAATGCAATTATTAACTTTTACTGAGATAGGTAAGGAGCAAGAAAAAGTTTCCCCAACGGGGTACTTAGCTTTAGTTGAAGACTTCGGTTCTGAAACTCGAAAACGAAAATTTCAGGAGTCGGACGACTGGCACTTGCGAACTGCTTCTGCTTTGGGCACTGCATGGCAAGAAAGACTGATGTAATGGCATTGGCTGCATGTTTTATACCCCTGATGACCTGACGTCAAGGAAGAAGGGACAGCAACCAGCACAGGACCCAAGACTTTGTTAATCAGGCCGACTGAGGGCTACCTGCAAGCAGATAACCCAAATGTAATGACTGCAACAGTGAAACACGAAGAACATTACTTAAGATGGTTTATACTTTCCAGGTACTGAAAGGCGAAACATTTCCAAGCTGAATATTAGACTTCAGAATATTGTGGGTAACTGCTGGCCTTAAAAGTTCAGATCTCTTGCATAAGCACCTATAGCATCATAAAATACACTTCAATGCATAAACTTCACTATTGCAAACTGTACTAATAGGCTTTTCTAATGTATTTATGGGGTCAATGCTTGATAGATTCTGTAGTGTTTCCTACACTAGCTCTAAAATGGCACTTTGGTAGGACACATTAGGGGCTAAAAGACTATAAAAATCTGACAGCTAAATTAATACAAGCATAAACGTTTGCACAATGTTGAGGTAACGGTCTCAACTCTTTATCAAATGGTAAAGTCGCTAGAGGAATAAACTTGCTGCTCTAAGATTATGCAGAAAAACATTAATAGCAGCAGGGTCTGCATTATGGGTATTACATAAATCTTGTATATACACAGGTACATTGTATATCTTGACAACTGTGGTCCTGCTAGTTGCAAATCTGGACTCAGTCATGATCGTTAGCACTGAACACATCTTTAAAAGTGTCACAAAGAGGAGGGGTTGCCCATTCTCAATCTGAGACAAATGTTTTCTAGTATAGTTGAAGATGCAAGGATCCCCTTTGCAAGCAAACTATAACAAATGACTGTATCTGCAAAACAAATGTCCTCTATAGGTCAGCCCAATGACTATGGGTAAGCATGCTCAGGGACAATGTTATTGAAAGGTAAAACTCTAACTGAATCATATAAAAAATCATCCTCATTGTCATAATAAGAAATGGAACAGTTTATTTTTAATTGCTGGGGTCTTCACTGACACCTGCAAAATTCCATGTACCTGCAATTCCACCACAGCAGAAGACTGGTATAGGGAAGATACCAGTGTAGGTCCTTGTGTTTTACTTTCTTGAACAAAGCCAAAATACTTCTTGGCAAAAATCTTATCAAACAAGAGCTGTGAAACAATAAGAGCAATACATCCTGTTTAAGTGAGAGTAGCAGGATCATCCACCAGCAGGTTTGTTAGATATGGCATGATCACAGATGGTACCAATGAAGGTGCTATATTACACTCACCATCATTTAAAATCAAGATCAGTGAGTAGGATTTTGGTGAACATAAAACACTTCAGATCCCTTTCTTTAGATTTGTCTTTCCTTCTTTAAATTTTGTCAAAAACAATGAGCAATAGGTCTAGTCACTACACAGACAAAATTACTCTAGCATGAACACGAAACCTGCAGTACTGCTACAGTGAGAGATGAACTGGTGAAAACATGTGACAATGATGGATATCTGTAAACCTACAAAGACATTTTCTAATAGCACCTGTCCTCACAGGGAGAAAAAAAAAAAATCAAGTTGGAGTGAAAAGTTTGTTCCATGGGATTTTGTGGGTGGAGGTGGGTTTGTTTGTGACGGGGTGGTGTCTTTGAAAAATGAGGTTACAGTTTGATGGAAGCACTATTAAAGTTATTAGCGAATGCTGATGAAGTGTCTTTTGGGGAGGGAGTGGGCTGTTGACTTTGGCCTTGATTTAGTAGATTTCGGACCGATGACTAGAATTTTACAGGTTTATTTTGGTGTGCCTGCTGTATGTTAAAGTAGTGGAATTTTTTGACATGCCTTATACTGTGCTTAGTTTTACTTCTTAACTGTAGTGTAGACGTTTTTCCTGGGATTTGTTGGTGTGCTATGTTTTACAGGCCTGGTCTCCAAACACCATTAGCTGCCTACTGTGTTTAGATAGCCATGTTGCTGGATAAAGTTTAACTCATGTTCGTTCAGTATATTGGTAAATGTTTTATCAAATTAAGAGGGTGGCTTCATCTAAAGAAAGATTTTTAACATATTCCAAATTAATTGCTTGTGTGTGTGTGTGGAGATGAAACTGTGTACATTAAAATGGGATAAGTTACGCACATTCTTGTATGCATGATGCTTTACTGGAGTGCATACATGCCTGTTAGCAAAACATGTCAGGTAATCACTTAGGTTGTTAGAGGCTGTGCCGTAGTTATCGATAGTACTTGGTTGAGTTGAAAGAATCCAATTTACAGTACAGCCCTTATATGAGGGCTTGTTATATCTTGCTTGTGTATTTATGAGCCGAGAGAAACAAGGTCCTCAAGGATGATGTTTTCTTGGGGTATATCAGCAGATGCCCAAGACAATATGTCCTCTGCTGTGCTGATATGCCCAGGGGAATATATAAGGTTAACATGCACATGGTCTTATAAGAATTTAGCTTCAGTAAGGCAATAAGAATATATGTATTACTGAATGAGGGATGTTTTTTTCTGATAAAAGGATATGTTCTGATGTCTTGCATACATAATAGCTACCTCTACTTGCTTTTTCAGTATATAATCATCTTGAAAGATACATCATCATGTTGGGAAGAATTTAAGTATCTTTGACTTTGGGTTTTAGCCACATTTCTGTGACAGAGGATGTCAACACTGTAATGATATATTAAACCATGCAGTTCGGTTACTTTGTTACAGATGCTTCTAAGGTTAAGGTTTATAAATTTTAGACTTGTTTTACCAGAGTTGCAGGAGCAATGTGTAGCATTATTAATGGTTGAGTGGGACTAATTATAGGACAGGCTGTAGTGGTTGGACTTCAGTTGTGATGAATGTTACTGCATAGTTGTAGACTGCATAGGGATAGGTGGAGTATACAGTAAAGTATAGTTGTGTACACTTACCATAAATGTAGATGTTCAAGTGTATTCACTGTTACAGTCATCACACTTGGGTTATCTGCCTGCAGGTAGCTCTCAGTCATCCCGAATACCAGAGACTTAGTATTTCTGCATCAGATTTTGTCGCTCCAAGATTGACATCAGGTCATCAGGGGGTATAAAAACAGGCAGCCAATGCCATTACATCAATTTTTCTTGCCACAAATGTTAGGAGCTCCCCCTCAATAGGGAGCTAAGCTATGGTGAGGAAAACACCACCAGTAAAAAGTAAATACCAATACCCCTGACGGGGGGTGAGAGAGGCAAGGGGGCCGGAGGGAGGGAAACCAGGACTGCAACAGTGAATAAACTCGAGCATCTACATTTATGGTAAGTGTACACAACTGTACTACGTTCTTCGTGTTTCACTGTTGCAGTCATCACACTTGGGTTGATTCCCAAAGCTGTAGAAAGGGTGGAGGCAGTCAAGAAGAGTTGGGGCTGGCTAGTATGCCCTGCAGGACTGCTGTTGCAAAACCCGTCTTGGATTTAGAAAAGATAGGCAGGTGGTAATGTTTGGTAAAGGTGTGTACAGAACTCCAGGTAGCAGCTTCCAGGATGTCACTGGTAGGGAGTCCACTGAAGAATGCTGTAGAGGTAGAAGTTGCCCTAGTGGAATGTTCATAGGTTGGTACTAGGCTATCAGCCCTAGGGCCTATACAAGCCTAGCCATAACAATTCCCTGGCTATTTCTTCCCACATTATTTACTTTCCTGGACCCCTGTCTAGCAGGGCGACTGACGTGATCCCTGGGGTAAATTTCCTTTCTCCCATCCAATCGTCAAGGTTCCTCTTGAAGAGGTCCAAAGAGGCACTCTGCTTGACATGTATGGGCAATCTATTCCAGAGTCTGGGGAGTCTCTGGGTCAGGAACCTACCCCTCCAACATGTTTTGTTTATTGTGATGACAAGGTTTAGATCCCTGGAGCGTGTAGCTCTGAGGGATTGGGATTTCTTTAAGTGTAGCATGTCCAACAGCTCTGGGCTTGACATGGCCTTGTATGTTAAGCAGAGATCGCCTCTGAGTAGACGATATGCAACAGAGTATAGCTGGAGTTTTTTAAGGAGGTCAGCGTAGGGCATCTGCTTTAGGCCTGTGATTCTTTTAGTGAGGTATTTCTGAGGCCTTTCCAGTTGTTGCAGATGTCTTGAGAGGTACATACCAAATGGGGCATTGTATTCTATAATGGGTCTAATGAGGGATGAGTACAGTGGGACAATGACCTCCTTTTTTCTGGATGAAAAGCCCTTCATGATGAGGTGTGCCACATAGAAGGATTTTGTGACGGTTGTGGCGATATGGTTATCGAAGGTGAGACCACTGTCCACCTGTGTCCCTAAGTCTATTATCACACTTTCTGTGTTTAGTGTACTGCCACCTATATGGTAATTCATGGATACATGTTTATAGTATTTCTGCATCAGTTTCTGTCACTCCAGGTCTGACGTCAGGTTGTCAGGGGTATAAAAACAGGCAGCCGATGCCATTACATCAGTTTTTCTTGCTACAAATGTCAGGAGCCCCCCAGTAGGGAGCTAAGCTATGGTGGAAAAATCTCCATCAGTAAAAAGTAAATATTAATACCCCTGCAAGAGGTGGGTAGTATACACAGATAGGAGAGAGAGAGAGAGAGAGAGAAGGGGGCTGGAGGGAGGGAAAACCAGAACTGCAACAGTGAATACACTCGAACATCAACATTTATGGTAAGTGTACACAAAGTACAGTTTTGTACCTACCATAAATGTAGATGTCAGATAGGTATGCATCTGCAGTCCTTACATATGGGTTGTCCTGCCTCAGGCAGCCCCTCGGTCGGCCGGATTCCAAAGTCTGGGTCCGGCGTCGGTTGATGTCGCCTCCATCCCGATGTCAGAGCGCCTGGGATATAAAAGCGTCAGCAGACGCCATCTTCCTCAGTTTTTCTTGCCCCAGATGCCAGTTGCCCTCTAAGTAAGGCTAAATTTGGAGAAATGAAAAATTCCAAACATGCACAGCAATAAAAAACAAATACACCATAAAAGATAACCCCAGCTAGCTAAAGAGAGGGATAGGTATCCAAAATATACTACAGAGGGGTAGGAGGGAGGGAAATCCTGACTGCCTGACTTAGATGCATACCTATCGGACATCTACATTTATTGTAAGTACAAAACTGTACTATGTCCTTCAAGGATGCATTTGCAGTCTTTACATATGGGTAGAATACCATAGCCAAGCTGGGAGAGGTAGGACCTAAGAAAAGGATGGTGTAGCTAACATGCCCTGCAGGACTGCAGTAGCAAAGCCTGCTTTGGATCTGGAATATAAGGGCAAATTGTAATGCTTGGAAAATGTATGCACGGAGCTTCATGTAGCAGCTTCTAAAATGTCCTTTGTAGCCACCCCTCTTAAGAAGGCTGTGGAGGTGGCTGTGGCTCTGGTGGAATGAGGCCTAATGTTAGCTGGCACAGCTTTTCCATGAAAGGAGTAACAGAACCGAATGCAATTTCCTATCCATTTAGAAATTGTCTGTTTGGAAATTGCTTTTCCTTGTACACCAGCTGCATATGCTACAAAGAGTTGGTCACTTTTTCTGTAATTTTTAGTTCTGTCCAAGTAATATCGCAACTGTCTGTGGATGTCCAAAGTATGCAGAAGTTTTTCTCCTTTATTTTGTGGATTTGGAAAGAAGGTAGGCAGGCAAATAGCTTGGTTCAGTGAAACCCTGGATACCACCTTCGGCATGAATGAAGGATTGGTTCTAAGAGACTCTGTCCTGATGAAAAATGAGAAATGGCTGAACTGCCATGAGGGCTTGTAACTCAGATACTCTTCTCGCTGAGGTTATGGCCAGGAGGAAGGCAGTCTTCCAAGACAGAAATTGTAGTTCTGAAGATGCTGCTGGTTCAAAGGGAGGAAGAGTTAATTTTTCCAACATGAAGTTAAGGTCCCATGTAGGCACTGGTGGTTTCCTTGGAGGGTTGATGTTTTTTATCCCTCTTAGAAACTGTCTTAGCAGAGGATGAGAGAATACAGGTGGGTCAGTGTTGTATTCTGCTGAAATTGCTGAAGCATGGATCTTTATGGAGGAATAAGAAAGGCCATTATGGAGCATTTCAGCCTAGTATTCTAGAATATGTGGAATGCTCATGATTGTCTGATCTTGACCCTTTGCGGTGTTCCAGGTACGAAATCTTTTCCATTTTGCTGAATATGCTTTTCTTGTGGAAGGCCGCCGAGCTTCCATGATGATATCCTGTACCCTCTTGGATAGTTTATCCTGGCAAGGAGTCAAGGTATTCTCCAGGCTGTCAGCTGCAAGGTTTTTAGACTGGAGTGCAGAGTCTTGTAATTGTGCTGTGTCAGAAGAAGTGGTCATTGTGGTAGAGGCCAAGGCTTCGTGCATGACATGTTCCTTAACAGTGGGTACCAGTGTTGCCTTGGCCAGTCCGGGGCTATCAAGATTACTTTTGGTTGCTCTATCCTGATCTTCAATAAGACCTTGGTCATTAATGGAAGAGGTGGGAATGCATATACTGTTAGAGTATTCCAGTTGAATGAGAGGGCGTCCACTTTCCATGCTTGAGGATGGTATGTCCTTGTGCAGAATTTCCTCAGTTGATGGTTGTGGTGGGAGGCAAAAAGATCTATGTCCGGCGTTCCCCATGCATGTGTTATCTGGAGACATATATCCGGGTGCAACATCCATTCATGTGGATCCATGATGTTTCTGCTCAGGCGGTCCGCCAGAACATTGTCTTTTCCTGGTACGAACTGGGATTGTAGTTCTATATTGAGTTTCAGGGAAAGATCCCACAGATTCATCGCCAGCCTGCAAAGAGGGTATGAATGGATACCCCCTTGCTTGTTTATGTACCACATAACTGTGGTATTGTCTGTCCTTATTAACAGGTGACCTTGGTGCAGGAAGAGCTTGAAGGCCTCGATGGAATGTATCACTGCCAGCATTTCCTTTTGGTTGATGTGCAGATGCAATTCCTTTTGTGTCCATTGCCCTTGACTGCATCCGCCTTCCATGTGAGCTCCCCATCCATGGTCTGAGGCATCCGTTGTAATGGTTTGGCTGTTATGTGGCTTGCTGAAAGGCAGGCCCATGTTTGACTGGCTTGTTTTTTCCCACCACAGGAATTCCTTTTGAAGGCAAGGAATGAGGGGGATCAAAGCTTCTAGACTGTGACTGTGCTGAGACCATAGACTCCTTAGGTACCATCGTAGTTTCCTCATATGCAGCCTTGCTTGTGGAATCAGAAGAATGCAAGATGCTATGAATCCCAGGGCCTGCAGGATCTTCCTTGCAGTTAGCTGGGTTTGTGTTGTCAGATTTCTGAAATAATCCGGTAGTTGTGCTTGTTTTTCTTCTGTGAGAAAAGCCATCTGGGTGTTTGTATCCAGTTTTGCACCCAGGAAAATTATTCGTTGGGATGGAACAAGTCTTGATTTCTGGATGTTGACTGTGTATCCCAAGGCCTGTAGTAGTCGGATGACATAGTTTAAGTGTTCTACCAGTGTTTGCTGGCTGTCCGCTTGTATGAGGCAGTCGTCCAGGTATGGGTAAATTTGAATCCCCTGAAGTCTGCAATGTGCAACTACTGATGCCAGGCATTTCGTGAATACTCTGGGCACAGTAGATAAGCCAAATGGCAATGCTGAGAATTGATAATGCTCTGAACCTGCAAGAAATCTGAGGTGTCTTCTGCAACTTTGTCTGATTGGGACATGCAGGTATGCCTCCTTGAGGTCTAGTTACCAGCCAGGACCCCTTGCCCAGCATGGGAAGGAGTTGCTGTAAGGACAGCATCTTGAATTTTGGCACGACGAGGTAAGTATTCAGTGCGGACAAGTCCAGTATTGGTCTCCAGTGCTTTTCTTTTCTTGGAACAAGGAATAGTCTGGAATAAAATCCTTGGCCTTGTTCTGAGAGAGGAACCCTTTCTATTGCCCTCATTTGAAGTAGCTTGGAAATTTGTTTGAAAGCCTCTGCCCTTTGGTTTGGTGACAGGTTTGGCATGTCTTGTCTTTTTGGTAATGTATGAAAATGGAATCTGTATCCTTTGTCTATTATTTGCAGTATCCATTTGTCCTTTGTAATACTGTGCCAATTTTTTGAGAATAAAGATAGCTTTCCGCCCAAAGGTGCTTCCAATTGAGCCCTGGTTGGCGGGGTCATAGCCAAGTCATTGAGATGGTCCTTGTGTAGTAGTTGTAGGTCCTGCAGTACCTCTCCGGTTTGGAGGCTGCCACTGACGTCCTCTGTAGGAGCCTCGAGCTTGCTCTCTACCTCTGGCACGCCTGTTTCTGCCTCTCTGAAATCTGTCTGTGTCCGGAAAGGACCAATTCTTAGAAGGCCAATTTCTGCTGAATCTTGGTGGCTGGACCTGTAGGAAATCTTTGACTGTTTGTACTGACTTAGCCTTTTCCTCAAATTTCTTTAAGACCTCTTGAGCCGTGGAGCCAAATAACTTTTGTTTTTCCAGCGGAGCATCCAGAAGCTTTGCTTTAACATGATCTGGCAGTGTTTGTTCCTTCAGCCAAGCATGTCTACGTATGACTGCACCTGTCATAGCTGACCTACATGAAGCTTCCAATGCATCATAACCATACTGCAAGAAATGGTTGTTCTTGGTACTGTATCATATGAAATTGACAATTTAAAGCCCTCATAGAAAGAGTGGAAGAAGTATACACCTTTTTACCCCATCTCTCTAAAGCCCTGGACTCCCTTTCAGAAGGGAGTGGGTTTTTAGTAGTGGTGGTTGCAACCCCTTTAGGGCCCTGCAAAATAGTTTCTGGGTCAGCAGAATGGCCCTTGTAAAGGAAATGATGTGATTCCGGGACCCTGTAGTACCTATCGGGTTTGACAGGAGCCGGAGGAAGGGAGTCAGGGGAAACAGAGTACACTTCATCAATGACATTTAAAACCGGAGGAATAGCCAAAGGTCTATGTTGAGGTAAATGCAAAAAAGTTCTTAATCTTTTCCTGGAGTCAGAGAATTCCTGGCCCTGCCATTTGAAATGCTCTCTCATGGAGTGGAGGGTCTCCCCAAAGGACAACTCTTCAGGAGGGGAGGCCGAGGGAATAGATTCCTCTGCATCAGAATCCTCGTAGGCCTCCTCCTGGTAGTCTGAAAGGGCAGAGTCATCTGAGGCCTCATCAGAAGTCTGGGGATCTGTCTGCTCAACCCTGGGCCTTTTGTCTTGAGGAGGTTGAGAGCCCCTGTCCGGATGAGGTTGAGAGCCCCTGTCCGGATGTGGCTGAGAGCTCCTAATTAGGGAAATAAGGTCCTCAGCTAAACTTAGAATCTGTGAACCGGTAGTGGATCCCTGAGGAATAGTCTTGGGAGGGAGAGATTTTGGCTGTTTAGCAGCTTTAGCACGTGTAAATGCCTTAATGGACATGCCTTAATGGACATGGATACAGGAGGCCTGGCTGCCCCACGTGCTGGAGTAGTCTTATCTAGAGAAATGGTGTCTGATATTTCCAGAGCACCGGTTTCAGTAGGAAATTCTATAACCGACTCAGAGGTGGCCTCCGGGGCCGAGATTGTCGGTTGTGCGGTTTCGTCGGTCGGAAGCACCGAGGATTTGGTTTCGGCAAAGACCAAAACACTTGCGGTAGGCCTGGGCGTGGTTTCGGCCGAAACCACGGACCGCATGTGTGAGTCCTTGTCCTTCCGTTTTTTGGGTAAATGAGGAGTCGGAAGCTCCGACGGCATAGTGTAACAGTATTTTTCCCCAAAAAATTCCTCTGCGAACTCCGCCCGACGCCTAAGAGTGCGTCTATTGAAAGAGGCACAGGCTGCACAGGCCGAGACGTCGTGGTCTGGGCCTAGGCAGGGTAGGCAGTAAGAATGGAAATCCTTATGAGGTATTTGTTTCCCACAAGATAAACAATTATTAACTTTAACCGTTTGATCTGACATCGGCTGAGGCAAGAAAGAGTCCCCAATGGGGTGCTTAGCTTTTTGAAGTCTTCGGTTAGCTGAAATCTTAGGAGCTGGCCGACCGGCACTTGCGAACTGCTACTGCTTCGGGCACTGCGCGGCAAGAGAGGAAGATGGCGTCGGCTGACGCTTTTATATCCCAGGCGCTCTGACGTCGGGATGGAGGCGACATCAGCCGACGCTGGACCCAGACTTTGGAATCCGGCCGACCGAGGGGCTGCCTGAGGCAGGACAACCCATATGTAAGGACTGCAGATACATCCTTGAAGGACATCTGTACTATGTTCTTCGTGTTTCACTGTTGCAGTCATCACACATGGGTTGATTCCCAAAGCTATAGAAAGGGTGGAGGCAGTCAAAAAGACTTTGGGCTGGCTAGAATGCCCTGCAGTACTGCAGTTGCAAAACCTGCCCTGGATATGGAAAATACAGGCAGGTGTTAATGCTTGGTGAATGTGTGTACAGAGCTCCATGTAGCAGCTTCCAGAATTTCCCTGGTAGGGACTCCCCTGAGGAATGCTGTAGAGGCAGAAGTTGCCCTAGTGGAATGTATTCTGACTCCCTTGAGAGGTTGGTTTCCCATGGTGTTTGTAGCAGAAATGGATACAGTGTGCTACCCATTTGGAAATTGTCTGTTTTGAAATGGCCTTGCCCTCTGCCCCTGGTGCAAAACTGAGTAGTAACTGGTCAGATTTCCTGAAGGGCTTAGTCCTATCCAGGTAGAATCTGAGCTCTCTGTACATGTCCAAGGAGTGCAGGATTCCCTTCCCCTATATTTTGCGGATTAGGGAAGAAGGTTGGCAAATGGATAGACTGGTTGAGAGCCACACTGGACACAACTTTGGGCATAAAGGAAGGAAGGATTAGTCCTGAGGGAGACCCTGTCAGCATGAAAAATAATGAAGGGCTCCACGGCCATAAGTGCTTGTAGCGCAGACACTCTTCTCGCTGAAGTGATGGCCAGGAGCAATGCTGTTTTCCAAGAGAGGAATTTTAAGTCTGGGCTCAAAAGGGGGCAGTGTGAGCTTTTCCAGTACAAAGTTAAGGTCCCAAGCAGGGGTGGGTGCTCTCCTTGGTGGCTTTAAGTTGTTTGCCCCTCTCAGGAACTGTCTGATGAGAGGGTGAGAGAATAGTGGCAGCTCAGAGTTGTAATGAGATGAGATGGCAGAGGCATGGATCTTAATGGAGGAAAAGGAAAGGCCTCTGTGGAGTAGATCTGCTAAGTAATCCAAGATTAGAGGTAGGGAGGGTAGACTTGTGTCCTCTCCTTTAGATTGAATCCAGGAGTAATACCTTTTCCATTTATCAGCATAGGATTTCCTTGTACTGGGTCTTCTGGCTTCAAGAATGACATCCAGTACCTGCTTGAGTAGGCTGGACACTGGGGGAAAATTCAAGGAATAAGCCAGATTGCAAGATTTAAGGTTTGCAGTTGCGGATGCAATATCTGTTCCCCCTGCGGAGTGAGCAAGGTGGGGATCTGGGGTAGGTGCCAGGGTGGCACCTGTGACAGGCTGCGCACGAGTGGGTACCAGTGCTGGCGTGGCCAGTCCGGGGCAATAAGAATTGTCTTTGGTCTGTCCTGCCTTATCTTGAGCAATATTCTTGAGAAAAGGGCCAGAGGGGGAAATGCATAGATTGAGAGGTTTACCCACTGGAAGGATAGGGCATCCACTTTCCAGGCTCAGCTGTGAGGTGTCCTGGTGCAGAATTTGCTGAGCTGGTGATTGCAAGGGAAGGCAAAGAGATCCACCTCTGGGGTCCCCCATTTCTGAATCAGAAGGATGAAGGTGCTGGGCTCTAATTGCCACTCGTGTGGGTTTAGGAGATTTCTGCTCAAGTCATCTGCCAGTGAGGTTTGTTTGCTTGGCAGGAATTGAGTTTGCAGCTGGACCTGCATGCCCCAAGGTCGTGTTCCACAAGGCCATGGCTAGCCTGCAGAGTGGGCAAGAGTGGGTTCCCCCCTGCTTGTTGATGTACCACATAACTGTGGTGTTGTCTGTTTTTATTAGCAGAAGTCCCGGTGAGAGTAGGGATCTGAAAGCTGTTAGTGTGTACTGCACAGCTAACATCTCTTTTTGGTTTATGTGCAGACGAATTTGACTTGGGCTCCAGTGGCCCTGAATGCACTTGTTGCCCAGGTGTGCCCCCCAGGCATAATCTGATACGTCTGTGGTTAGGGTCTGGGCGGCGTGGGGTTGAGTAAAGGTTAGTCCCTTGTTGTGGTTGCATGCTGCTGCCCACCAAAGAAACTCTGTCCTTAGACAAGGTATGATAAGAATGACTGTTTCCAGGTCCTGAGAATGTTGGCACCAAAGATTTTTTTTTAAGTACCATTGAAGTTTCCTCATATGCAATCTGGCATATGGAATTAGTAGGATGCATGAGGCCATGAACCCTAGGGCCTGCAGGATTTTCCTTGTGGATTGCTGGGTTCTGGTGGCCATCTGATTGAAGTAGTCTGTCAGACAGCATTCCTTACACCAGAAAAACAAGCCTATCTGGGATGCTGTGTCTAAGCTTGCTCCCAAGGAATACGATATTTTGACTGGGGACTAGTTCAGATTTTTTTTTCGTTGATGGTATACCCTAGGGAGGTTAGCAGGTCTTTTACAAATGTTAGGTGCTGCAACAGCATTTCCTGACTGTCTGCCTGAATCAGACAGTCATCCAAGTATGGGTAAATTTGAATTTTTCTCTGTCTGCAGTAAGCAATTGCTGAAGCCAGGCATTTTGTGAATACTCTGGGAGCAGTGGATAAGACAAAGGAAAGTGCAGAGAACTGATAATGCATAGATCCTGCCCTGAAGCGAACAGATTTCCTGCAAGAGTCCCTTATAGGGATGTGCAGATAGGCTTCTTTTAAATCCAGGGTAGCTAACCAGGCATCTTTGGCCAGCACAGGAAGAAGCTGCTGCAGGGTGAGCATTTTTTATTTTATTTTACATTTGTTTACCGGGAAGGTCCGACTGGACACAGGTCCATTTTCAGTGGAGGCCCAGGGAGAAAAGCTCCAAGTACAGCAAAATACACTATAAAACAATATAATACAATACAGTGTTGTACAAAAACAGTGGCTGAATGTTCACTAAAGTTAAATAGTAGTAGAATATAATACAGTGATAAACTTATTTACAAGATAAGACAAATTAGCTTGGTAAGGTTGAGCATACTTGGCAAACAGTATAGCAGAATATAATACAGTGAAAAACTTATTCACAGGATAAAACAAAGTAGCTTGATATAGTTGAGCATTCTTAGCAAACAGTATAAAAAATTAAAATTGCTGACTAATTGAGGGATTGTATAAGCTAACCTGGGGGTGAGACAAGGGCATAGCCATTTCTTCAAAAAACTTCGCAAAACACACTATTTAAACTGGTTAGTAGAGGATATAGAAGTGAGATGCTCTGGGAGATAATTCCAGCATCTAGCAATGGAGCAGGCAAAGAGAGATTTGCCAGCTTCATTTTTGTGTTTGATGACATTTAAGTGGTTCATGTGTGCAGATCTTAAGTTTCTTGAGGGTATGTAGGGGCTGATTATTTTTTTCAGGGCAGGGGTTTTGTCAGGATGGTAGTAGAGCTTATGTGCGATTGTTAGTTGGTTGAGTACGAGCAGCTGTGGAAACTCTGGCCAGTTCAGTTGCTCAAGGGCTAGGCAATGATGGGACCTATGGGTGGGCCTCGGTAGCGAACGTGGCAATCTTGTTGTAGCAAGATTCCATTTTGGATAGTTCTGTTTGGTGTAGGTTAGTTAAGATAGGGGAGGCATATAGGAGGACGGATAGCAGACTGGTTCTAGCAATGGTGGCTCTGGTATGTTTGGTCATGTATTGGTGGTTCCTACAGAGGAGGCCCATCTTTTTTGTTGACCTTTTTGATTGTTTGGGCAATATGGAAGTCAAATTTCAGATTACTGTCAACGTCAATGCCTACGAGTTTAGTGTGTGGAGTTGGGGTGATAAGTGTGTTATCTTTAGATTTTATGACTAAATAAGAAGTTATGTACTCACCATAACTTCCATCTGAGTAGGTAAACTTCATTTGGCAGCAACCTATGGGTCTTCGGATCCATATCGGATCCGAGCTGGCAGTTTTCAACAGCAGAGATCCGAGCTCTAAGCTCCTCCCCCTACCCATAATCCCCTGCCAACCCTCCGTGACCTCAGATCGAGTTTGCCAAATGCAAGACCTGCACCAAATATCCAGCCTATGGTCTGACCTCGATACAATAAGATGACCAAATAGTAACAAACATCCGATGGTCAGGAGGAAGGAGGGAGGGACGGTTGCTGCCAAATGAAGTTTACCTACTCAGATGGAACGTTATGGTGAGCACACAACTTCTTAATCTGAAGTAGTTAACTTCATTTGGGCATCAACCTATGGGACAGAGTCCCCAGCTACCTAATTCTTTGGAGGTCCTCATGGACGGATGTTCCGGAGCACTGCAGAGCCAAAGGATGCTCTGCCTCTGGAGACCAGGTCCAACTTATAATGATTTATAAAGGTATGAGATGAAGCCCAAGTGGCTGCCGAACAAATTTCATCCAATGAAACCCTAGAACAAAATGCAGCAGATGTGGAAATTGACCTAATAGAATGGGCGTGGACTCCCTGCGGTGCACGCCGGCAAGAACTTTCATATGCTAGAAGAATACACTGTGATATTCACCTGGACAGTGTGACTTTTGAAACTGATTTTCCAAAATTAGATTTTGCAAAGGAAATGAAAAGCTGGTCTGATTGCCTATGACCAGCTGTTCTGTGTAAATAGAAACGTACTTGTCTATGAACATCCAACGAGTGCAACTTGTATTCGCCTTTGTTTTGGTAATTGGGAAAAAAGACAGGTAGATTAATGGTTTGATTGATATTTGATTCGGAAGCAATCTTAGGAAGAAAAGAGGGGTTGGTCCTGAGGGATACTCTATCTTTGTGAAAGATCAAATATGGCGGCTTGGCGGAAAGGGCTTGTAGCTCAGACACCCTTCTGGCCGAAGTGATAGCGACGAGAAATGCTGTTTTCCAGGATAATAGTTTGAGATCCACTGAGGCTGCAGGCTCAAAGGGAGGAGCTGTCAAAGCCTGGAGCATAAGAGCTAGATCCCAAGGAGGGACTACATCCTTCACCGGGGGTCTTAGTAGGAAGGTACCCTTCAAAAAGGCCTTACACAATCTGGTTGAAATCAAAGGGCCTAGGTCACTCCCCACGTGATAGTGCGAAATAGCTGCCAGCTGAACTCTTGACCGTGGATGAGCTGGCTCCTTGGTCAAAAAGTCCTGACAAAAAGTCTAACACCGCAGGCAACGGAGCCGTAAAAGGGTCTAAGTTTTGTTGCTCTGCCCAAATAGAAAACCGTTTCCATTTCCTATCATGCAGTCTTCTAGTAGACGGCTTGTGGGCCGCCACTAAGATAGCTTTGATTGGGGAAGAGATACCGGGAGTCCTAGCTAGGATTGGAACTGGAGCAACCAAGCCATGAGCTTCAGATCGTCCAGATTCGGGGTAGGGAGGTCTAACGGGTGCGAGATCAGATCCGGGATGGGATCCAGAATCCAGGGAGGATTCACTAGATGAGACCATAAATAAGGGAACCAAGCCTGACGAGGCCAGAATGGGGCAATGAGGATTATTCTGCTCCCCAGCCGTCTGGCTTTCTGTAAGAACTTCAGCATTAGAGAAAGAGGAGGGTAAGCATAGAGGAGACCGGGCGGCCAAGCATGAACCAGAGCATCTCGGGGGATTCCCCGGGTGGGGGAATTAGAGCGAAGTAGTCGCTGCACTTCGTGTTTGAGGGAGAAGCGAAGAGATCGCAACAAGGTTGACCCCATTTGGAGAATATTTGTTTCGCTACTTCGGGATTCAGAGACCACTCGTACGGCGATAGAATCGTGTGACTCCGTTTGTCCGCAAGGATGTTGGACCGTCCCGGAATGTGCGTCGCTATGAGAAAGCAGTTGGTGGAGATCGCCCATTCCCACACTCTCATGGCCTCTCAGCAAAGTGGATAGGACCTGGTTCCCCCTTGTTTGTTGATATACCAGACTACAGACATGTTGTCCATCTGGACTACAATAGTCCCAACGGGGAGAAGGCTCTGGAGTGCTTGCAACGTCAACAGCACCGCCCTCATCTCCAGGACACTGATATGCAGTGAGGTCTCTGTGTGGTTCCACATGCCTTGGACTGTTCTGCCTAGACAATGCCCCCCCCCCCATCCAAGGCGAGAGGCGCCCATGGTCACCGTGGTTAGGGGATAGGGCATAACAAAGGGCCGACCTTTGAGGAGGTCCAGGGATTGGAGCCACCACAGAAGGGCCTTCCAGCAAACATTGCTGAGGCGAATGGGATGGTTTAGAGAGTAATGCAGGAAGGACCATTGGACTTGAAGGGTCCACTGTAGGACCCTCATGTTCAAACGCGCCATGGGCAGCAGGCTGATGGCAGCCGCCATCGACCCTAGGGCCCTCAGGACCAACACTGCTGAGGGAGCTGGAGATTGAAGAATGGCCCGCACATGGAGTCTCAGAGTTTGAAGCCGGTCTGAAGTCAAGAGGGCTAGGAACCGGTTTGTATCCAATCTGGCCCCGATGAAGTCTATGATTTGTGTCGGCAGAAGGGAAGATTTTTCTACATTGATTGTGATCCCCAGCCCGGGAGCTAGACGGAGGAAGGAGTCCCTGGCCGCGCAGAGTAGATGCCTTGTGGGGGCGAACAGGAGCCAGTCGTCCAGGTAGGGGAAGACCTGAATTCCCTGGAGTCTCAGGTGGGCCGCTATCACGGACAAAACCTTGGTAAACACCCTGGGGGCTGTGGTGAGACCAAAGGGAAGGACCCTGAATTGGTAATGGCTGGCTCCTAGCCGGAAGCGAAGGAACCTCCTGGAGCGTCTGTCCATCAAGATGTGGTAGTACGCATCCTTGAGGTCTATAGAGCACATTCAGTTGTTCTCCTGCAAAGGGGGGAGAATAGATTGAATTGTGACCATCCGGAAGTTTTCCTTGGTTACTGACAGGTTCAAGAGGGATAGATCGAGGATTGGTCTTAAGGCCCCCGTCTTTTTTGGCACCAAGAAGAACATGGAGTAAAAGCCCGATCCGAACTGGTCTGGGGGGGGACGTGCTGAATGGCTCTTTTTTCTAGCAGCTGCTGGATTTCCGCAGCTGCGGCCTCCCTCTGATCAGGGGGGGACATCGAGGAGGAATCTGGGATTGCGAGGGGGATGAAGAAACGGGATTTGGTAACCTCTGGATATGATACGAAGCACCCAGCGATCTGTCGAGAGGGACTCCCAAGCTGCCAGGTGCCTCGAAAAATACTCCTCCCCGACTGCCTCCAGAGTGGAGCAGTTGGGTAACCCCTCAGGGTTGCTGCGTGGGCCGATCAGAGAACTATTCTCTGGACCCAAAACTCCTCGGACCCCCTCTGCCCCTAGGGCGGCATCCACCCTGTCCTCCTCTGCCTTGGAAGGACTGGGTGTCCGGAGCGTCATGGGACTGTTGCGACTTCCGGAACCACATCTTCTTCTGTCCCTTTTGGTTCTTGGAGAAAGACCTCTGGGGAGCAGAGAAGCAGACTCCGACGGCAGACAACGTCTTCCCGTCCTTCTCGCTCTGGACTAAAGTTTTGTGTACGGTTTTGCCAAAGAGGGCAGAACCATCGAATGGGGCATTAGCGAAAGATGCCTTAAAGGGTTCCGCGACATCACAGTGTCGGAGCCACGCCTGTCGCCTCATGATGATACCCGCTCCGCTAGCTCTAGTGGCTCCTTCTGTAGCATGGGATAGTAGCCGCATAGAGGTATTAGAAATCGACTGAAGAGTGGCCATTCGGGCAGAGTACATCTGCTTGTCCTCCGCCGACATGGACTCTGGGGGCGACCCAGCGTACTCTTTAATGAGTTCTCGCTGTTGCTGTATGACATGTGCCATGTAGTTCAGTCACCTTACCGAGAAGGTAGCTGAACTGAAGACTCGCTTCCCAAGGCAGTCCATCGCCCGAAACTCCTTGCTAGGAGGATGGACAGAGGGACTTTCTCGGGCCAGTTCCCTCTTGGTGGCCGCCGCCACCAACATGGCATCTACCGGGGATCCCTTACTCCAGTGCACTCTGTCGGAGGGGGGACTAAGAATCCTGTCAGGTCTCTTCGGGACGGGCTCCACAGTGTCTGGCTCCTTCCACGCCCTGGTAGTGATCACGTCTACCAGGGGGTCGGCTGGAGGGGACACCCAAGAGGTAGACGGGCCTGCTTCAAACGCCTCCATAAACACAGATTCATCCGAGGTAGGCTTTGGGGCGGACCACCCTCCCCTTATCCTGAGCATCTCCATGATGTCTCCGAAGGAGACGTCTTCGGGGGGGTGATGTTGGGGAGCCTTCCCCTTCCTCCAAATCTGTGTCCTCAGTTAAGGACTCGGGGGAGTCTAAGTGCCTCCTTTTGCACTTGCACTTGTGAGGGACTTCCTCAGGGGGGCTGCCCGAGGAGGCCTCACCAGGCTCATCATGTCCCAACAAGGGAACTACCCGGGACGTTAGAGCACGCTGTCCCTGGGGCCGGGTGATGGAAGCCGGAGCCAACTGAGAGGGAGTGCGGGGCGGAGCCGTAGCTGTGGCCAGGGGCCTAGAATCCCTCAACAAAGCCCTCTCCACCACGTCGAAAGCCGAAGAAGGGCTGCTCTCTCTGGGATCCGAGAGCAAACCCTCCCTCGGATCCGATGAGCGGATCGGGGCCAGCGTCGACGCTATCGGATCCGATGGGCCAGTCTGCTCCGACCTGGACGGAGCCAAAGGCAGACTAACACCCTCAGATCCGAAGCTCAGCTCTCGGCTCCGAGAGCTCGGATCTGCCGAAAAGGGACCTGACACACCCCCGGCTCCAATGCCGCTCAGCTCTGAGGACTCCAAACCCGAGAAGCGGGTTAGAGAAGGAGCGATTGGGGCAAAAAAAGGGGTCGAGCTCCCTCCCAGAGGGGGGGGGGGAGGCAAGAGCACTCCCATCTGCAGTTGGGCCTGGAGGAATCTTCTCATCATCCGGTCCAAATCTGCGTCCATTAGGCTTTTAGTAGACCTAGAGGAGGCCACCGAGGCGGGACGGGAGTGCCGCCTCAATGACCTTGAGGGAGATCGGGCCTCCTCCTCCTCCGGCCCCGGTGAGAAGCAAGGTGACCGGATCCGGGAAGGAGAAGTCTCGGAGGTCTTGGAGGGAGAAGCCCGCTTAGCTGGCGGGGCCGATGTAGAAGCCTCGGCCTGCCGCTTGTGGTGCTTCTCCCTATGCTTCTCTTTTCTGGCTTCCCTATCCTCCTGGCCCAAGGTGGTAGGCTGAGTCCCGGCCAGGAGAAGGGAAGCAATTGTGGGTACTGCCACAGCTGCAGCAGGCGCCACGGGGGGACCGGAGGTTGGAGTAGAGTCCGGTGGCAGAAGTCCCGCCAGAATCAACTTCGATCTCCGGTCCTTAAGTGCCCTGAGGTTGAATGCCGCACAAATAGCGCATCCAGAAGAGAGGTGTTCAACCCCAAAGCACAACACGCACCAAGTCTGGCCATCCACTGGGGATAGCTTATGGCCACACTCGGTACATTTAGAAAAAAATGTCTTTGGGGCCTCAGACATTACTGTAAGGAAAGACAAACACACTAGGCCCCAATCACACACAGACACACGCCCTAACGCTCTCACGAGGGGGGGGGGGGATAAGCTGAAAATAAATTTGAAGAGAAAAACTACAAGGGGAAGCTAATCACACACACACACCACTTTTTTTGACAGAAAGGGTAAAGAAAAGATCAAATTTTTCTCACAAATATTCAGTAACTCCTGGGACTCTAGGATCAAGCTGCTGGCTTCAACCGCGGCAAACTAGATCTGAGGTCACGGAGGGTTGGCAGGGGATTATGGGGTAGGGGGAGGAGCTTGGAGCTCGGATCTCTGCTGTTGAAAACTGCCGGCTCGGATCCGATATGGATCTGAAGACCAATAGGTTGATGCCCAAATGAAGTTAACTACTTCAGATCTATTATCTATGGGAGGAGATCTACCAGGGTAGAAGAGAATGAGTTTGTTTTTTTTAGGATGGAGTATAAGCTTGATGTTATTGAACCATTCTTCAGTCAAGGTAAAGTTTTTTTGGGTCATGGTTTTTAGATTGTTCAGGGTGGGTGCGGTGCATATGAGAGTGGTGTCATCTGCATATTGCACTACAGAAGCAGACAGTGAAGATGCTATTTGGTTAGTAAATACTGAAAATAGTAATGGACCAAGGATGGACCCTTGTGGGACACACCTAGAGTTACTGGCAGTAAGGGGGACAGTTGATTCTGCCATAGGACTGCCTGTTGACGGTTAGATAAGTCGTTTTGAATTTTGGTACCACCAGGAAGGTGTTTAGATTGGCGAGATCTAGGATAGGGTGCCAAGTGCTCTCTTTTCTGGGTACCAGGAAAAGTCTGGAATAGAACCCTTGACCCATCTGTTCCGCAGGAAAAGGTTGAATTGCCCTTATAGAGAGCAGGGACTGAACTTGTTTTTGTGCCTTTGCCCACTGGTTTGGAGGAAGGTCTGGGAACCCTACTGGGGTTGGCAGTGAGTGGAAGTAAAATTTGTACCCCTGGGATACAATGTTGAGGACCCATCGGTCTTTGGTAATGGAAGTCCAGTTTTTTGCATGATGGGCAAGTTTTCCTCCTAGGGACACAAGCAGCTGGGAAGAGGTGGAGAGTGGAGTTGAGAAGTCATTGGGAATTCTTCCTGTAAGGGGGTAGCTTAGCACTCCCTGTTTTTGAAGTGGAGGCACTCCATTGCTTAGGTGTCTGCATACCCTGAGACTGTAGTCTGGGGGGGGGGGGGTCTGTTTCCCCTGGGTCTAGTCTGAGATGACCTAGAGGGAGCTGGAAAGGACCAATGTTTCGAGGGGCAATGCCTACTGAATCTAGGAGGCTGCACTTGCAAGAAATCTTTGACTGTCTGCATAGATTTAGCTTTTTCTGCCATCTTTTTAAGAACCTCTTCTGCTTTGGTGCCAAACAGATTGTCCTTATTCAAAGGAGCGTCTAGTAATTTTGATTTGACATGGTCTGGCAAGGTCTGCTCCTTAAGCCAAGCATGCCTTCTCAGTACAGAACCAGTGACTGCTGCCCTGCAAGATACCTCTAGGGCATCAAAGCCACACTGCAATGTATGCTTGCTGACTTGGTTTGCAGAATGCATAAGCTCTTGTAATTCTTTATTTTCTGCACAGTCTGTAAAGGTAGCTATTTTTTGCTTAATACGTTGCATAATAATGTTGCTGGTACTTCAGCATGTGAAACTGGGAATTCAAAGCCCTAATGGCGGGCGTTGCAGAGGTGTATACTTTCTTACCCCATCTGTCTAAAGCTCTGGAATCCCGGTCCGAAGGAGTGGGATTCTTAGCTGTAGTTGCTTTGATACCTTTGGGCCCCTGGCAGATGACCTCTGGGTCAGCAGTAGGATTTTTGCAAAGGAATTTGTGAGTCAGGAACTCTGTAGTACCTATCTGGTTTCCTAGGAGCAGGGGGGTAAGGTATCAGGAGTTAAACTGGATTCCATAAAGACATCATCCACAACATCCAGGACTGAGGGTATTGCTAAAGGCCTATGTTGTGGCAAGTCTAGAAATTCTCTAAGTCTCTTTGTGGACTGAGGATAGTCCTGGCAATCCCAGTGGAAATGCTTTCTTAAAAGTATGTAAGGTTTCACCAAAAGAAAAATCCTCTGGAGAAGAAGCAGAGGGAATACATTCCTCTGTATCTGAATCCTCATAAGCAGACAAACGCATGTCTTCATAATCGGATACCTCAGAGTCTTTGCACTCTTGGTCTGTTAAAGCTGCTGGGGACAGGTCTCTTTTTCTCTCAGCAGGGGAAGGCGGACTTCCCCTAATCAACATAATAAGGTTTTCTGCCATTTTAAGCATTTGTTGTTGTGGCAAGGACGCAGGTGCATGTTTTTGGAACGTCGTTTTTTTTAGGTGTAGTGTGTACTCTTGGCCTTAGAAACTCTGTAGATTTAGACGGAACTGAAGATGCGAAAGAAGTCGTCGGTTTGTGTCGATTATCGGTAGTGCAAAGAACTTCCTCAAAAGCCGGCACCTGTCAGCGGCTCCAGACCCATCCAAGTTAGAGACATCCGCAGATTCTGCCGAAGAAGAGTCTTGTGGCATACCAGACTCTGAACGGGTCTTGGTAGAGGCCTGCAAATCCACTGAAGCGGGCATCAGGGGCTGTGAAAGTGCTTCACTGAGTACAGGAGAACTGGTGACTAGCTTAACGGAAGCATCGTCAGCAGCTTTGGACTTGTGTGGTCTGTCTCTGTCTTAATCCTTACGTTTCTTCAGTAGATCAGTAGTCGGATGGCTTACTGAAACCATTTTGGAATACGGGAATCAAGAACGAAAGTATTTAGTGACAATAAGGGCCCGACAACGAATAGATCGGGCGTTGAACAAGGCACAAAACCGACAGTGGGGGACATCGTGGTTGAGCCTAAACGGGTGACTCAGTAAGAATGAAAACCTCGGTGTGGTATTTGCTTTCCACAGGCAAGACAATGGTTAACTTTTTCTGACATTGGTTAGAGCAAGAAAAAAAGGATTCCCAATGGGGTACTTAGCTTTAGAAGACTTCAGGATAATTCAATTCGGTAACGAAAACTCAGGTAGTGAACGACTGGCAGTCATGCAAACTGCTTCTGCTTCGGGCTCTTCAGCAAGAAAGACTGATGTAATGGCATCGGCTGCCTGTTTTTATACCCCTGACGACCTGATGTCAGACCTGGAGCGACAGCAACCGACGCAGAAATACTAAGTCTCTGGTACTCGGGCCGACTGAGGGCTACCTGCAGGCAGATAACCCAAGTGTGATGACTGCAACAGTGAAACATGAAGAACATCACTCAGTTTTAAATTTATTCTTTGTGACTATTAGACAAGGATGTGAATGTGTGGGTCCTACATGTCCAAATTCACAATGGCATGCTGAAAGGGAGGTAAAAAGTGCAGTGTTAATATTCTAAACTTTATGCTTGTAAGCATTCAGATTTTGACTGGTCCAGGAATGTTTTTCATCAATTCTCCTTCTTTGGAGCCACAAAAACATCTTAATGGAGATGAGGTGGGGACAAGAGATGAGTGAATTGTGTGGCATAACTGGGAGTATAATCATTTAGCCTGTGGTGAAGGGGCACCTTGACAAAACACTTTTTGCAGTCTACTTCCCCTATAAGCCAGACTTGTTAGAAAGAAATGATTGCTTTGAAGTGGCTGCTGCTGCTATCATCTGGTCTGCTGAAAAATAGCCAATTTTTAGAAGAGTCCGTTCCAATTTATCTCTGGACATGGGTGTGGAATATTTACCTTAACACTTCAAATAACTTTATCTTTTTCTTTTTTACTTGTAGAACTATCTGAGAGAGTAGGTAAGAGGAAAGGCCACATCAAGAGATGCACTTAATACTCAACCTTTCACACTCTTAGGGAAAGGCCAAGTCCCAAGGCACGCTTACTTCCTTACAACAGATCCAGAAGCAGCAGCTCAAAACAGGCATAATCTAGAAATATGACAATGTGTAAACTTGCCATGGCAACTATTTGAGTTAAACTTGCCCATCTTTTCTATAAGGAATTAACCCCTTAGCTCTTCAGCAATGTAATCATTTTATTTTAGGCTAAACAGACTGGGATTGTATCAAGTCTGACAACCTTATGTAGACATCTGCTAGAGGACACAGAAATTAAAAAGGTAAATGGACAGGATTAATAGCAACAAATCTAGCTGAAGAATTACGGAAAAGTTTATACAGTATATAGTAATTATGTTTCAAGATACATATATTATAGATGCAAAAAGAGTTTATAAATGGCTACGTAAAACGTAGTAAGTTATAACATGTTAAATAATTAACTAGTTATAATTAAATCATAAAGTTAACAGACTTCAGTCCAAAAACATTTAACTATAAATGGTCAAGTGACACCTAGTGGCCAAAATTCAGATGACAGGTTTATTCATAAGAAAAGGAAAAAAAAAATTCTTATTTCAGTTCTAGTGATCATTCTAGTATCTTTTACAGACTGTATTAATAAATTTATAAAGTGATTACAGAAGCAAATCCTAGTTCAGCAATCTCAGAAAAAAGAAGTTATATACTCACCATAAGGTTCCATCTGAGTAGGTACTTCATTTGTCTGCAACCTGTGGGTATCGGATCTGACCTCGAATCCGAACCGGCAGCTTTACTAGCTAAAAGATCTGAGCTCCTGGCTCCTCCCCTTTACCCATAATCCCCTGATACATGCTCCCTTTCCTCAGATCGAGTTTGCTTAATCTAACAACTAAGACCCTCGACAGAGGACCAAGTAATGCCTAAACACATGAAACAATCTCAATCATGATCAGGAACCGCGATAATGGTTAGGGGGCATGGAGGGGGGGTCAGTTGCAGACAAATGAAGTACCTACTCAGATGGAACGTTATGGTGAGTACATAACTTCTTTATCTGTAGTAGTTACTTCATTTGCTCTGCAATCTGTGGGACAGAGTCCCCAGCTACCTAAAACCTTGGGAGGCTCTCAAGGAAGGATATTCCGAAGCACCGCGGAGCCAAAGGAAGCCCTACTCCTGGATATCATATCCAATTTATAATGAGAAATGAATGTATGGGAAGAGGACCAAGTAGCTGCTGAACATATGTCGTCCAGGGGAACCCTGGACCAGAAGGCTGCTGATGTGGCTATGGATCGGGTTGAGTGGGCATGGACTCCGATAAGAGCCGGTTTACCTGAGACAACATACGCATGAATGATGCACTATGAAATCCAATTTGCTAAGGTAACTTTGGTAATAGCTCTACCCAGAGTAGATTTGGCAAAGGACACAAACAATTGATCAGCCTTGAGAGTATCCTTCGTCCTGTGCAAGTAAAAACGTAGTTGTCTATGTACATCCAACTTGTGTAATTTGTATTCCCCTTTGTTCTGAAAGTTGGGAAAGAACACTGGTAAATTAACTGACTGATTAATATTGGACTCCGAAGCCACCTTTGGTAAGAAGGAAGGGTTAAGTCCTGAGAGACACTCTATCCCTATGAAAGATTAGATAAGGGGGTTTCATGCAAAGGGCTTGAAGTTCCAAAACCCTCCTGGCTGAAGTAATAGCAACTAGAAAGGCTGTTTCCCATGATAAGAACTTTAATGGAACTTAGGCGGCAGGCTCAAAAGGTGGGCTTGTCAATGCTTGTAAAACCAAAGTTAGTTCCCATGGTGGGACCGCAGTCTTAACTGGTGATTTCAATAGAAAAATACCTTTCCAGAAGGTTTTGCATATCTTCGCAGAAGCTAAAGATCCCAGCCCATCCACTACATGAAAATGGGAAATGGCTGCCAATTGTACTTTAACTGTAGATGCAATGGCTCCCTGATGAAAAATGTGTGACAGAAAATCAAGAACCGCTGGAATAGGGACGGTAAAGGGATCTAAGCCCTTGTCCTTAGCCCAGACAGAAAAACGCTTCCATTTACTACTGTAAATTTTCCTGGTAGCAGGCTTGTGAGCCGCTACCAGAATGGCCTTTACTGGTGATGAGATGCCGGGAGTCCTTGCCATCAGTGGAACTGGATCAACCAAGCCGCGATCTTGAGGTTTACCAGGTTCGGGGGTTGCAATCCCGCAGGATGCAAAATCAGATCCGGAATGGGATCTAAGATCCATGGAGGAACTACACAGTGAGACCGCAGAGAACGGAACCAGATCTGGCGAGGCCAGAATGGGGCTATGAGGATAATTCTGCTCCCCAACTGACGTGCTTTCTGAATGAACTTCGTCATAAGAGGAAGGGGGGGATAAGCACAGAGGAGACCAGGTGGCCAAGCATGAACCAGAGCTTCTCTGGGGCTCTCCCCTGGTGGGGGAAGTATCGCGAAAAACTCGCTGCACTTTGTGTTTGACAGAGAAGCACAAAGATCGCAGCAAGGTAGACCCCATTTGAGGAAGACCTGTTTCGCAACTGATGGTTTCAGAGACCACTCATACGGTGTGAGGATCGAACCGGAATATGCGTTGCTACCAGAAAGCGGTTGGTGGATATCGCCCACTCCCAAACTCTCACAGCCTCCTGACAAAGGGGATAAGATCTGGTCCCTCCCCGTTTGTTTATGTACCAGGCTACTGCCATGTTGTCTGTTTGAACCGCAATAGTCCCTAGAGGAAGAAGGTCGTGGAGAGCTTGCAACACCAGAAGCACCTCCCTCATCTCTATGACATGGGTATGCAAAGCGGTCTCTAAGGGGGTCCGTGCCTTGGACGGATCAGCCCAAAGAATGCCCCCCCACCCGAGGCGAGAAGCATCCGTGGTCAACGTGGATTGGGGCGGAGGCATCACAAAGGGTCTCCCTTCCCGCAGCTCCCGTGAGTGAAGCCACCAGAGGAGGGAGCCCCTGCAAGCCCTGCTCAGGGGAATACGGGTGTTCAACGGATGTAGCAACAGAGACCATTGGACTTGAAGGGTCCATTGCAGAATCCTCATTCATAGACGCGCGTGTAGGCAAAGACTGATTGCCGCCGCCATAGAGCCTAGTGCTCTCAGGACTAACTCTGCCAATGGAGCCGGGTTCTGAAGGAGGCCTATAACCTGACATGACAAACTGTTCACCCTGTCTGAAGTTAGTAGGGCCTGAGAGAGGCGAGTGTCCAATTTGGCCCCTATAAATTCCAGAACCTGCACAGGATGAAGAAAGGACTTTTGAAGGTTTACCGAAATGCGCAAACTATGGGCAAGAGTTGGAGCATAATCCCTGGCAACGCACAGTTGATGCCTGTTGGAGGCGGTGAGGAGCCAGTCATCCAGGTATGGAAAGGCCTGAATGCCCTGGAGTCTCAGGTGGGCTGCGACCACTGCCATGACCTTGGTGAATACCCTGGGGGCTGAGGTGAAGCCGAACGGAAGAACCCTGAATTGATAATGACCGACTCCCAGCCGGAAGCGGAGAAACCTCCTGGATCGTCTGTCCATCAAAATGTGGAAGTACGCATCCTTGAGGTCTATGGAGCACATCCAGTCGTTCTCCCGAAGGAGTGGGAGAATTGATTGAATAGTGACCATCCGGAATTTCTCTTTGGGAATGAACAGGTTCAGGGAAGAAAGATCTAGAATCGGTCTTAAGTCCCCCATCTTTTTTGGCACTAAAAAGAACCTGGAGTAATAGCCCAATCCGAACTGGTCTGGGGGGACGCGCTGGATGGCTCTTTTTTCTAGCAGCTTCGAAATCTCTGAAGCTGCCACCTCCCTTTGATCGGTTGGGACATCGGTGAGGCGCTTCATGGGGGGGGGACTTAGGAAGGGAATGGAATAACCTCTGGATATGATTCGGAGCACCCATTGATCTGTCGTGATGGACTCCCAATTTAGTAGATGCTCTGACAAACGCCCCCCGACTGCTTCCAGAGAGGGACAGCCAGGTAAAGCCCTCAGGGCTGTTGCGCGGGCCTGTCAGAGAACGGTTCTCTAGACCCGAAGTTACACGGCCCCCCATCTGCCTCTGGGCCGGCATCCACCTTGTCCTCCTCTGCCTCTGAAGGACGAGGGGTCCGAAGCTGGGCGGGACTGCTGAGACTTCCGGAACCACATCTTCTTTTGCCCCCTTTGATTCCTGGAAAAGGATCGCTGGGGATTATAGAAGCGGACCCCGACGGCAGACAGCATCTTCCCGTCCTTTTCGCTTTGGACCAGCGTCTTGCGGTCTTGCCAAAGAGCGAAGAACAGTCAAAGGGCGCGTTCGCGAAGGACGCCTTAAAGGGTTCCGCAAAATCACAAAGGCTGAGCCAGTCATGACGCCGCAAGATGACCCCTGCTCCGCTAGCTCTAGTGGTTCCCTCCGTAGCATGGGAGAGTAGCGGCATAGAAGTGTTAGATATAGACTTTAGAGTGGCCATACGAGTCGAGAAAGTCCTCTTATCCTCGACCATCATGGACTCCGGTGGAGCTGCAGCGTATTCCTTTATTAGGTCTCGCTGGAGTCTGATTATGTGTGCCATGTAGTTCAGCGCCCTTACAGAGAAGGTGGCTGAAGCGAACATCCGCTTCCCAATGCGGTCCAACGTCCGAGATTCCTTATCCAGAGGATGGACCGAGGAACTCTCCTGTGCGAGTTCCTTCTTTGTGGCAGCCGCCACCAACATGGCATCCACAGGTGAACCCTTAGACCAGGCCTGCCTATCAGGGGGAGGGCTAAGAATTTTATCTGGCCTTCTTGGAATTGGCTCCACGGTGTCCGGCTCCTTCCATGCCCTGGTAGTAATTAAGTCTACCAGGGGGTCAGCCGGGGGGGGGGGACACCCAGGAGGTAGACGGGCCTGCCTCAAACACCTCCAGAAACACGGACTCGTCCGAGAAAGGTTTTTGGGCAGACCACCCCCCTCCAATTCGCAACATTTCCATGATGTCTCCAAAGGAGATATCCTCAGGGGGTGACCTTGGGGAACCTTCCCCTTCATCCAAATCCGTGCCTTCCGTGAGGGACTCTGGGGAGTCCAGGTGCCTCCTTTTACACTTCCGTTTGCGAGGGACCTCCTTGGTGGGACTATCCGAGGAGGGCTCACCTACGGGGTCCTGTTCCTCTAAGGGAACTAACTGGAGGGTCGGGACAGGCTTTCCCAGTGGTCGGATGATGGAGGATAGACCCAAATGCATAGGGGTGGGCGGGAGGATCCATCGCCCGGACTGGGGATCTGGAAGGTCTTGATAGAACCCTCTCCACTACCTCAAATGCCGACGGCGAGCCACTTTCCCCAGGCTCCGAAAGCAGCCTCCTCGTCTCCGAAGTAGGGATCGGTGTCGGAGCCGACGCGGTCGGATCCGAGAGGGAAGTGTGCTCCGACCTGAACGGCACCAAAGACACACCCACCCCTACGGATCCAACGCTTGGCTCTCGGCACCGAGAGCTAGGATTCGACACACTCGAGGGTATAGTCGGCATCGAAGTTACCGGAACTATCGGCGCCAACTCCCCGGTTCCGAAAGGGCCCAGATCTGATGACTCCGAAACTCAAAAACAGGTTGGAGAAGGAGCTATCAGGGCAAAAAGAGGGGCTGCTCACCCCCCCGGGGGGGAGGCAGGAGCACCCCCATTTGCATCTGAGTCTGCAAAAATCAACGCATCATCCGATCCATGTCAGTGTCGGTCAGGCTTCTTGTAGATCTAGAATACCTCGATGGAGACCGGTCCTCCTCCTCTGGCTCCGGCGAGAAACAAGGCAAACGGAGCTGAGAGGGAGAGGATCTGGAAGCCCTCATAGAGGGACTAGCAACTTTAGATGGCGGGGCTGAGGGATGAGTCTCAGCCCGCCTCTTGTGGCTTCTATGTTTTTCCTTTTCTTTGTGCCTCTTCTCTCTGGTAGAGGCAGAAGAGTCCCCTGAACCCTGCACAGAAGAAGGAGGTTGAGTCCCATGCAGAGTCGGGGGATCTAAAGGCACGGGGGCTGCAGTAGCAGCCTGTGCCTTAGAGGGAGAGGAAGAAGAAGAGTCTTGCGGTAACAAACCCACCAGGATCAACCTGTTTTTCCTATCCCTGATGGCTTGGGGGTTGAACGCTGCACATATCTGGCAGCTGGTGGACAAGTGGACCACCCCCAGACACAAAATACACTAAGTGCGGCCATCAGCTGGGGAAAGCTTATGGCCACACTCAGTGCATTTAGAAAAAACGGCTTTGGGCCCTTCAGCCATCAAACTAAACACACTCGCACACTAAGGGGAGGGAAACACAAAAATAAGCTAAATTTACCACAAAAAATTTAAACTAAGGCTATCGACGATTGGAGACTAAATCACTTACACACTACCTAAAAATCAACTTTTCTCTGACTTTTTTGAAATACAAACTGGAAAGTTCTCACCCACGCCTTAGGAGCTCTTCACTAGAAGCTTCTTTCAGCCGCGGCAAATGAGATCTGAGGAAAGGGAGCATGTAGCAGGGGGTCATGGGTAAAGGGGAGGAGCCAGGAGCTCGGATCTTTTAGCTAGTAAAGCTGCCGGCTCGGATCCGAGGTCGGATCAGATACCCACAGGTTGCAGAGCAAATGAAGTAACTACTTCAGATCAACTGTTTCACAATAAATCTTACATAAATACAGTTAGTAAAATAGACCTTGCATATGCCTAAAAACGCAAGGTCAGGCCTGTCTCTTCATTTTATATTTCACATTTTAAAGTAACTTCAAAAACAGACTCGTGTTTAAGGGTCTTGGGGATTTGTAAGAGTGGGTTTCATTTAAAGGCCTAAAAATGCAGCCATATTAAAGCAGACATGCATCTTCAGTTTACATGCAGATACAACAGAAAGGAATTTTTCAGTTACCTTCAGTCAAGAATACTGATAAGAATAAAAGTTGCTAACAAAATGTGCAGTACATAAAGTACAAAAAGGCTTGGGAACCAAAGTTAAAGAGGCGTGTAGAAATTTACAGGGTTTTATTATCATTACGAGACATATTTCAGACACACAAGTCAGTTCGTTTGGACTGATAAGTAGAAAGTCATGGACGCGCAGTCCACAGAAGTTTGATACAGACACTCAAGAATGAGTGCAGAAGTCAGGCCAAATATCCAGAATTCCAAAATACTAATTACATAATTAAGAAAAAAAGAAATAATTCTAAGTATAATGAGTGCAGAAGCTACAGATATTATAATTCAGTCTATTTCAGTTTATTAGCACTGTCATTGGATACAAAGATTTGATTTGCATATTGTTGACATCTACCTTCCCTGTACATAATAAAACATTATTAACCAAACTACAGTGTATGCAGACTTTATTCTGAAAAGTACAAGAAGATGTGGCACGTAAAGGAGACACTGGCACCTGTTCAGCACAGTTCTGGGTAATCAAAAGATAAAGACATTCATCCCAACCTCATTCCATTTTCTTCCAGTTCATTTCAGTATTCCACACTCCTATCAGTTCTTACCATCTACAGCAGAAGTGTGAAATCTTTGTGAAGCACATTGTTTATGAATGGTAGATAATCAAATCTCAAAGCTGCGTAAATTTAAAATGCCCCGAAGCAGGCAGAGTCCTTAGACTTCCAATGGGTATTTCATCAGTAAAACAGGTGCTCTATAGAGTGCTGAAGTAACTGAAGCCTCTGCAAGTAGTGTAAACATTACATGATGGCCTGCAAATGTGTGGGGGAGGGACACAGACTCATGATTAGAAACTGACAGAGCTACTCAAAGATTGATAATGTCCTGCCCAACAACAGTAAATTCAAACACGGCGACAACTCTGAAATACTCAAGTCATGTTTTAATGTCAGAGGGACTGATACATGACCTAAAATACTGATAAGCTCTGTAAACGCAAAGGCCAAAAGAAAAGCAATGTATTTTAGAGGTTTACAGGATTGAAGCAGGATTCTGCAAAATTTATATAGAACACGTCTGAGATAATACTGCCTCAAATAATGCTGTATAAGCAAGATGTAGCCTGAAAAGCTAACTATGAACAGGTAAAGAAATTTGAAATGTTCAAAAAAAATAGTGACAGATTTTTTACTATTGAAGTGCTATTAGTTGAATAAGCCAGTTGTGCTGCGTATAACTCCACAAAGAATGGAATAAAGGTGTGATCCTACAAGAAAAAGACGTCAGTTGTATATGGGTTGAGAGCATCTGCCAGTGTAAATAAAGAAATAAACTTGAACATAAAACAAACCATTAGCAATGGTGGAGACGTGGACACAAACCCTTACAAAACATATTCAAAAAGTCTTTGCATAAAGTACAGTTGTGTACACTTACCATAAATATAGGTGTTCGAATGTAATCACTGTTGCAGTCATCACATTTGGGTTATCTGCTTGCAGGCAGCCCTCAGTCGGCCTGATTATCAAAGTCTTGGGTCCTGCGTCGGTTGCTGTCTCATCTTCCATGACGTCAGGTAGTCAGGGGTATAAATCATGCAGCCAATTCCATTACATCAGTTTTTCTTGCCCCAGATGTCAGGTGCCCCCATAATGGGAAGCAATTATATACAAGGTTACACCTCCAACAAAAACGCAAACACACCTAAAATTTAGGCATAGTAAACAAGAATAGAAGTACAGTCAATAGAAGTCAGGGGTCTGGAGGGAGGGTAACCAGGAATGCAACAGTGAATACACAACTGTACTATGTTCTTTGTGTTTCACTGTTGCAGTCATCACATTTGGGTAGATTCCCAAAGCTAAGGATGGGAGGAGGTAATTCAATAGCATTAGGACCAGCTATAAGGCCCTGCAAGACTGCAGTGGCAAAGCCAGCTCTGGATTTATACAAAATTGGCATGTGGTAATGCTTGGTGAAGGTATGTACAGAACTCCAGGTAGCAGCTTCTAGGATGTCCCTGGTAGGGACACCTCTGAGAAAGGCTGTAGAGGTAGATGCAGCCCTGGTTGAATGTTGTCTTATCCCCTCTGGGGTAGGTTTTCCAAGGTGCTTATAGCAGAAATTAATGCAATGGCCTACTCACTTAGAAACAGTTTGCTTTGAAATTACCTTCCCCTCTGCCCCTGCAGCAAAAGCAACCAGCAGCTGTTCAGGTTTCCTGAGAGGCTTAGTCCTGTCCAAGTAAAATCTAAGTTGTCTGTGCACGTCCAAGGAGTGCAGTATTTGTTCCCCTTTGTTCTGTGGATTAGAAAAGAAGGTTGGCAAATGAATGGACTGATTAAGGGCCACACTGGATACCACCTTGGGCATGAAGGAGGGATTGGTCCTGAGGGACACCCTGTCCGCATGAAAGATGATGAAAGGCTCCACTGCCATGAGGGCCTGTAATTCAGACACCCTTCTTACTGAAGTGATGGCTAGAAGGAAGGCTGTTTTCCAAAAAAGGAATTTCAACTCTGCGTTTGCAGCTGGCTCAAAGGGAGGAAGAGTGAGCTTTTCCAATACAAAGTTAAGGTCCCAGGCTGGAGTAGGGGCTCTCCTGGGTGGTCTTAAGTTTTTGGCCCCTCTGAGGAATTGCTTCAGCAGTGCATGAGAGAAGAGGGGTGGGGCTCTGTACTGTAATGTGCTGAAATGGCTGAGGCATGAATTTTGATGGAAGAAAAGGAAAGGCCCTTGTGAATCATCTCAGTTAAGTATTGAAGAATAGGAGATAAATTGGGCACTGCTGAGCCCATCCCCTGAGTTTGGCTCCAGGAACAGAATCTTTTCCTTTTTCAGCATAGGATTTTCTAGTACTAGGCCTCCTTGCCTCCAGAATGACATCCATCACTTGCTTACTACTGAGGGATGGTAACGGAGATATCAAGTAATTAGCCAGGCTGCCAGGTTCAGGGTTTGAAGCTGTGGGTGCAGAATCTGGCCCTCCTGCTGGTACAGCAGGGCAGGGGTCTGAGGCAGGTGCCATGGTGCCAGCAGTGACACACTGCGCAAGAGTGGTGCAATCAGTATTGTCCTTGGCTTGACTTGTTTGATCTTTAGTAGCACTTTGGAAAGGAGATACAGAGGTGGAAAGGCATAAACTGATAGGTTTTTCCAGATGAAGGACAGGGCATCCACATTCCAAGCTTGTTTGTGGAGAGTCCTTGTGCAGAATTTGTCCAATTGGTATTTTTGAGGGGACGCAAATAGGTCTATCTCTGGGCTCCCCAATTTGTTTCTCAACATACTGAATATCTTTGGTTCCAGTTTCCACTCATGGGTCCATGAGATTTCTGCTTAGGTCATCTGCCAGTGTATTTAGCTCTCCTGGCAGGAATTGAACCTGTATGTGCACTTAGTAGCTCAAGGCTGTGTTCCACAGAGCCATGGCTAGTCTGCAGAGAGGATATGAGTGGGTTCCACCCTGCTTGCTTATGTACCACATAACAGTGATGTTGTCCATCTTTACCAATAACTGTCCTGGAAGAATGTGGCCCTTGAAGGCTATCAGAGCATTCTGTACAGCTTAACATTTCTTTTTGATTGATATGCAGGTGCATTTGACTTGGGTTCCATTTGCCCTGAATGCACTGCTCTGCCAAGTGAGCCCCCCCCATGCACAGTCTGATGCATCTGTTGGTAGGGTTTGGGGGGGGGGCAGGGGATAGCGTGAATGGCAGTCCCTTGTTTTGGTGGCAGGCCTCTGCCCACCAAGGGAACTTTATCTGTAGACAAGGTATGACAGGAATCATTGATTCTACATCCTGAGAATGTTGACACCATAGGCTTTTTAGATACCATTGTAGTTTCCTCATATACAGTCTTGCATATGGAATTAGTAGAATACAAGAGGCCATGAACCCCAGGGCTTGCAGTATTTTCCTTGCAGATAGCTGGGTCTTTGTGACCAGTAGTTTGAAGTAGGCTATCAAATGAACTTGTTTCGCTGGCGTGAGGTAGGCCATCTGGGAAGTTGTATTCAAGCCTGCCAGGAATATAATTTGTTGGCAGGGTACAAAATGTGATTTCTTTTCGTTTATGGTGTACCCCAGAGAAGTTAGCAATTCTTTACAAATGCCAGATGATTTAATAGTATATCCTGGTGTTCTGCCTGAATTAAACAATTGTCCAGGTATGGGTATATTTGAATATTTATTTGCCTGCAAAATACAATGACTGGCGCTAGGCACTTTGTGAATACACTGGGCGCACTAGATAAGCTAAAGGGCAGTGCAAAGAACTGACACAGTGCATGTAGCCTGCTCTGAAGCATAGGTATCTTCTGCAAGAATCCCTTATTGGGATGTGCAGGTAGGCTTCCTTTAAATCCAGTGTTGCCAACCAGGCATTTTTGCCTAGCATGGGAAGCAGCTGATGAAGAGTTAAGCTTCTTGAATTTTGGGATTACCAAAAATGGGTTTAGGATAGACAGGTCCAGGGCAAGATGCCAGGAATTGTCTTTTCTGGGTACCAGTAAAAGTCTTGAGTAGAAACCTTGCCCCCATTCTTCTTCTGGGACAGGCTGAATAGCCCTGATGCTTAGAAGAGAGAGAAATTGCTTATGAGCCTCTGCCCACTGCTTTAGGGGTAGGTCTGTGGAAGTGGAATCTGTATCCTTGGGAAACTATATTTAAAACCCATTTGTCCTGGGTAATGAGTTACCAATTTTTTGCATGCAGGGCGATCCCCCCACTGCTTAGGCCTGTAAGTCCCTTGGGACTGAAGCCTGGGTGTTTTGCTGGTTTTGGGTTTGGACTGAGAAGGCCTGGAAGAGGCAGGAAAGGACCAATTCTTATAGGGCCAATGCCTACTAAATCTGGGAGGCTGTACTTGCAGGAAATCTTTAACGGTTTGCATAGATTTTGCTTTTTCCTCCATCTTTTTAAGTACTACTTCTGCTTTGTTGCCAAACAGGCGGTCTTGGTTTAAGGGAGCATCTAGTAATTTAGCTTTAACATGATCTGGCAAAGATTGCTTCTTAAGCCAAGCATGCTTTCTAAGTACAGACCCAGTGACAGTGGTGTACTAGGGTTTCTGCACAGAGATGGCCTCTGACTTATTTCTTCTTCTATGTTGCATGCAAACTCGAGCTGAGATAAGTGAGCAAAGGACATTGTTGGTAGCAGCTTAGCTCGAGAGTTTTTGGTGCATGCAAGCTTGGTATAAGGCCGACTTGGTTCCGAGGGCTCGGAACCGAACCCATCAGTGATGAATATGAAGAAGATTAACATATTAAATAAACAAACAACACTAACAGAAGTGAAAGAGCAAATAAAACATTTAAAAGATGATAAAAGCCCCAGGACTGGATGGAATAATTCCTGAACTACATAAGATTTTTCCTGAATACATAAAAGAAAATTATGACTGCCTTTACTATGGTTAAGCAAAAATGTATAACACCCCCATTGTGGAAATGCTCAATTATCTCCCCCATATTAAAACAAGATAAGGACCCCAAATTTTGTGATTCATATCGGCCAATTTTGTTACTAAACACGGATTATAAAAGTTTCATGACAAAATTAGCTAATAGGATAAAGAAAATATTACCTAATCTAATACATAATGATCAGACAGAGTTCATTCTTCATAGAAAAGTGCAATATAACATTATTAAATTACTATTAATAGACATAGCATGCAAATACAGAAAGTACAGTTGTGTACACCTACCATAAATGTAGATGTTCGAGTGTATTCACTGTTGCAGTCATCACACTTGGGTTATCTGCCTGCAGGTAGCCCCTCAGTCGGCCTGAACAAGAGAGTCTTGGGATTTCTGCATTGGATGCTGTTGCATCTTCCATGACGTCAGGGGTATAAAACATGCAGCCGACGCCATTACATCAGTTTTTCTTGCCCCAGATGTCAGGAGCCCCCAAAATAGGAAGCAATTACATGGTGTGGAACACCCCCAGTAAAAAGTAAATACCAATGTTATAAAATATGGCCAAACAAAAAGGATAGGTAGAAGTATAGAGAAGTCAAGGGGCTGGAGGGAGGGTAACCAGGACTGCAACAGTGAATACACTTGAACATCTACATTTACGATAAGTGTACACAACTGTGCTATGTTCTTCATGTTTCACTGTTGCAGTCATCACACCTGGGTAGATTCCCAAAGCTGAGGAAGAGTGGAGGCAGTCAAGAAGCATTAGGGCTGGCAAGCAGGCCCTGTAAGACTACGGTGGCAAATCCAGCTCTGGATTTAGAAAAAATAGGTAAGTGGCAATGCTTAGTGAAGGTGTGTACAGAGCTCCAGGTTGCAGTTTCCAGGATGTCCCTGGTAGGGACTCCCCTGAGATATGCTGTAGAGTTTGATGTAGCCCTAGTGGAATGTGTTCTGATCCCCAGTGGGGTAGGTTTTCCATGGTGTTTGTAGCAGAAACTGATGCAGTGTGCTATCCATTTAGAAATGGTTTGCTTTGAAATGGCCCTGCCCTCTGCCCCTGTAGCAAAGCTGACTAGCAGCTGGTCAGATTTTCTGAAAGGTTTAGTCCTGTCCAGATAGAACCTAAGCTGCCTGTGCACGTCCAGGGAGTGTAGGATCCTTTCCCCTTTATTCTGAAGATTAGGGAAAAAGGTTGGCAAATAAATGGATTGGTTTAAAGCCACACTAGAAACCACCTTAGGCATAAATGATGGGTTAAGTCCTGAGGGAAACCCTGTCCGCATGGAAGATAATGAAGGGTTCAATGGCCATAAGGGCCTGCAATTCAGACACTCTTCTTGCTGAAGTGATGGCTAGGAGTAAAGCTGTTTTCCAGGAGAGGAATTTTAACTCTGCTGTAGCAGCAGGTTCAAAGGGTAGAAGCATGAGCTTTTCCAATACAAAGTTAAGGTCCCAGGCTGGAGTGGGAGCTCTCCTGAGGGGGTCTTAAATTTTTGGCTCCTCTCAGTAACTGTTTGACCAGAGGATGAGAGAAGAGGGGTGGCTCAGTATTATAATGAGCTGAGATGGCAGAGGCATGAATCTTAATTGAAGAGAAGGATAGGCCTTTGTGGAGCATTTCTGGGAGGTAATTTAGTATAGGAGGTAAGCTGGGCACAGCTGTGTCCATTTTCCCTGACACTGGCTCCAAGAACAGTATCTTTTCCACTTTTCTGAATATGATTTTCTAGTACTAGGCCTCCTTGCCTCAAGGATGACATCCAGCACCTGTTTACTGAGGGTTGCTGGTGAGGAGCTCAGGGGATGAGCCAGGCTGCTAGGTTCAGGGTTTGTAGCAGAGGATGCAAAATCTGGCCCTCCTGCTGGAACAGCAGGGAAGGGGTCTGAGGCAGGTGCCATGGTGACACTACTGTCAGACTGCGTAAAAGTGGGTAACAGTGCTGCCGTGACCAGTCTGGTGCAATCAGGATTGTCCTTGGCTTATCCTGATTGATCTTTAGTAGAACCTTCGAGAGGAGGGGCAGAGGGGGAAAGGCATAGATTGAGAGGTTTTCCCATGTAAAGGACAGGGCATCCACTTGCCATGCTTGGCTGTGGGGAGTTCTAGTGCAATATTTGCTCAATTGATAGTTCTGTGGGGAACCAAAGAGGTCCACCTCTGGAGCCCCCCACCTGTGGATCAGAAGCTTGAATGATTTGGGTTCCAGTTTCCACTCATGTGGGTCCATTAGATTTCTGCTTAAGTCGTCTGACAGTGAATTTAGTTTGCCTGGCAGGAATTGAGCTTGCAGGAGCACTTGATTGCTCAAGGCTATGTTCCACAAAGCCATGGCTAACCTGCAGAGTGGGTAGGAATGGGTTCCCCCCTGCTTGTTTATGTACCACATAACTGTGTTGTCTGTCTTTATCAATAGTTGTCCTGGAAGAATAAGGCATTTGAAGGCTGTCAGAGTATTCTGTACAGCCATTTCTTTTTGATTGATATGCAGGTGCATTTGCTTTGGGCTCCATTTGTCTTGAATGCATTGTCCTGCCATGTGAGCCCCCCATGCATAATCTGATGCATCTGTAGTTAGGGTTTGGGTGGCAGGGGATTTAGTGAAAGGGAGTCCCTTGTTGTGGTAGCAGGCCTCTGCCCACCAAAGGAACTCTGTTCTTAGGTAAGGAATGATAGGAATCATTGTTTCCAGGTCCTGAGAATGTTGACACCAGAGAATTTTTAAGTACCACTGAAGTTTCCTCATATGCAGTCTTGCATATGGAATTAGTAGAATGCAAGAGGCCATGAACTCTAGGGCTTGCAGTATTTTTCTTGCAGATAGCTAGGTTTGGGTGGCCAGTAGATTGAAGTAGTTTGTCAAATAAATTTGTTTTTCTGGAGTGAGGAATGCCATCTGGGAAGTTGTGTTCAAGCTTGCTCCCAAGAATAATCTTTTGGCTGGGTACCAGATGTGATTTATTTTCGCTGATCGTGTACCCCAGTGAAGTTAGAAGTCTCTTTACAAATGTCAGGTGCTGGAGTAGCAATTCCTGACTGTCTGCCTGAATCAGGCAAATGTTCAAGTATGGGTAAATTTGAATTTTTCTCTGCCAGCAACATGCAATGGCTGGAGCTAGGCATTTTGTGAATACCCTGGGCGCAGTAGATAAGCCAAAGGGAAGTGCAGAGAACTGATAGTGCATAGAGCCTGCTCTGAAACACAGATATTTCCTCAAGATTCCCTTATGGGGATGAGAAGATAAGCTTCTTTTAAGTCTAGGGTGGCTAGCTAGGAATCATTGGCTAGCATAGGAAGCAGCTGTTGGAGAGTAAGCATTTTGAATCTTGGAACCACCAGGAAGGTGTTGAGAATGGACAGGTCCAGGATAGGGTGCCAAGAGCCCCCTTTTCTGGGCACCATGAACAGTCTGGAGTAGAAACCCTGTCCTCTTTGCTCTATTGGAACAGGGTGAATAGCCCTGATAATGAGAAGGGAAAATACTTGCTTTTGGTCCTCTGCCGACTGGTTTGAGGGGAAATCTGGCCATCCGTTTGGGGTTGGCAATGTGTGTAAGTAGAATCTGTATCCCTGGGATACAATGTTCAAGACCCATCTGTCCTGGGTAACGTACTCCCAGTTTTTTGCATGCAGGGCTAGTTTTCCTCCTAAGGGTGCAAGTACTTGGGCAAGGCTTGGAAGAGTTAAGGATAAGTCATTGTGAAATGTTACCATAGGAAGGTGTCTTAGCACTCCCTGTATTTCAGGTGGGAGCACTCCATTGTTTAGATCTTTGCATACCTTGAGACTGTAGTCTTGGTGGTCTGCTGCACTTGGGTTTGGACTGAGGTGGTCTGTGCGGGACTGGAAAAGACCAGTTTTTAGAAGGCCAATGCCTACTGAATCTAGGTGGTGGTACCTGTAGGAAATGTAACAGTTTGCATGGACTTAGCTTTTTCCTCCATCTTTTTGAGGACTTCTTGCTTTAGTGCCAAACAGACATTCTTGGTTTAATGGAGCATCTAGTAATTTTGCTTTGACATGGTCTGGCAAAATTTGTTCCTTAAGCCAAGCATGCCTCCTAAGAACAGACCCAGCGACAGCAGCCTTGCAAGATGCTTTTAAGGCATCAAAACCACATTGCAAAGTATGTTTTCCAACTTGGTTAGCAGAATGCATTAACTCCTGTAAATCTTTATGTTCTGCACAATCAGGAATCAACAGCATTTTCTGTTTAATTAGCTCCATAACATGTTGATGATACTTTAACATATGAAACTGGCAATTTAAAGCCCTGATGGCAATAGTAGCAGAGATGTATACCTTCTTACTCCATCTGTATAAAGCTCTTGAATCCCTGCCAAAGGGGTAGGGTTTTTGGCTGTTGTAGCCCTAATGCCTTTAGGTCCCTGGGAAATGGTCTCTGGATCCGCAGCAGGATTCTTAAAGAGGAATTTGTGGGAGTCAGGTACTCTGCAGTACCTGTCAGGTTTCCAGTGAGCTGGAGGCAAAGTATCAGGGGTAAAGCTGGATTCCATGACGACATCATCTACAATTTCCAGAACAGAGGCCTGTTCTGAGGCAAGTTTAAAAATTCCCTGAGTCTCTTTTTGGACTGTAGGTAGTCCTGGCACTCCCAGCGAAATGCTCTCTAAGGGTATGCAGGGTTTCACCAAAGGATAAATCTTCAGGTGGGGAGGCAGAGGGAATGGAATCCTCTGCATCAGAATCCTCATAGGTAGATAAACGTATGTCCTGGTAATCAGAAGGGTCAGAGTCATCGGACTCATGACCTGAAGAATCAGAAGTTAAATCAGTTGGTCTTTTTGAGGGGGAAGGCTGGCTTCCCCTATTTAAAGTAATAACGTCTTCAGCCATTCTAAGCATTTGTTTCTGTGGCATGTGGGCCTGAGAATGCACTTTGGTCTGTTTCCTAGGCCTAGTGCGAACTCTGGGCCTGAGAAATTTGGTATTTTTGGTTTGAAACGAAGTTGTCTGTTTAATATGAACACTGGAAGGCCTGAATACACCTTCAGAAGCCGGTGCCTGCACAGCAGCTCCAGACCAATCCAAGGTAGAGACATCCGCAGGTTCCATAGTCAAAGAAGCATCTCGCGGCATACCGGACTCCGAATGGGTCTCAGTAGAGGCCTGTGAATCTGTAGAAGTGGGTATCAGGGGCTGTGAAAGCACCTCACTGAATACCAGCAGACAGGCGACTAGCTTAACGGAAGCATCAACAGTTTTGGACCTATGCGGTCTGTCTCTGTCTTTATCCTTGCGTTTTTCAGAAGATCGGTAGTCAGATGGCTTATCGAAGCCATTTTAGAATGTGGAGAACGAGAGCGAAAGAATTTAGCGACAAAAATAGCCCGACGATGAATAGTTCGGACGTTGAACAAGGCACAAAACTGACAGCGGGGAACATCGTGATCTGGGCCTAAACAGGTGATGCATTAAGAATGAAAATGTCTGTGAGGTATTTGCTTTCCCCAGGCAAGACAATTATTAATTTTTTCTGACACTGGTTAGAGCAATAAAAAAGGATCCCCAATGGGGTACTTATCTTTAAGAAGACTTCAAGTCTGAAACTTGAAAAACGAAAATTTCAGGAGGCGGCTGACCGGCCACTTGTGAACTGCTTCTGTTTCTGTCTCTGCTCATCAAGAAAAGCTGATGTAATGGCATCAGCTGCATGTTTTATACCTCTGAAGACCTGACGTCATGGAAGAAGCGACAGCATCCGAAGCAGAAATCCCAGGCAGATAACCCAAGTGTGATGACTGCAACAGTGAAACACAAAGAACATCAACTATTATCTGCCTAGACATAGAAAAGGATTCTGATTCTGTTGGTCTTATCTACAAAGAATTCTGATTGGTTTTGAATTCACAGATTTTGTCAACTTATTAATGAAAATTTATAGTGGGGCACAAGCTTATGTGAAAATTGGATCATGTCTATCCTCACCACTAGAAATCCTCAAGGGAATTAGACAAGGTAGTCTTTTGTCACCATTACCATTTGCTCTTTCAATGGAACCTTTTGCTACATATATCGGAAACAAGCAAAAATAAAAGGCTTTCAAATTAATAAGGACTATTGTCTTAAGATACAATTATTTGCTGATAATATAACGTTGTGTGATATTGATGATTCTTTGCATGATGTTAGAAATACCTTAAGCATGTCTGAAAGAATTTCAGGGCTTAAATTTTATCATAATAAATCCAAAACAATACTAATTAACAAAAAGATCAACAAAAACCTAAGAGAACAGCCTGTTTAATTGTGAGAATGATGAATATTTGGGTGTCGGGTCTATATTAGAACATCGAAGTTTCAAAACTTAGAATGTTCTAATATCGATCCCTATTCAGCGAAAGCTTAAAACATCGAACATACAGAACAGCAAATTTTTTCCTAGGGAAAAATTCACTGTTCCAAAACACACACACACACACAACACAAGCACACCAAACAAACAGCAATCCACACACATACACCTAAAATCTTACACCTAACCCTACACTAAACTATACATACACCACTAACTATCCACTTACCTTAACCCAAACCCTAAGGTCCGTCACTATTGCACACTCACCTCACCTGCTCCCTAACCCTAACTCACCTAACCCTCACGTCCACACAATCGCACACATACCTAACCCGCACCCTAACTCACCTAACCCGCCCTAACCCTCACGTCCACACAATCGCACACATACCTAACCCGCACCCTAACCCTAACTACCGTAACCCACACTCAATCGCACACTTACCTGAACTCGACCCGTAACTTTCCACCACAGCGCTGAAAATACTGAAGCAACAGAAAAGGACAACCAAATTCTTTCCCTAGGAAAAAATGGGGTTTTCTGTTGCTTCGATATTTTCAACTTTCGCTGAATAGGTTTCGATATTAGAACATTCGAAGTTTTGAAACTTCAATGTTCTAATATAGACCCTGGGTGTAAGTAGCACATGGAAAACGTCCGTTAAACTAAACTACAATAATTTAATAACCACCATTAGTGAATTAATCAAAAGATGGAATAAAATGTTCTTCACAATGGAGGATAGGTTCTCTTTAATTAAAATGATAATTTTACCTAAAAATTTGTTTTATATACAGTCATTGATACTACCCCCTCCCAAAAACTTATTTAAAAATTAGATTCCATGCTACTTACATTTTTATGGTTCCCCTTAAAACCTAGGATTTTATATAAATGGCACATTAGAGCATGGAACAGTAATTGGATAGCATTCCCTAACTTGGATCTTTATTCCAAATTAGTTATAATTAATGTAATATTACATTGGATCACACCTACCTATATATCGGCCTGGAAAACAATACATGAGATTCACATGACTGATGTCAGAACTACAGAAAGTCAATTTAAGGAACAATATGGAATAAGAGTTCACTGGCTTTTACATGAATTTTGTTTATTTAATAAGTATGATCATTTTTCTTATGATATTAATCAAATATTTAATAATTTTAAAAATAAAAATATAATTGATTGTAACTACAGCATTGAACGATTTCTATTTCTTATATTCCCTATAGCATATTCCCGATAGCCTATATTCTTTCAACATCAATGCTATGCAAAAATTAAAAGAAAATGATATTCTGGCATCAGTTTATTGAAAATAAGGGTATTAAACCTCTAAACTCTCTTTTATGTAGTTTTGATAATAGTCAAGACAGCTGGTTGTTTATACACACGGCAGTTTATAGAAAATAAAATGAGAGTATCAAATCAACCTAGAGACTGAATCTATACCTAGTTTGCTTCAGCTGTTTATTAGGTGTCTTGAAAAGACAGATAATCAAAAAATAAGTATCTCACCTATCTAGAAGATACTAAGAAGACACTAAAGTTTGACTCAGATTATTGGAATTACTATGTAAAGATTAGTGGAGAACAAATATCTGATGAATCCACAAAAGTGTTATTGAATTCTACATATGGTACCTCTTTCTTCACTATACTGGAGATTGTATACATGGAAATTTATGAATAGGAGTTTCTATACTCCACAAAATAAATATTATGCTTAAAAACAGTGAAAGTAAATGTTCTAAATGTGATGAATTACTAGAGGCCAGCTGGGTTCACATGTTCACTGAATGTAGAAATGTTGCTCAATACTGGAAAGACTTCAGATAGTTTGTAAATGCTTTATGGTCTGATAACTGTCATATTTCTAACTCACTACTCCTTTAATTCAATGTTCCTATACTTAATGTAATACCTACATCTCAGATTAAGTTACTCTGGTCAATTCTTGCAATTTCCAGAAATGTTATTAATTTGAACTGGAAAAGTAAACAAGATTTGATGTTTAAAGATTTTATTAATTTAGCAAAGGTTGTTTGTAAAAAAAAAAACTGCAAACCATTTGTTATAGAATTCATAACATTACTCATAAAAAATAGCATGGGAAAAATTGAAAATGTCTTTGAACAAATACTGATGACTTCTCTTGGGTAAAATGATTGTTTACCATGGATGAATGTAAATATTGTAAAAAGTATTGTTATTGTTTTATTGTATTTGTTATATATACATTTGCGCATGTTTATAATGAAAACAAAATAAAAATGTTTTTGAAAAAAAAATCCTTGCAGAAGACACCAGTGTGATTGCAAATTATGTTGCTTATTCTACAGAAATGTGATCTTTTGATAAACCAATGAGCTACAGATAGCATAGATGATGACTAGAGCACATTTACTAAAGAAACAGGCACAACTGTTAGCTGTGTATTAAAGTCATACTATGAGACAAAAGATACCCAGCATTGTCATACCCAAGTCCTTGGTATACAAGTCAGTAATTCAGACAATTTATGAACAAATGGGAAACCAAACAAGTAGGACCCATTCATTACTTTCTGCAATCCAACAGACAAGTAGACAAAGTAAAGCTGGGTGCAAACTTCATTATAAACGCGCAAATGTGTGTTCACTGTTACACTAATGACACTTGGGACTTCAACCACCGAGCTTCTTCTGCTCAGTTCATTCACACAGTGCAGTTATTTGAAATGTTTCTTAAAATAAGTAACTTTTACAGTGCAGTGATTTCAAAAGTATAACAGTACCCGGAAAAAGTATTTCACAAAGTTCAGTGATATTTATTGTGTTATTGGTCGTAGTTACAAGTACTGGCATAAATTTCAGACATATATACATGTGTGCGCATTCGTGTGGTAAAAATCTTCACTGAGATGTATTAATATGGCAGACAGCTTTCGAAAACCACTACCACTTGTGTTTGATCAGATCATTGCAGAGAATTGGAGAATATATGAGCAAGTGTACTATATATTCATACAAGCAGCTTATTCTGATAAAGATATATGTACCAGGGCATTCGTTTTGCAAAATCTAGCAGGGTCAGAGGCCATTGAAAGGGAGTGTTCATTTGTATATGCACCAGCAGTATACAAAGGTGAAGGGGCAAATCGACATACTGTTGTACAGGCTGAATCAAGGAAGACCCCAAGTGTTCGAAGGGCAAATTCAAAAAGATGTGCAACACCCAGACCAATGTTACATTAGAGAGGCATTTGTTTTATACAAAAAGATCAAAAGCACAGAGAAACATTTGCAGCTTACATTACTGACCTGAGAAATAAAGCTAAAACGTGTAAGTTTGGTGACTTAAAAAATGAGTTAATAAAGGACAGGTTTGTGTGTGGTATTAATAGTGCTGCTATGAGAAAGACTTTGCTTTGACAGGGATTTAATGCTGAGCAAAGCTACTGAGATTTGTCAAATTCATGAAGTTACAGAAAGGCACATGAATATGCTTGCAAGTGATAAGAGCATGGTTTCAGCAAGCCCCAGAGCAAATGTAGACAGTATGCAACATGTGGCAAGCAGACACAGGCCTAAGCACATGGCAGCTACAGACCCTGCGGGTTTTCCTGGGATGCCTTGCAATCCACCAGCAAGTTCTAAGACTAGATCACTTAAAGAAGCATGCTCAGTGCAGTACAAGGGTGAATCAGCAAATCCCAAGTCAAGCTTTAATACTGACTGTAGCAACTGTGGTGCCAACCATGAGTCTGAAAGAGAAAAGTGCTGAGCATTTGTCAGCAATGCCATAAATGTCAGAAATGGAACCATTTTCAAAAATTTTGTAAAAGTAAGCCTCACACTCTTATAAAGAAGAGTCACTTGAAAAAGCAAACTGATCAGGTTGAAAGTACAGTTGTGTACACCTACCATAAATGCAGATGTTCTAGTGTATTCACTGTTGCAGTCATCACACTTGGGTTATCTGTCTGCAGGTAGCTCTCAGTTGGCCCGAATACCAGAGACTTAGTATTTCTGGGTTGGTTGCTGTAGCTCCAGGACTGACGTCAGGTCGTCAGGGGGTATAAAAATAAGCAGCCAATGCCATTACATCAGTTTTTCTTGTCCCAAATGTCAGGAGCCCCCCAAATAGGGAGCTGTTACAGTGGTGAAAACACCACCAGTAAAAAGTAAATACCAATACCCCTGAAGGGGGTTGAGTAATAGACATAGAGATGTGAGAGAGAGACAAGAGGGCTGGAGGGAGGGAAACCAGGACTGCAACAGTGAATACACTCAAACATCAACATTTATGGTAAGTGTACACAACTGTACTATGTTCTCCGTGTTTCACTGTTGCAGTCATCACACTTGGGTAGATTCCCAAGGCTGAAGAAGGGTGGAGGCAGTCGAGAAGAATTGGGGCTGGCTAGTATGCCTTGTATGACTGCTGTTGCAAAACCCGCCCTGGATTTGGAAAAGATAGGCAGGTGGTAATGTTTGGAGAAGGTGTGTACAAAACTCCAGGTAGCAGCTTCCAGGATGTCCCTGGTAGGGACTCCCCTGAGGAAAGCTGTAGAGGTGGAAGTTGCCCTAGTGGAGTGTGTTCTGACCCCCTGAGGGGTTGGTTTCCCATGGTGCTTGTAGCAGAAATAGATGCAGTGTGCTATGTGGAAATTGTTTGATTTGAAATGGCCTTGCCCTCTGCTCCTGGTGCAAAGCTGACTAGTAACTGGTCAGATTTCCTGAAGGTCTTAGTCCTATCAAGGTAGAATATGAGCTGTCTGCGCACGTCCAAAGAGTGAAGGATCCTTTCACCTTTATTTTGAGGATTAGGGAAGAAGGTTGGCAAATGGATAGATTGGTTCAGAAGGCATAAAGGAAGGTTTAGTCTTCAGGAAAACCCCATCAGCATGGAAAATAATGAAGGGTTCCCACAGCCATAAGTGCTTGTAGCTCAGACACTCTTCTAGCTGAAGTGATAGCCAGAAGCAAGGCTATTTTCCAAGAGAGGAATTTTAACTCTGCTGATGCTGATGCTGCAGGCTCAAAGGGGGGTAAGTGTGAGCTTTTCCAGTACAAGGTTAAGGTCCCAAGCAGGGGTGAGTGCTCTCCTAGGCGGCCTTAAGTTGTTTGCCCCTCTCAGGAACTGTTTGATAAGAGGGTGAGAGAAGAGAGGTGGCTCAGTGTTGTAATGAGCCGAAATGGCAGCGGCATGGATCTTAATGGAGGAGAAGGATAGGCCTTTGTGTAGTAGATCTGCTAAGTAATCCAGGATTAGAGGTAGGGAGAGCAGGGTTGTGTCCTCTCTTTTAGGTTGAAGCCAGAAGCAGTACTTCTTCCACTTATCAGCATAGGATTTCTTTGTACTGGGTCTTCTGGCTTCAAGAATGATGTCCAGCACCTGCTTGCTTAGGCTGGTTACTGGGGGAAGAGTTCAAGGAACAAGCCAGGCTGGAAGACTTAGGGTTTGCAAATGTGGATGCAAGATCTGTCTTCCCCTGCTGAGAGAGCAGAGTTGGGTTTTGGTGTAGATGCCAGGGTGGCATCGGTGTCGGGCTGCACAGGAGTGGGTACCAGTGCTGGCATGGCCAGTCCAGGGCAATCAGAATTGCCCTTGGTCTGTCTTGTCTTATCTTCAGCAATACTCTTGAGAGAAGGAGTATGAGGGGGGAGGCATAGATTGAGAGATTTACCCACTCGAAGGATAGGGCATCTACTTTCCAGGCCCTGTTGTGAGGTGTCTTGGTGCAGAATTTGCTGAGCTGTTGATTGCAGGGGAAGGCAAAGAGACCCAACTGGGTTTTAATTGCCCCTTGTATGGGTCTAGGAGATTTCTGCTTAAGTCATCTACCAGTGAGAGTTTTGTTTGCCTGGCAGGAATTGAGCTTGCACATGGACCTGCATGTCCAAGGCCGTGAGCCACAGGGCACGGCTAGCATGCAGAGTGGGTAACAGTGGGTTGCCCTCTGCTTGTTGAAGTACCACATAACCGTGGTGCTGTCTGTTTTTATTAGCAGGTGTCCTTGTGAGAGTAGGGATGTGAAAGCTGTCAACTAGCATCTCTTTTTGGCTGATGTGCAGATGAATTTGATTTGGGCTCCAGTGGCCCTGAATGCACTTGCTGTGCATGTGGGCCCCCCAGGCATAGTCTGATGCATCTGCGGTAAGGGTCTGGACAAAGTACAGTTTTGTACCTACCATAAATGTAGATGTCCAACAGGTATGCATCTGCAGTCCTTACATATGGGGTTGTCCTGCCTCAGGCAGCCCTTCGGTCGGCCGGATTCCAAAGTCTGGGTCCGGCGTCGGCTGATGTCGCCCCTTCCCCGACGTCAGAGCGCCTGGGGTATATAAGCGTCAGCCGATGCCATCTTCCTCAGTTTTTCTTGCCCCAGATGACTGGTGCCCTCTAATGAAGGCTAAATTTGGAGAGATGCAAAAAATTCCAAACATGCACAGTAATATAAAACAAATACACCATAATAGATAACCCCAGCTAGCTAGAAGGAGGGATAAATACTCAAGGAATACCACAGAGGGGTAGGAGGGAGGGAAATCCTGACTGCAGATGCATACCTATCGGACATCTACATTTATGGTAGGTACAAAACTGTACTATGTCCTTCAAGGATGCATCTGCAGTCCTTACATATGGGTAGAATACCATAGCCAAGCTGGGGGTGGTAGGACCTAAGAAAAGGATGGGGTAGCTAAAATGCCCTGCAGGACTGCAGTAGCAAAGCCTGCTTTGGATCTGGAATATAAAGGTAAGTTGTAATGCTTGGAAAATGTATGCATGAAGCAAAATGTATGCATGAAGCTCCATGTAGCAGCTTCTAAGATGTCCTTTGTAGCCACCCCTCTTGAGAAGGCTGTGGAGGTGGCTGTGGCTCTGGTGGAATGAGGTCTAATGTTGGCTGGCACAGTTTTGCCATGAAAAGAGTAACAGAATGGAATGCAATTCCCTATCCATTTTGAAATTGTCTGTTTGAAAATTGCTTTTTCTTGTACACCAGCAGCATATGCAACAAAAAGCTGGTTTGTTTTCCTGTAAGTCTTAGTTCTGTCCAAGTAGTAGTGCAACTGTCTGTGAATGTCCAGGGTATGCAGAAGTTTCTCTCCTTTATTTTGTGGATTTGGAAAGAAGGTAGGCAGGTGAATAGCTTGGTTCAGTGAGACCCTGGATACCACCTTTGGCATGAATGAAGGATTGGTTCTCAATGAGACTCTGTCCTGATGAAAAGTAAGAAAAGGTTGTACTGCCATGAGGGCCTGTAACTCGGATACTCTTCTTGCTGAGGCTATGGCCAGAAGGAAGGCAGTCTTCCAAGACAGGAAATGTAGTTCTGCAGATGCTGCTGGTTCAAAGGGAGGTAGAGTTAATTTTTCCAACATGAAGTTAAGGTCCCATGTAGGCACTGGTGGTTTCCTTGGAGGGTTGATGTTTTTTATCCCTCTTAGAAACTGCTTTAGCAGCGGATGAGAAAATACAGGTGGATCAGTGTTGTACTCTGCTGAAATTGCTGAAGCATGAATTTTTATGGAAGAGTATGAAAGGCCATTATGGAGCATTTCTGCCAAGTATTCCAGGATATGTGGAATGCTCACTACTGTCGGATCTTGGCCCTTTGTGGAGTTCCAAGTGCGAAATCTTTTCCATTTTGCTGAATATGCCTTTCTTGTGGAAGGCCGCCGAGCTTCCTTGATTATATCCTTTACCCTTTTGGATAGTTTATCCAGGCGAGGAGTCAAGGTATTTTCCATGCTGTCAGCTGCAAGGTTTTTAGGCTGGAGTGCAGAGTTTTGTAATTGTGCTGTGTCAGAAGTGGCCATTGTGGTAGAGGCCACGGTTTAGTGCGTGACAAGCTCCTTAACAGTGGGTACCAGTGTTGTCTTGGCCAGTTCGGAGCTATCAGGATCACTTTTGGTTGTTCTGTCCTGATCTTCAGTAAGACCTTGGTCATTAACGGAAGAGGTGGAAATGCATATACTGTTAGAGTATTCCAGCTGAAAGAGAGAGCGTCCACTTTCCATGCTTGTGGGTGGTATGTCCTTGTGCAGAACTTCTTTAGTTGATGGTTGTGGTGGGAGGCAAAAAGATCTATGTCCGGCCTTCCCTATGCTTGTGTTATTTGAAGAAAGGTGTCTGGGTGCAGCATCCATTCGTGTTGATCCATGATGTTTCTGCTTAGGCTGTCCGCCAGTACATTGTCTTTTCCTGGTACAAACAGGGATTGCAGCTCTATATTGAGTTTTAGGGAAAGTTCCCAAAGATTCATTGCCAGCCTGCAAAGAGGGTAAGAATGTGTACCTCCTTGCTTGTTTATGTACCACATAACTGTGGTATTGTCTGTCTTTATTAGCAGGTGGCCTTGATGTAGGAAGTGCTTGAAGGCCTCGATTGAATGTATCACTGCCAGCATTTCCTTTTGGTTTATGTGCAGGCGAAATTCTGTTTGTGTCCATTGTCCTTGAATGCATCTGCCCTCCATGTGCACTCCCCATTCATGGTCTGAGGCGTCCGTTGTAATGGTTTGGCTGATATTTGGTTTGCTGAAAGGCAGACCCATGTTTGACTGGCTTGCTTGAGCCCACTACAGAAATTCCTTTTGAAGGCATGGGATGAGGGGGATCAAAGCTTCTAGGCTGTGACTGTGTTGAGACCATAGACTCCTTAGATAATGCAGCCTTGCTTGTGGAATCAGAAGAATGCAAAATGCCATGAAACCCAGGGCCTGCAGGATTTTCCTTGCAGTCAATTGGGTTTGTTTTGTCAGGTTTCTGAAATAATCCGGTAGTTGTTCTTGTTTTTCTTCTGTGAGAAAAGCCATTTGGGTGGTTGTATCTAGTTTTGCACCCAGAAAAATTATTCTTTGGGATGGAACAAGTCTTGATTTCTGAATGTTGACTGTGTATCCCAAAAGCCTGTAGTAGGCGGATGGCATAATTCAAGTGTTTTACCAATGTTTGTTGGCTGTCCGCTTGTATAAGGCAGTCGTCCAGGTATGGGTATATTTGAATCCCCTGAAGTCTGCAATGTGCAATTACTGATGCCAGGCATTTCGTGAATACTCTGGGCGCAGTAGATAAGCCAAAGGGCAATGCTGAGAATTGATAATGCTCTGAACCTGCAAGAAATCTGAGGTGTCTTCTGCAACTTTGTCTGATAGGGACATGCAGGTATGCCTCCTTGAGGTCTAGAGTTACCAGCCAGGACCCCTTGCCCAGCATGGGAAGGAGTTGCTGTAAGGTCAGCATTTTGAATTTTGGCACAATGAGGTAAGTATTTAGTGTGGACAAGTCCAGAATAGGCCTCCATTGCTTTTCTTTTCTTGGGACAAGAAAAAGTCTGGAATAAAATCCTTGGCCTTGTTCTATGAGAGGAACCTTTTCTATTGCTTTCATTTGCAGTAGGCTGGAAATTTGCTTGAAAGCCTCTGTCCTTTGATTCGGTGGCAGATTTGGCATGCCTTGTCTTTTTGGTAATGTATGAAAATGGAATCTGTATCCTTTGTCTATTATTTGCAGTATCCATTTGTCCCCTTGTAATAATGTGCCAATTTTCTGAGAATAATGATAGCTTGCCGCCCAAAGGTGCTTCCAATTGAGCCCTGGTTGGCGGGGTCAGAGTCAAGTCATTGAGTTTGTCCTTGTGCAGCAGGTGTAGGTCCTGCACTACCTCTTTGGTTCGGAGGCTGCCACTGACGTCCCCTGTAGGAGCCTCTAGCTTGCCCTCTACCTCTGGCACGCCTATTTTTGCCTCTTTGAAATCTGTCTGTCTGGAAAGGACCAATTCTTAGAAGTCTAATTTCTGCTGAATCTTGGTGGTTGGACCTGGAGAAAATCTTTGACTGTCTGTACCGACTTAGCCTTTTCCTCAAATTTCTTTAAGACCTCTTGAGCCGTGGAACCAAATAACTTTTGTTTTTCCAGGGGTGCATCCAGAAGCTTTGCTTTAACATGATCTGGCAGTGTTTGTTCCTTCAGCCAAGCATGTCTACGTATGACTGCACCTGTCATTGCTGACCTACATGAAGCTTCCAATGCATCATAACCACACTGTAAAAAATGGTTGCTAACCTGCTGGGAGTTATGCACCAGATCCTGAAGAGCCTTGCGATCTAGGGGTTCAGGTGAGGTTAGTTTTTTATGCAATTCATCTAACAGATATTCTTGATACTGTATTATATGGAATTGACAATTCAATGCTCTCATAGAAAGGGTGGAAGAAGTGTACACTTTTTTACCCCATCTCTCTAAGGCCCTGGATTCCCTTTCAGAAGGAAGTGGGTTCTTAGTAGTGGAGGTTGCAACCCCTTTAGGCCCCTAGGAAATAGTTTCTGGGTCAGCTGAGTGGCCCTTGTAAAGGAATAGATGTGTGTCCGGGACCCTGTAGTACCTGTCGGGTTTGACATGAGCCGGAGGGAGGGAGTCTGGGGAAATACTAGACTGAGTACACATCCTCTATGACATTAAAACAGGAGGAATAGCCAAAGGTCTATGCTGAGGCAAATGCAAAAAAGTCCTTAACCTCTTCCTGGAATCAGAGAATTCCTGGCCTTGCCATTTAAAATGCTCTCTCATGGAGTGAAGGGTCTCCCCAAAGGACAACTCTTCAGGGGGGGAGGCCGAGGGAATAGATTCCTCTGCATCAGAATCCTCGTAGGCCGGAAAGGCCTCCTCCTGGTAATCTGAAAGGGCAGAGTCATCTGAGGCCTCATCAGAGGACTGGGGATATGTCTGCTCAACCCTGGGCCTTTTGCCTGGAGGAGGTTGAGAGCCCCTGTCTGGGTGTGGCTGAGAGCCCCTGATTAAGGAGATAAGGTCCTCAAGCTAAGCTTAAAATTTGTGAACCTGTAGAGGATCCCTGAGGAATAGCCTTGGGAGGGAGAGATTTTGGCTGTTTAGCAGCTTTAGCACGAGTAAAAGCCTTAATGGACATGGATACAGGAGGCCTGGCTGCCCCACGTGCTGGGGTAGTTTTATCCACAGAAATGGTGTCGGATATCTCCGGAGCACCGGTTTCCGAAGGAAATTCTAAGACCGACCCAGAGGAAGCCTCCGGTACCGAAGGTACCGGCTGAGCGGTGTCGTCAGTTGGAATCGGTAGAGATTCGGTTTCAGCAGAGACCGAAACACTAGCGGTAGGCCTGGGCGTGGAGTCGGCCAGAACCGCGGACCGCGTGTCGGTCCTTCTCCTTACGTTTTTTGGGTAAATGAGCTGTCGGAAGCTCCGACGGCATTTTATAGCAGTAAATTTGTCCAAAATATTCCTCTGCAAACTCTGCCCGATGCCTAAGAGTGCGTCTATTGAAGGAAGCACAGGCAGTACAGGCAGAGACGTCGTGGTCTGGGCCTAGGCAAGGTAAGCAGTAAGAGTGGAAATCCTTATGAGGTATTTGTTTCCCACATTTTAAACAATTATTAACTTTAACCGTTTGATCTGACATCGGCTGAGGCAAGAAAGTCCCCAATGGGGTACTTAGCTTTTTTGAAGACTTCGGTAGCTGAAATCACAGGAGCTGGCCGACCGGCACTTGCGAACTGCTTCTGCTTCGGGCACCGTGCGGCAAGAAAGACTGAGGAAGATGGCGTCGGCTGACGCTTATATACCCCAGGCGCTCTGACGTCGGGGAAGGGGCGACATCAGCCGACGCCGGACCCAGACTTTGGAATCCGGCCGACCGAAGGGCTGCCTGAGGCAGGACAACCCCATATGTAAGGACTGCAGATGCATCCTTGAAGGACATCGTGGGGTTGAGTAAAGGGCAGTCCCTTGTTGTGGCTGCATGCTGCTGCCCACCAAGGAAACTTTGTCCTTAAACAGGATATTATAGGAATGACAGTTTCCAGGTCCTGAGTGTGTTGGCACCAAAGACTTTTTAAGTACCACTGAAGTTTCCTCATATGCAGTCTGGCATATGGAATTAGTAGGATGCATGAGGATGCATGAGGCCATGAACCCTAGTGCCTGCAGGATTTTCCTTGCAGATAGCTGGGTTCTGGTGGCCATTTGAGTAAAATAGTTTGACAGATAGGCTTGTTTTTCTAGAGTGAGGAATGCCATCTGGGATGCTGTGTCCAAACTTGCTTCCAGGAATACAATCTTTTAACTGGGGACTAGTTTTGATTTCTTTTCGTTGATAGTGTACCCCAGGGAGGTTAGAAGGTTTTTTACAAATGTCAGGTGCTGCAAGGGCATTTCCTGACTGTCTGCCTGAATCATGCAGTCGTCCAAGTACGGGTAAATTTGAATATTTCTCTGTCTGCAGTAAGCAATGGCTGGAGCCAGGCATTTTGTGAATACTATGGGAGCAGTGGATAAGCCAAAGGTAAGTGCAGAGAACTGGTAATGCACAGATCCTGTCCAGAAGCGTACATATTTCCTGCATGACTCCCTTATAGGGATGTGCAGATAGGCTTCTTTTAAGTCTAGGGTGGCTAATCAGGCATCTTTGGCTAGCATAGGCAGGAGCTGCTGCAGGGTGAGCATTAGAATTTTGAATACACCAGGAAGGTGTTGAGAATTGAAAGATCTAGGATTGGATGCCTTGTGCCCTCTTTTCTGGGTACCAGGAAAAGTCTGGGATAGAATCCTTGACCTTTCTGTTCCACAGGAACAGGTTGAATTGCTCTTAGAGCAGAGAATGAATTTGGTTTTGTGCCTCTGCCCACTGGTTTGGAGGAAGGTCTGGGAACCCTTTTGGGGTTGGCAGAGAGTGGAAGTAAAATGTGTACCCCTGGGATACAATGTTGAGGACCCATCAGTCTTTGGTGATGGAAAGCCAGTTTTTTGCATGAAGGGCAAGTTTTCCTCCTAGGGGCACAAGCAGTTGGGCAGAGGTGGGGAGTGGAGTTGAGAAGTCATTGGGAATTCTTTCCGTAAGGGGGTGGTTTAGCACTCCATGCTTTAGAGGTGGAGGTACTCCACTGCTTAGATCTCTGCATACCCTGAGACTGTAATCAGGAGAGGGGGGGGGGGTCTGTTTCTCCTGGGTCTAGTTTGAGATGTCCTAAAGGGGACTGGAAAGGAACAATGTTTCGAGGGGCAAAGCCTACTGAATCTCGGAGGCTGTACTTGCAAGAATTCTTTGACTGTCTGCATAGATTTAGCTTTTTCTTCCACCTTTTTAAGAACCTCTTCTGCTTTGGTGCCAAACAGATAGTCCTTGTTCAAAGGAGCATCTAATAACTTTGATTTGACAAGGTCTGGCAAGGTCTGCTCCTTAAGCCAAGCATGCCTTCTCAGTACAGATCCCGTGACTGCTGCCCTGTAAGATGCTTCTAGGGCGTCACACTGCAATGTATGCTTGCTGACTTGGCTCATGCAATTCTTTATTTTCTGCACAGTCTGAAAAGGTAGCTATTTTTTGCTTAATAAGTTCCATAATATGTTGTTGGTACTTCAGTAAGTGAAGCTGACAATTCAAAGCCCTAATGGCGAGAGCGGCCGAGGTATATACTTGCTTACCCCATCTGTCTAAAGCTCTGGAATCCCTGTCCGAAGGGGTGGGATTCTTGGCTGTAGGTGCTTTGATACCTTTATGCACCCTGTGAGATTACCTCTGGGTCAGCAGTAGGATTTCTGAAAAGGAATTTGAGAGTCAGGCACTCTGTAGTACCTGTCTGGTTTCCTAGGAGCAGGGGGTAAAGTGTCAGGAGTTAAACTAGATTCCATAAAGACATCATCCAGAACTGGTGGAATTGCTAAAAGCCTATGTTGTGGCAAATCTAGAAATTCTCCGAGTCTTTTTTTTGGAATCGGGATACTCTTGGCATTCCAAGTGGAAATGCTCTCTTTATGCAAGGTTTCCCCAAAAGAAAAATCCTCTGGGGAAGAAGCAGAGGGAATGGATTCCTCTGCATCCGAATCCTCATAAGCAGATAAGGGCATGTATTCATAATCAGACACCTCAGAGTCTTTGGACTCTTGGTCTGTTAAAGCTCTTGGGGACAGGTCTCATTTCCTCTTAGAAGGGGACGGCTGACTTCCCCTAATCATAATAAGGTTCTCTGCCATTTTAAGCATTTGATGCTGTGGCGAGGGAGCAGGTGCATGCGCTTTGGTTGTCATTGTTTTAGGCATAGCGCATACTCTTGGATTTAGAAAATCTGTAGTTTTAGACAGAACTGAATATGTGAAAGAAGTCGTTGGTTTGAGTCGAACATCAGTAGTGTGAAGAACTTCCTCAGAAGCCGGTGCCTTCTCAGCGGCTCCGGACCCATCCAAGGTACAGACATCTGCTGGTTCTATAGTCGAAGAGTCTTGCGGCATACTGGACTCCGAATGGGTCTTGGTAAAGGCCTGCTAATCCATTGAAACGGGCATCAGGGGCTGCAAAAGCGCCTCACTGAGTACCGGCAAACTGGCAACTGGCTTAACGGAAGCGCCATCGGCAGCTTTGAACCTGTGCTATCTCTGTCTTTATCCTTACGTTTTTCAGAAGCTCGGTAGTCGGATGGCTTACCGAAGCCATTTCAGAATATGGAGATTGAGAATGAAGGTATTTAACAACAAAAAGGGCATGACGACGAATAGTTCGGGTGTTGAACAAGTATCAAAACTGACAGCGGGGTACGTGGTGGTCTGGGCCTAAACAGGTGATGCAGTAAGAATGAAAATCTCGGTGTGGTATTTGCTTTCCACAGGCAAGACAATTGTTAACTTTTTCTGACATCGGTTAGAGCAAGAAAAAAGGATTCCCAACTTAGCTTTAGAAGACTTCAGGATAACTCAGTTCGGATACAAAAACTCAGGTAGTGGCCGACCGGCACTCGGGCGAACTGCTTCTATTTCGGGCTCCTCAGCAGGAAAGACTGATGTAATGGCGTCGGCTGCCTGTTTTTATACCCCTGACGACCCAACGTCAGTCATGAAGCGACAGCAACCGATGCAGAAATATTAATTCTTTGGTATTCAGGCCGACTGAGGGCTACCTGCAGGCAGATAACCCAAGTGTGATGACTGCAACTGTGAAACACGAAGAACATCTGCAACAGTCTATGTTTCTATGAAGATGGTGCATCAGTAATTGGTGAAAACACTGATGCAGTAGATTTATGAGCAAAGAATTAAGTATTTTGAGCTGTCCAGATCAATGGTAAACCCACTGAGCTCAAAGTAGACACCGGTTCAAAGTGCAATGTTATGTCTGCAGATACTTTTGCTAAGGTGAGAGCTGGTGTACAACTAAATGTGAGCAGTTGTGCAAAACTTGTTGCTTATGCAGGTGAAGAAATTCAAACCGAAGGCTCAGTAGTGCTTTGATGTTATGTGGCCAAGAGCTGTTATAGCTTATTATTCTATGTAGTCCGAAGACCTGTGCAGTGACTATTGAGTCTCAGAGACAGTTTGAGAATGAACCTGCTTTCTTTTACCAAAGAAGTTAATCAAATAAGCACATCCCAGTTCCAGCTTCACTAACTCTATTTTTCAGAGTATGCTGATGTTTTCGATCACAAATTGGGCAAAAGTACAGTTTTGTACCTACCATAAATGTAGATGTCCGATAGGTATGCATCTGCAGTCATCACATATGGGTTTGTCCTGCCTCAGGCAGCCCTTCGGTCGGCCGGATTCCAAAGTCTGGGTCTGGCCTCGGCTGATGTCGCACTTTCCCCGACGTCAGAGCGTCTGGGGTATAAAAGCCTCAGCCGACGCTATCTTCCTCAGTTTTTCTTGCCCCAGATGCCAGGTGCCCTCTAGGAAGGCTAAATTTGGATAAATGCAATTAAATTCCAAACATTTGTAAAAATATATATATACATGTATATACAAACAAATACACCATAATAGATTCCCCCAGCTAGCTAAAAGAGGGGTAAGCACCCTAGGAATACCACAGAGGGGTTGGAGGGAGGGTAAACCTGACTGCAGATGCATACCTATCGGACATCTACATTTATGGTAGGTACAAAATTGTACTATGTCCTTCAAGGATGCATCTGCAGTCATCACATATGGGTAGAATACCATAGCCAAACTGGAGGTGGAGGTACTAAGTGAAGGATGGTGTAGTTAAGATACCCTGCAGGACTGCCGTAGCAAAACTTGCTCTGGATCTGGAGTAAAAAGGCAAATTGTAATGCTTGGCAAATGTATGCACGGAGCTCCATGTAGCAGCTTCTAAAATGTCTTTGGTAGCCACCCCTCTTAGGAAGGCTGTGGTGGTGGCTGTGGCTCTCGTGGAATGAGGTCTAATGTTAGCTGGCACAGTCTTTCCATGAAAGGAGTAACAAAAACGAATGCAATTTCCTATCCATTTCGAAATTGTCTGTTTGGAAATTGCTTTTCCTTGTACCCCATCAGCATATGCTACAAACAACTGGTCAGTCTTTCTGTAAGTTTTAGTTCTGTCCAAGTAGTAGCGTAGTTGTCTGTGCATGTCCAGGGTGTGCAGAAGTCTCTCCCTTTTATTTTGTGGCTGTGGGAAGAATGTAGGCTACTGAATAGCTTGGTTCAAAGATACCCTGGATACCACCTTTGGCATGAATGTAGGATTGGTCCTCAAAGAAACTCTGTCGTGATGAAAGATAAGGAATGGCTGCACCGCCATTAAAGCTTGTAGCTCAGTTACTCTTCTTGCTGAGGTTATGGCCAGAAGGAAGGCAGCTTTCCAAGACAAAAACTGTACATCTGCCGATGCTGCTGGTTCAAAGGGAGGAAGTGTTAGTTTTTCCAACACGAAATTCAGGTCCCAAGTAGGTAGAGGTGGTTTCCTTGGAGGTTTAATGTTTTTGACTCCTCTTAGAAACTGTCTTAGTAGAGGGTGAGAGAAGACAGGTGGATTTAGATTGTATTCTGCTGAGATTGCTGAGGCATGTATCTTGATGGAAGGGTAAGACAGGCCACTGTGGGACAATTCTGCCAAATATTCCAGTATATATGCCATATTCATCAGTGTCACATCTAGGCCCTTTGCTGTGTTCCAGGTGTGAAATCTTTTCCATTTTGCTGTATATGCCTTCCTTGTGGAAGGTCGGCGAGCTTCCATAATAATATCCTTCACTCTCTGGGATAGGTTATCCTGAGGAGGAGTCATGGTATTCTCCAGGCAGTTAGCTGCAAGGTTTTCAGGTTGGAGTGTAGAGTCCTGAAATTGTGCTGCGTCAGTAGGAGTGGCCATAGGGGGAGAGGCCATGGTTTCGTCTGTGACAAGCTCTTTAACAGTGGGTACCAGTGCTGTCTTGGCCAGTTTGGGGCTATCAGGATTACTCTGGGCTGCTCTGTCCTGATCTTCAGTAGGACCTTGGTCATTAGTGGAAGAGGTGGGAAAGCATACACTGTTAGAGCTTTCCAGCTGAAAGAGAGAGCGTCCACTTTCCATGCTTGTGGGTGGTATGTCCTTGAGCAGAATTTCTTCAGTTAATGATTTAGGGGGGAAGCGAACAGATCTATTTCTGGCCTTCCCCATGATTGTGTGATTTGTAAGATGATGTCTGGGTGCAGCATCCATTCGTGTGCATCCATGGTAGTTCTGCTTAAGCTGTCTGCCAGTGTATTGTCTTTCCCTGGCACGGATTGGGACTGTAGCTGTATGTTGAGTTTCAATGCCAGTTCCCATAGGTTCATTGTCAGTCTGCAAAGAGGGTAGGAATGGGTGCCTCCTTGCTTGTTTATGTACCACATAACTGTGGTGTTGTCTGTCCTTATGAGCAGGTGGCCTTGCTGAAGGAAAGGTTTGAAGGCCTCGATTGCGTGTATCACTGCCAGCAATTCCTTTTGGTTTATGTGCATGTGCAGCTCTCTTTGTGACCATAGCCCTTGTATACATCTGTCCTCCATGTGCGCTCCCCAACCTTGGTCTGAAGCGTCCGTGGTGATGGTTTGGTTGGCTCTTGGCTTGCTGAAGGGCAGCCCGCTGTTCGACTGGCAGGCTTGAGCCCACCACAGGAATTCCTTTTGAAGGCAATGAATGAGTGGGATTAGAGCTTCTAAGCTGTGACTGTGCTGAGTCCATAAACTTCTTAGGTACCATTGTAATTTCCTCATATGAAGCCTTGCTTGTGGAATCAGAAGAATGCAAGATGCCATGTAACCCAGGGCCTGCAGGATTTTCCTTGCAGTCATCTGAGTTTGTCTTGTGAGATTCTGAAAGTAAACTGGTAGCTGTTCTTGTTTTTCTTCTGTGAGAAAAGCCATCTGGGTGGTTGTGTCTAGATCCGCACCCAGAAAAGTTATTCTTTGGGATGGAACCAGTCTTGATTTGTGGATGTTGACTGTATATCCCAAGGCCTGTATCAGGTGGATGGCATAGTCCAAGTCCTTTAACAAAGTTTGCTTGCTGTCCGTTTGTATTAGGCAGTCGTCCAGATAAGGGTAGATTTGAATCCCCTGAAGTCTGCAGTGTGCAATTACTGATGCCAGGCATTTCGTGAATACTCTGGGCGCAGTAGATAAGCCAAAGGGCAATGCTGAGAATTGATAATGCTCTGACCCTGCAAGAAATCTGAGGTGTCTTCTGCAGCTTTGTCGTTGTCCTTGAGGTCTAGAGTCACCAGCCAAGACCCCTTGCCCAGCATGGGAAGGAGTTGCTGTAGAGTCAGCATTTTGAATTTTGGCACAATGAGGTACGTATTCAGTGCGGACAAGTCGAGAATAGGCCTCCATTGATTTTCTTTTCTTGGAACAGGGAATAATCTTGAGTAAAATCCCTGGCCATGTTCTGAAAGAGGTACCTTTTCTATGGCTTTCATTTGCATTAAGTTGGCAATTTGCTTCAAAGCCTCTGCCCTCTGATTTGGTGGCAGGTTTGGCATGCCTTTTCATTTTGGCAATGAGTGGAAATGGAACCTGTATCCTTTGTCTATTATTTGCAGTGTCCATGTGTCCCCTGTAATGCTGTGCCAATTTTTTGAGAATAAAGAAAGCTTTCCGCCCAAAGGTGCTTCTAATTGAGCCCTGGTCGGCGGAGTCAAAATAAAGTTATTGAGTCTGTCCTGGTGTAGCAGTTGTAGTTCCTGCACTACCTCTCTGGTTGGGAGGCTGCCACTGACGGCCTCTGTAGGAGCCTCTAGCGTGCCCTCTACCTCTGGCACGTCTATTCCTGCCTCTGAGATCTGTCTGAGTCCGGAAAGGACCAATTCTTAGTAGGCCAATTTTTGCTGAATCTCGGTTGTTGGACTTGCAGAAAGTCTTTAACTGTTTGCACAGATTTTCCCTTTTCTTCAAATTTCTTTAAAACCTCTTGAGCCGTGGAACCAAATAATTTTTGCTTTTCCATAGGAGCATCCAAAAGCTTAGCTTTAACATGGTCTGGCAGAGATTGTTCCTTCAGCCAGGCATGCCTACGTATAACTGCACCTGTCATAGCTGATCTACATGAAGCCTCCAATGCATCATAACCACACTGCAAGAAATGGTTACTAACCTGCTGGGAGTTATGCACCAGATCCTGAAGGGATTTACGATCAAGGGGTTCAGAAGAGGACAGTTTCTTATGCAATTCATCTAGTAAATACTCTTGATACTGTATCATATGGAATTGACAGTTTAATGCCCTCATGGAAAGAGTTGCAGAAGTATACACTTTCTTACCCCATCTCTCTAATGCTCTGGACTCCCTTTCAGAGGGTAGAGGATTTTTAGCAGTGGCAGCTGCAACCCCTTTAGGTCCCTGGGAAATAGTTTCTGGATCAGCAGAGTGGGCCTTGTGCAGGTGAAAATGTGAGTCCGGGACCCTGTAGTACCTATCAGGTTTGGCAGGAGCCGGAGGGAGAGAGTCAGGGGCAGTACAAGCATCTGAATAGACATCATCAATTACATTCAAAACAGGAAGTATAGCTAAGGGCCTGTGCTGAGGTAAATGTAAAAAGGTCCTTAATCTCTTTCTGGAATCAGAGAATTCCTGACCCTGCCATTGAAAATGTTCTCTCATAGTGTGTAATGTTTCTCCAAATGAAAACTCTTCAGGAGGGGAGGCCGAGGGAATAGATTCTTCAGCATCAGAATCCTCGTAGGCCGAATAAGCCTCCTCCTGGTGGTCTGACAGATCAGAGCCATCTGTGGACTCATCTGAGGGCTCAACCCTGGGCCTTTTGTCTGGGGGTGGTTGAGAGCCCTTGTCCGGATGAGGTTGGGAGCCTCTAATTAATGAAATCAGATCCTCTGCTAGGGTAAGAATCTGAGAGCTAGAAGAGAGTCTCTGAGAGGAAACTTTAGGAGGCAAAGCCTTAGAAAGTTTAGCAGCCTTAGCCCTAGAGAAAGCCTTAATGGACATGGAAGCAGGGGGTCTGGCTGCACCACGTGCAGGAGTAGACTTATCTAAAGTAATGTTGTCGGAAGGTTCCTGGACACCGGTTTCAGTAGGTAATTCAATGACCGACTCGGCCGGGGCCTCCAGGGCCTAGGTAGTCGGTTGTGTGGTTTCGGTAGTAGGAAGTACCAAGGACTCGGTTTCAGCCGAGACCGAGACACTCACGGTAGGCCTGACCAAGGTTTCAGCCGAAATCGCGGCCCGCGTGTCGGTCCTTGTCCTTCCGTTTTTTGAATAAATGTGAAGTCGGAGTCCCCAACGGCATTTTATAAGCAAAACTAGCCCCAAAAAAACTCCTCTGCAAACTCCGACATCTAAGAGTTCGTCGGTTGAAGGAAGCACAGGCTGAACAGGCCGAGACATCGTGGTCTGGGCCTAGGCAGGGGAGGCAGTAAGAGTGGAAATCCTTATGAGGTATTTGTTTCCCACTGGATAAACAATTATTAACTTTATCTGACATCGGCTGAGGCAAGAAAGAGTCCCCAACGGGGTACTTAGCTTTTTCGAAGTCTTCGGTAGCTGAATCACAGGAGCTGACCGACCGGCACTTGCGAACTGCTTCTGCTTCGGGCACCATGCGGCAAGAAAGACGGAGGAAGATGGCGTCGGCTGATGCTTTTATACCCCAGACGCTCTGACGTTGGGGAAAGTGCGACATCAGCCGAGGCCAGACCCAGACTTTGGAATCCGGCCGACCGAAGGGCTGCCTGAGGCAGGACAACCCATATGTGATGACTGCAGATGCATCCTTGAAGGACATTTTCCAGTTGTGTATTCTATGAAGTTAGACCCAGAGATCAGTCCAGTGGTCAGACCAGCAAGAAAAGTTTCGATAGCTATGCAGCATAAAGTCAAAGCTCAGTTGGACAAAATGGTGCAGCAAGGTGTAATTTGTCCAATTACAGAGCCTACCGGTGTCATCCATGGTAGCAGCTCACAGAAAAGGCTGAGATGAAATCAGAATATGCATTGACCAAAGAGATTTGAACAAAGCATTAAAAAGACCACATCATCCTATGCGTACAGTCGAAAAAGTCGCAGTTCTAATACTGAATGCCACTGTTTTTTCAGTCTTAGATGCAAAAAGTTAATTTTGGCAAGTGATACTTGATCGCAAATCTTCATTACTGACTACATTCAGAACCCCATTTGGAAGACACAGATTTCTTAGGATGCCATTTAGAATAAATTCTGCAAATTAAGTATTTCGGCGTGCAATGGTGCAAATGTTTTTTCAGGTTACGTTTGTGCCATAATAGATGATTTGTTAGTTGGAGGCAATGGAGAAGCACAGCATGACAGAAATCTTAAGAGTTCTAGACAGAGCACATGAAGAGAACTTAAAGCTCAATCCTCTAAAGTGCAAATTCAGACTACCAGAAGTTACATGTGTAGGTCATCGGTTTACTAGAATTGGCTTGAGACCAGACCCATCCAAGCAAGCAGCCATTCTTGACATGTCTGCACCAGATAATGTACAAGCTCTATGTTTTCTTGGTATGGTCAACTATTTAGGCCAGTTTATACCAGACTTCAATGAGTCGATAGCACCTCAGAGACCTAACACGTAAGAATGCTACATGGTTATGGTTAGAACATCACCAGAAAGCATTTGAAGACCTTATGCTGAAAACAGCTACTCCCCAAGATACTATGACATCAACAAAAGTACAGTTCTGTACCCACCATAAATGTAGATGTTCAAGTGTATACCCTGCTGCAGTCATCACACTTGGGTTATCCTGCCATCAGGCGGTCCCGCAGTCGGCCCGAATTCCAAAGTCTTGGTCCGGCGTTGGTTGCTGTCGCTTCTTCCCTGACGTCAGTGCGCCAGGGGTATACAAGAGGCAAGCGACGCCATTTTCTTCAGTTTTTCTTGCCCCAGATGTCAGGTGCCCCCCCCAAAAAGTGGTCAGTAGATAGTACCAATAATAAAAGTTTATCACAACCAAAACATCCCACCAGCTATAAGCAAATATACCACAAAGGTTGTATCAGATTTTAAGGTATTGAAAGTAATCTGGGCTGCAGCAGGGTATACACTCGAACATCTACATTTATGGTAGGTACAAAAATGACTATGTTCATCGTGTTACCCTGCTGCAGTCATCACACTTGGGTAGAATCCCAGAGTCAAACCGGGTTAGAGGAGGCTAGAAGGCCCTGCAAAACTGCAGTGGCGAAGCCAGCTCTAGTCTTAGAGTAAAGTGGTAAGTGATCGTGTTTGGTGAAGGTGTGTACTGAACTCCATATGTTGCAGCTTCCAGAATATCCTTGGTTGGGACCCCCCTGAGGAAGGCTGTAGAAGTAGCTGCTGCCCTGGTAGAGTGGGGCCTTATGCTAGCAGGAACTGGTTTTCCATGGTGGGTGTAGCAAAAACGTATGCAATGTCCTATCCATTTGGAAAGGGTCTGTTTTGAGATGGCCTTTCCTTGAGATGCTGTAGCATAGGATACAAAAAGCTGGTCAGATTTTCTGAAAACCTTAGTTTTATCCAAGTATTAACGTAGCTGCCTGTGAATGTCCAAGGAATGCAGTAGTCTTTCTCCTTTGTTCTGTGGATTTGGAAGGAAGGTGAGTAAATGGATGGTTTGATTTAGAGCCACACTGGATACCACCTTAGGCATAAAAGAGGGGTTTGTTTGTAGAGAAACTCTGTCTTGATGGAAAATGAGGAAAGGCTCTACTGCCATTAGTGCCTGAAACTCTGAGACTTCTGGCTGAAGTAATTGCTAGAAGCAAGGCAGTCTTCCATGACATAAACTTTAAGTCAGCTGAGAAGGCTGGTTCAAAAGGAGGTAGCGTAAGTTTTTCCAGAACAAAATTGAGGTCCCAAGTTGGTGTTGGTGCTCTCCTGGGAGGCCTAATGTTTTTGGCCCCTCTGAGAAACTACCTTAGAATTGGATGTGAAAATAAGGGAGGATCCGAGTTGTAGTGAGCTGAAACAGCTGAGGCGTGGATTTTAATAGATAAAAAGGAAAGGCCTTTGTGTAACATCTCAGTTAAATATTGTAGAATCTGAGGTATGTCCGGCTGAAGGGTATTTTGGCCTTTAGCTTGATTCCAGGTGCAAAACCTTTTCCATTTGTCTGAGTAGGCTTTCCTGGTGCTGGGCCTCCTGGATTCCAGAATAACCTCCATAACAGCTTGAAGGGGAGCTGGCTGGTTTGGTTAGGTGATTTGCCATGCAGCCAAATTTAAGGTTTTGAACTGGCTGTGTAGAATATGACTGTCTTGCTGTGTGAGCAGATGAGTAATCTGTGGTAAAATCCATGGTGGGCCCTAGGCCATATTCCTTAATAGTGGGTACCAGTGCTGGCGTGGCCAGTCTGGGGCAATGAGTATCATTCGGGGTCTCTCCATCCTGACTTTCAGCAGCACCTTTGTGAGAAGAGGCAGTGGAGGGAAGGTATATACTGTCAGCATTTTCCAAATGAATGAAAGTGTGTCCACTTTCCAAGCTTGATGGTGAAAAGTCCTTGTGCAAAATTTTGTTAGCTGATAGTTTTGGGGGCTGGCAAACAGGTCTAGGTCTGGGTGCCCCCATTTTTGAGTCATCATTGCAAATACTTGTGGATCCAGTTTCCACTCGTGGGGATCCATGATGTTTCTGCTTAGGTCGTCTACCAATGTGTTCTTTTTTCCTGGCAGGAATTGAGCTTGTAATTGAACTTGGTAAGCCAGTGCTGTGTTCCACAAGGTCATTGTTTGCCTGCATAGAGGGTAGGAGTGTGTACCCCCTTGTTTGTTTATGTATCACATCACTGTGGTGTTGTCTGTCCTTATTGTAAGCTGTCCTGGAAGTAATAGGTCCTTGAAGGCTGCCAGGGCATTCTGTACAGCCAGCATTTCTTTTTGGTTGATGTGCAGATTCCTTTGATCTACAGTCCATATGCCTTGAATGCACTGTCCTGCCATGTGTGCCCCCCCCCCCCCAGGCATAGTCCGATGCATCTGTTGTGATAGTTTGCCTGGCTGAGGATAAGGTGAAAGGCTGACCCTTGTTGAGGTGACATGCCTGTGACCACCATAGAAACTCCTGCTGAAGGCAGGGAATGAGAGGTATCATTTTTTCCAAGCTGTGGCTGTGTTGAGTCCATACGCTTTTTAGGTACCATTGTAATTTCCTCATATGCAGTTTTGCAAATGGTATTAGTAGTATGCAAGATGCCATGAAGCCCAAAGCCTGCAGAATTTTTCTTGCAGGGAGTAGGGTCTTTGTTGCCATTGTTTTGAAGTACTGAGTTAGTTGTAGTTGTTTGTCTGGCGTCAGGTAAGCCATTTGGGCCGTTGTATTCAAGCTGGCACCCAGGAATGTCATTTTGTGAGGGCACTAGTTTTGATTTCTTTTCGTTTACTGTGTACCCTAGGCAACTTAGAAGGTGTTTTACAAAAGCCAGATGTTGTAAGAGAATGTTCTTGCTTTCTGCTTGGATGAAGCAGTCGTCCAGGTATGGATATATCTGAATTCCTCTTTGTCTGCAGTATGCAATTACTGGTGCCAGGCATTTTGTGAAGACCCTGGGCGCAGTAGATAAGCCAAAGGGCAGTGCAGAGAATTGGTAATGGGTTGAACCTGCAACGAAACGGAGGTATCTTCTGCAATTCTGTCTGATGGGGACATGCAGGTATGCCTCCTTGAGGTCCAACGTTACTAGCCAAGCTTCTTTCTTGCACAACATGGGAAGAAGCTGCTGTAGTGTTAGCATCTTGAATTTGGGTACTTGCAAGAAGGTGTTTAGAATTGAAAGGTCCAGAATGGGTCTCCCAGCATTGTCCTTTCTGGGGACTAGACAGAGCCTTGAGTAAAATCCTTGGCCTTGTTCCTGTGTAGGTACCAGTTGAATGGCTCTCATGTCCATGAGAGCTGTAATTTGTTTTTGTGCCTCTGCCCATTGATTTTTGTGGCAGGTTTGGCATTCCTTTTATCCTTGGCAAGGTGTGGAAATGGAATCTGCATCCTTGTGAGATAATGTCTAGGACCCATTTGTCCTTTGTGACGATGCGCCAGTTGTCTGCAAAAAGTGCTAATTTTCCTCCCAAGGCAGCTGCCAAGAGAGTTTTGCTTGGCAGTTTGAGGTGTAAGTCATTGTGTTTGCCTTCTAGTAGTTTGGGACCTGTCTTCTCCTCCCTTCTGTGTTGCAGTGCCCCATTGAAGAGATTTATAAGGGATTTGTGCTTGACCTCTGCCCCTTGGGCGCCTGTATTTACCCTTCTGTGGTCTGTCAGAAGCTGGAAAGGGCCAATTCTTTGTTGGCCAATTTCTGCTAAGTGTGGGGGCTGTACCTGTAAGAAATCTTTGACCGTCTGCATAGATTTTGCCTTATCCTCTATTTTCTTTAAAACCTCTTCTGCTTTAACCCCAAATAAGACATCCTGCTGTAAGGGTGCATCTAGTAGCTTTGCTTTAACATGTTCAGGCAGAGTTTGTTCCTTTAACCAAGCATGCCTACGTATAACAGACCCAGTAACAGCTGCTCTACAGGAAGCTTCGAATCAAATCCACATTGTAAAGTATTCCTGCCCACCTGTTCAGCTGCATGCAACAGATCCTGCATTTCCTTGAATTCAGACTCTTGAGGGTGCGTGCTCATCTTTTGTTTCATTTGAGACATTAAAAATTGCTGGTATTTAAGCATGTGAAATTGACAATTTAGTTCTCTCATAGCTAGAGTAGCTGAGGTGTAAACCTTCTTCCCCCACCTATCTAGTGCTCTGGAGTCCCTTGCTGAGGGTACAGGATTTTTAGTCATAGAAGCCTTAGCCCCTTTGGGACCCTGGGAAATTGTCTCTGGATCAGCAGCAGGGCTTTTGTAAAGGAATTTGTGTGAGTCAGGCACTCTATAGTATTCATCTGGTTTGGCTGGAGCAGGAGGCAGAGAATCTGGATTTAGACTAGATTCTAAGTAAACATCATCCACAATGTCTAAAACTGGGGTGATAGCAAGTGGTCTGTGCTGCAGGAGTAAAAGAAACTCGGAGCCTTTTCTTTGAGTCAGAGTAGCCCTGACCTTCCCAGTGGAAATGTTCCCTCATGGTATGTAAGGTTTCCCCCCAAAGGAATAGTCTTCAGGAGGAGAAGCTGAGGGAATGGAATCTTCAGCATCAGAATCTTCATAAGGGGGAAAGGAGTAATCCTGTTCCTCAGAGGAGCCTGAGGAAATAGACACTTGATCAGAGGAGGCATAATCCTCCTCTTGTCCAGGCCTTTTGTCGGGGGGGGGGGGGTTTGGGAACCCCTGATTAAAGAAATCAAATCTTCAGCCATTATAAGCATCTGTTTCTTAGGCATGGGGCCTTGAACTGGAGACTGAAGTGCAGACTTTTTTGATTTTAGAGGAGTCTTAAGCTTAGCATAGGATTTTATGGTGAGAGTAGTTGGTCTGAAGACACCTTCTGAAACCGAAGGTGTTTCTACAGCACCGGCTTCTCCTTCCGCAATGTCGTAGGTAGGGCCTAAAGAAAATGGTTGCGTCAGCCTAGAACTCTCTGCTAGAGATTCCGAAGCGGTCTGGGGTTCCAATTATGCGGTAGCTAGGGGCTGCGTTGGCACCTCACTGAAGACCGGAGAACTGGCAACCGGCCCAGCTGAGGCCTCGGAATCTGGCTTGGATCTAGGCTGCCTGTCTTTATCTTTGCGATTTTATGCACGCCGGTAGTCGGTTGCTCCGACGGCATAGCGTAATTAAATTTCCTACCGAAGTAGTGTCGTGCAAAATCAAAGCTTCGCTTTATAGTTCGCTTATTGAACCTAGCACAAAACAGACAACCAGTGACGTCGTGGTCTGGGCCTAGGCAAGGTATACAAAAAGAATAAAAGTCATTATGAGGTATTTGCTTCCTGCAAGAAATGCAATTATTTTTTTCTGACATCGAACTGAGGCAAGAAAAGGTTCCCCAACGGGGTACTTAGCTTTGAAGACTTCGGACTGAAACTCGATTCGAAAATCTCAGGTGTCGGCCGACCAGCACTTGCGAACTGCTTCTGCTTCGGGCACCGCACGGCAAGAAAGACTGAAGAAAATGGCGTCGGATGCCTCTTATATACCCCTGGCGCACTGATGTCAGGGACGAAGCGACAGCAACCGACGCCGAACCTAGACTTTGGAATTCAGGCAGACTGCGGGACCGCCTGACGGCAGGATAACCCAAGTGTGATGACTGTGCAGGGTAACACGATGAACATCAAGTAAATCTTTTCTGCGATGCTTCAAAATTTGGTCTTGGCACAGTTATTCTTCAAGAGGGTAGACCAGTAGTCTGTGCATCTAGAACACTTAGCCAAACTGAAATGCAATATACTAAGATTGAGAAACAACGTTTGGCAATCTTATTCGCATGTTCCAAGTTTCATGATCATATCGATGATCGAGATATTCAGCTTGAAACTGATAATCAACCTCTGGTTACTATTTTAAAGAAGCCCATGCATTCAGCTCCAGAGAGCTTGCAAAGAATGATGCTTAAACTGCAGAAGTACAACTTCAAAATGGTCTACACAAAAGCCAAACTTCTTTATCTGACTGATAACTTATCCAAATTGCCCAGAAACACAACGGAACAGCTTGATGCAGAAAATTTTGACTTTGATGTCATGGAAGTGTGCAATTTTTCTACTACAAGACATGATGAGCTGAGAGAACCATAGCTCAACCACTACATTAATGTTGGATGGCTGTAAAAGCAATCTAGTGTATCATCTGAAGGGCAACCCTACTTTCCTTACAGGGATGAGATGTTGCTGGAAGATGGCATTATTTACAAAGGTCCTAAAATTGTGGTTACTGCTTCCTTACAAGAATGTATCTGGATTTTGCATCGTGGTCATCCAGGTTCCAAAGCTACCAAAAGAAGGACGAGAGGACTAGTATTTTGGACTTATCTAGCAAAAGACATTGATGGAGTACTTCATGTTCAGTATGCAATAGTACTAAACTGCATTTGCAAAAAGAATCACTTCATCTAAGTCAAGTTCCTGAACTACCTTGGTCAACAGTCGCCACTGACATATTCGAGTGGAACATATCAACATTACTTAGTACTGGTAGACTCTTATTCAAATTGGTTTGAGACAGATTTACTACCTAACCTAATATCCATTACTGTTATTACCAAGCTGAAACGTCATTTCTCAGTCCATGAAGTCCACATAAGCCTATCTCTTACAATGGTATTCAATTTATCAGTCAGTTGTTTCAGAAATTTGTAAGAGAAGGAGACTTTGTACACGTTACTAATAGTCCAGAATATCTGCAGTCAAATGGATTCGATGAACGTGCAGTAGAGTGCAAAACAATTACTTGAAAGGCCTAAGGCTTAAAACAACAAAGCAATCAAAGCCCAATTGTTCAGAAAGCATTCTTTCCAGAAGTCCAGCTATGATAAATTGAGCAGATTTCTTTGCCCATTGAAAGAAGGAGAGACAGTGAGGATACGGGTCTACTTTAAGCTCTCAAAAGCAGTAAAACCTGAATCCGAATTGCGCGACATGCAAGGAGCGAACCGCGAATACGTCTAACAAAACTGCGAAAGAGGAAATATCAAAATCGCATTTGGCCCGTCTGCGGTATAGCTCCGTAGGTTAAGTGTGCGATAGTTACGGACCTTAGGGTTAGGGAGGGGTTAAGGATAGTGCATAGACAGTTGTGTATGTGGGGTTAGTGTACGGTTAGCAGTAGGATTTTGGTGCTTTAATTTAGGGTTAGAAGTAAGGATTTGGTTAGTGTATGTATGTGTTTTTTTATTGCGTTTGGGTAGGCAGTGTGTTGCGGGTGGTGGGTTGGCCAACTATGACGGTTTGAGGTTTACATTTTCCTGCTTTAGCATGTTCAATGTATCCGCGGTTCGCTCTGTGTCACACGATTCGGATTCAAGTTTTTCATGTTTCGAGGGTATAAAGTAGACCCGAGAATACAAATGGCAAAATATTTCAACCAGATTGGTCAAATAACAAATATATGTGAAGAGCCGAGATCCTATCTTGTGAAATCTGGAGTACAGTAGAAATCGCAGACATCCACTTCCTGCATCAGAACCATTACCACAGCATTGTTCCTGTGATACAGACTAAATCTGAGTGATTCAGATAATGTTCCCATTCCAGAACGTATCTCGATTCCCACTACCATTTCTGACAATGTTCATATCGTCCCTAAGGTTGAACATTCATCAGAGACAATCCCAGATGCTAATCCCAATTCCAATTTAAATGTCATGTGGTTTGGTCGTATTTCCTGACCTAGTGTGAGATACATAGCAACTTGGATGTAGCTGTATATATGCATCTTAGTTTTGCATAATTGCATGATGTAAACTTACTTTGTGCCTACAGCGCGTCAGTCAATATTTTCATTGTCATTTCTCAAAGAGGAAGGCTGTAGAATAACATGTGTGTTGTACCTTTAAGAAGCATTTCTAATTCCTGAATGTGCATATAAATAAGCAGGCACGTGCTACCTTCAGTCCCAGACTGCAAACATCTATGTAAGAAAAAAGAAGTTATGTACTCACCATAACGTTCCATCTGAGTAGTTATACTTCATTTTCTGCAACCTGTGGGTATTCGGATCCATATCGGATCCGAGCCGGCAACATTTTTCAAGCATCTGCTCCAATCCCTCACATCTCCTACCTTCCCCCTCAGATCAAGTTTGCCACTATACAAACTATTAGCAACTCAATAGTAGCACTAACCTAGAACAGGTTCGGGGGAAGGAGGGCAGGACGGTTGCAGAAAATGAAGTATAATTACTCAATGAAATGTTATGGTGAGTACATAACTTCTTTATCTGAAGTAGTTAACTTCATTTATCTGCAACCTGTGGGACAGAGTCCACAGCTACCAAAACTCATGGGAGGCCCTCATGGAAGGATATTCCTGAGCACAGCAGAGCCAAAGGATGCTCTCCCTCTAGAGACCAAATCCAACATAATGAGAAATAAATATATGTGAGCTTGCCCAGGTCGCTGCTGCACAGATATCATCCAATGAAACCCTAGACCAAAAGGCAGCAGAAGTTGCCACAGATCTGGTAGAATGAGCTTTAATAGGACCAGGTGGGGACAGAACTTTATCCTTATAGACTTGCAGTATACATTGTGTAATCTATCTAGCTAAGGAGACCTTGGAAATGGCCTTGCCCAAAAAGGGTCTGGAAAAGGACACGAATAACTGGTCAGACTTATGAAAATGTTTAGTCCTGTGTAAACAGAAATGAAGCTGTCTATGAACATCTAGCAAATGCAGCTTATATTCACCCTTGTTCTGAAAATTTGGAAAGAACACAGGCAGATTAATCATCTGGTTAATATTTGATTCAGAAGCAACTTTCGGTAAGAAAGACTGGTTCGTGCGGAGCAGAACCCTGTCTTTATGAAAGATCAAGTAAGGAGGCACGGCAGACAAAGCTTGAATCTCAGAGACCCTTCTGGCCGAAGTAATGGCCACTAGAAAAACTGTCTTCCAGGACAGGAATTTCAAATATACTGATGCTACTGGTTCAAATGTGGGAGCCACCAATGCCTGCAGAACTAGGGTAAGGTCCCAAAGAGGGACGGAATTCTTAAACGGGGGATGTAAAAGAAAAGTACCTTTCAGAAAAGCTTTACACAATCTCAAAGAGGCCAGAGCATTAAGATTTTCACCAACATGAAAATTAGATATGGCTGCCAGTTGTACTTTCACCATAGAGGAACTACCCCCTTGTTGGAAAATATAGGACAAAACTCCAACACTGCAGGAACCGGGGCTGTAAAGGGATCTAGGTTCCGCTGAGAAGCCCAAATAGAGAAGCGTTTCCATTTGCTGCAATAAACCTTCCTAGTAGAAGCTTTGTGGGATGCCAGCAAAATATTCTTTACTGAAGATGACAGACTGGGAGTCCTAGCAATAAAGAGAACTGGAGCAACCGAGCTGTCAGCTTGAGGCTGCACAGATCGGCGCACTGAAGCCCGAGGGATGAGAGATGAGATCCGGGCAGGGATCCAGAATCTGAGGAGGAGTTAGAACATGAGACCAGAGGAAGGGGAACCACACCTGACGAGGGCAAAATGGGGTAATGAGGATCACTTTGCACCCCAGTCGGCAAGCTTTCTGAAGAAACTTCGGAATGAGAGGTAATGGAGGATAAGCATACAGTAACTCGAGAGGCCAAGCTTGGATGAGTGTGTCTCTGGGGGAGTCCCCCGGTGAGGGGATCAGAGCGAAGAACTCGCTGCACTTCTCGTTGGAAGGAGATGCGAAGAGTTCGCAGCAAGGCTGACCCCATGCAAGGAAGATTTCCACCGCTATGGACTGTTTCAGAGACCACTCGTAAGGCATTAGAATAGCCCGACTCAGACTGCCCACTAAAATGTTGAAGCATCCCGGATGTGCGTTGCAATCAGAAACCGACTGGTGGAAATCGCCCACTCCCACACTCTCTTGGCCTTGCGATAGAAAGAGTAAGATCTGATTCCTCCTTGTTTGTTGATGTAACAGACATGTTTGTCTGACTGAACTGCAATCATCCCCAGGGGAAGAACAGCATGAAAGGCTTGCAATGCTAAAAGCATTGCCCTCATCTCCAGAACACTGATATGCAATCTGGTCTCGGTCTGAGACCACGTGCCTTGGACCATCCTCCCCAAATAGTGCCCCCCCACCCGAGTTGGGAGTTGTCCATGGTCACTGTGGGTGTTATGAAGGGACGACCTGCCTAGATTTCCAGCAATTGGAGCCACCAGAGAAGAGAAATCTTGCAGGCTCTGCTGATTCGTATTGGATAGTCCATGGGGAGGTCTAACCAAGACCACTGAACTGCCAGGGTCCACTGAAGCACCCACATGTGTAGGCGTGCACAGGGAAAGATTGAGACTGCTGCAGCCATGGAGTCTAGGGCTCGGAGAACATCGCTCGCCGTTGGCGTCCTGGGGCCGAGGATCACTGACACATGAGCCCACAGGTTCTGGACTCGGTCCAGAGTGAGAAAAAACTTGCAATAGTAGATTGTCCAGCCATGCCCCTATAAATTCCAAGGTCTGTGTCAGGTTCAAGCGGGACTTGGAGATGTTGATGGCAATCTCTAGGTTGCCTGCAAGATGCAGGAAGGAGTCTCTGCCATGCAAAGTTGACGCTTGGTGGCAGCAGCGAGGAGCCAATTGTCTAGATAAGGAAACACCTGAATTCCCTAAAGCCTCAGGTGAGCTGCTATGACCACCATTACCTTGGTAAACACCCTGAGGGCTGTGGTGAGACCGAAGGGCAGGGCTCTGAACTGGAAATTATTGGCTCCCAGCTGGAAGCGAAGGAATCTCCTGAAGCTTCTGCAAATTTTGATATGGTAGTAAGCGTCCTGGAGATCTATGAGCATATCCAGTCGCATTCTCGGAGGTAAGGTAGAATGGACCATCCGGAATTTTTGCTTGGCTGCAGTCAGGTTCAGGGTTGATAGGTCCAATATGGGCCTGAGGTCCCCCATCTTTTTTGGCACTAAAAAGAACCTGAAGTAAACGCCTAATCTGGACTGATCTGGGGGGACCAGTTTGATGGCCCAATTGCGAAGCAGCTTTGAAATTTCTTGCGCTGCTGCCTCCCTTTGAGCGGGTGGAATATTTGGGAGGTGCTCTGGTTGGACGGGTGGGGCAACAAACAGGATGGAGTAGCCTCTGGATATTATTTGGAGCACCCAACAGTCCGTCGTAATGGACTTCCAAGCCGTTAGGTGCAATGGTTGGGAGGGTGGCCTAATGGTTAAGGTGCTTGCCTTACAAACACAAGGTGAAGGGTTTGAGTCTCACAAGGGACAACTGGCTAAGCTTAAAATGGCTTGCAAGGGCAGGTAGGTTAGTACTAATCTATGAACCTATGAACCTATGCCAATCTTCTCCAGACCGTCTCCAGAGTAGAAGAGTCAGGCAATCCCTCAGGGGTGCTGCGCAGGTCTATCTGAGAAGGTCTCCCTAGACCCAAAGTTCCTCGGGCCCCCTCTGCCTATGGGGGGGTGTCTGTCTTGTCCCCTCTGCCTCTAGGGGATGAGTTGTCCTGAAAGTCCACGGAAAACTGAGATTTTTGGAGCCACATCTTTTGCTCTCTCTGATTCCTAGAAAAGGATCTTTGAGAGCTAGAGAAGCAGACTCAGACTGCAAACAGAGTCTTCCCATCCTTCTCGCTCTGGACCAGGGTGTCATGAACTGTCTTCCCAAACAGGGAGGAACCGTCAACCGGAGCATTTGTGAATGACACCTTGAAGGGGTCTGTGAATTGACGAAGTCTGAGCCAAGCGTGCCGCCTCATAGCTAAGCCATCCTAGCCGCTCCTTCCGTGGCATGGGAAAGACGATGCATGGATGTATTCGAAACAGATTTCAGAGTCGACATTTTCGCTGAGAACAGCCGCTTGTCCTCTGGTGACACAGCGAATTCCGTGACTAGGTCTCGAAGTCGAATGACTTGTGCCAAATAATTCAGCGCTTGTAAAGAAAACGTCGCTGAAAAAAGACTCGCTTCCCAAACCGATCCACAAACCTAGACTCCTTGTTTGGAGGGTGGACAGAAGAACCTTCCTGTGCCAGATCTCTCTTGGTGGCAGCTGCAACCACCATAGCATCCACCAGGGATCCCTTGTACCAGGCCTGTCTGTGGGAGGAGAAAGGATCCTGTCCATGCATTTGGGTATTGGCTCTATGGTGTCAGGCTCCTTCCATGCCTGCTTGGTAATGAGATCCATTAACTGGATCTGCAGGAGGGGACATCCAGGATGTAGATGGGCCCATGCCAAAGGCCTCCAGGAATACTGACTTGTCCGTAGAGGGTTTTGGGGCTGACCAACCTCCCCTCTGGTGGAGGATTTCCATGTAGTCTCCAAAGGGGACATCCTCGGGAGGTGACCTGGGGGAACCCTCACCTTCATCCAAGTCAGCATCTTCTGTGAGTGACTCGGGGGAGTCCATGTGCCTCCTCTTACACGAGTGCTTATGGGGAGCCTCCTCGGTGGGACTCTCTGAAGAGGGCTCGTAAGTCACGGGGGAGCTCCACAACGGGATACACCTGGGGGTCCTCTAGCATGGGCTATCCCTGGGACAAGCTGATGGGAGTCGTGACCAAATCCACTGAAGCTGGGTGCAGTCCAAGGCAATGGGCTGGGGTCTCAATCCTTGGGAGAGAACCCTCTCCACCATGTCAAAGGCCGAAGGAGAGCGCACCTCCTTAGCAACCATCAAGGAAGAAGCTCTCCCCGGCTCTGTCGTAAGAATCGGGGCCGAAGCCAAGGTAGCCAGGGTTCCGAAGGGATGGCTCGGATCCGACAAAGTCGGAGCCAAAGACACCTCCGTTCCCTCGGATCCGGCTCCCCGTTCTCGGCCCCGAGAGTTGCTTGGATCCGAACAAGTCTGATCAGAGGAAATCAAGGTAATCGCCGGCATCGAGGTTGGAGGAACCATCGGCGCCGAACTCCCAGCTCCGAGGATCCATAAACCCCAAAACCACAGGTCGGATCGGGAAAGGAGAGATTGGATGGAAGAAAGGCATAGAGGTCCCCTCTCCGGCTGGAGAGGGGCCTGGCAAGACTCCCATTTGGATTTGGGTCTGAATGAACCTCTGCATCATCCTGTCCATGTCAAGCTCCAACAGACTCGGTCAACCACGAGGACGTGATTGATTCGGATATGGCTGGTCTGTGAGATGACCTCGAAGAAGGCCTCTGGTCCGGGGGCTCAGTCGGCTCCGGGGAGAACATCGGGGAGTGGAGTCCTGACTTTAGTTAGTAGATGGGCCGGGAAATGGCTCCCACTCTGGAGACTGTTTGCAGTGTCTTTCCCCTCTTTTATCCTTGTCTCTCGTCGTTGTCCTTTGATTTTGTCTCTATCTCAGAAGGCTTAGAGGGTGGTTGAGTCCCAGCCTGAGGGGGGTTGGTCGGCTACTGGAGTCAATGTTAGGGTCGAGTCTAATGCAGAAACTGGTAGCAGGCCCTTAGCTACCAGCTTTGCCTTCCTTTCTTTCAATGCCCTAGGGCTGAACCCTGCACACACACTACAAGGCAAAGATAGGTGGGGAACACCCAGGCAAATAACACACAAAGTGTGGCCATCAGCCAGTGAAAGCTTGCGGCCACACACTGCGCATTTTTTAAAAGTTGGCTTTGGCTGCTCAGCCATCACCACACACCACTCAGCCAAAACTAAACCAACAAACACACACACACTAAGGACGGTTAGGCCTACACTATCTCACAAATCCTAACTTTTTAAACTACCTTTTTTTTTGACAGAAAACGAACGACGAAGGGGAGGAAAGGGATGACCAAAAAACAACTACACTCATACACTAAATATATATCAAAGTACCACTTACTGCACCCAACATGGAGCGATAGAGACCACGATGCGTACACATGAAGTGGCAAACGAGATCTGAAGGAAAGTAGGAGATGTGAGGGATTATGGGTAAGGGGAGGAGATTGGAGCAGATGCTTGAAAAATGTTGCCGGCTCTGATCCGATATGGATCCAAATACCCACAGGCTGCAGATAAATGAAGTTAACTACTTCAGATCAACTAGTTTGTATATAATAAAGCTGCTTGAACAGACTCCACAATGTTTGTGTACTTCAGCCTGACTAGACAAGCAACAATATTTCTGAGGGAAGAAGCCATTATCTGGAGCTCAAAATAAGGCACAGTGGTGTCTTTATAAACTCTCGTTCTTCCAGAAGTCAATAATGACAAAGGGTGGGGGGTTGGTGGGCAGGGAGATGAGGAAGAATAAAAAAGGACAACACAGATGGACCACTATGCTGAGTACATAACTTTGTCATTTGGTGTTGTCGATTTTCATTCGTTCCTCAACAGTTGGGACAAAGTCCCTAGCTACCTGAAACCGCAGGTGGACTCCAAGGAGGGATATTCCTGAGCATGGCTTAACCACAAACAGTTCTTCCCCTCAAGACCAGATCTAGTTTGTAATTAGTAATAAAGGCATGAGGATTAGCCCAAGTTGCAGTCACACATTTCGTCCATGGAATGCCTAGGTAAAAATACTGTCAAGGCTGCCATGGATCTAGTTAAGTGGGCTCTTAAAGGTTTTGGTAATGGGATACCCAATTTATTGTAAACAAAGGATATACAGATGGCAAGCCATCTTGCCAAAGTTACCTTTGTAACTGATTTACTTTTTCGGAGTCCACAAAGGAGATAAATAGTTGATCAGATTTTCTAATTTCTTTTGTTCTGTGCATATAAAAACGTTAACTGTTTATGAACATCTAACAAGTGTAATGTACTCTCTCCTTTGTTTTCAAATTTTGGAAAGAAGACAAGCTGATTAATGGACTGGTTGATGTTGGACTCCAACACCACCTTGGGAAGAAAGGAGGGTTGGTTCATAGTGTTACTCTATCCCTATGAAAAATCAAGTAGGGAGGTTTAGAGGTTTAGAGGACAATGCTTGAAGTTCAGAAATTCTTGTGGCTGCGGTAATGGCCACAAGAAAAATGAATGTAGATGTTAGAGTGTATTCACTGTTGCAGTCATCACACTTGGGTTATCTGCCTGCAGGTAGCCCTCAGTCGGCCCGAATACCAGAGACTTAGTATTTCTGCATCGGTTGCTGTCGCTCCAGTACTGACGTCAGGTCATCAGGGGTATAAAAACAGGTGGCCGACACCATTACATCAATTTTTCTTGCCCCAAATGTCAGAAGCCCCCCAAATAGGGAGCTAAGTTATGGTGGGGAAAAAAACACCAGTAAAAACTAAATACCAATATCAAAACCCCAGAAAGGGGTGAGCAAAGGACATAGAAAAGTGAGAGAGAGACAAGGGGGTTGGAGGGAGAGAAACCAGGACTGCAACAGTGAATACACTTGAACTTCTACATTTATGGTAAGTGTACACAACTGTACTATGTTCTTCGTGTTTCACTGTTGCAGTCATTACACTTGGGTTGATTCCCAAAGCTGAAGAAGGGTGGAGGCAGTCAAGAAAAATTGGGGCTGGCTAATATGCCCTGCAGGACTGCAGCTGCAAAACCCGCCCTGGATTTGGAAAAGATAGGCAGGTGGTAATGTTTGGTGAAGGTGTGTACAAAACTCCAGCTAGCAGCTTCCAGGATGCCCCTGGTAGGGACTCCCCTGAGGAATGCTGTAGAGGTAGATGTTGCCCTAGTGGAATATGTTCTGACCTCCTGAAGGGTTGGTTTCCCATGGTGCTTGTAGCAGAAATGGATGCAGTGTGCTATCCATTTGGAAATTGTTTGCTTTGAAATGGCCTGTCAGCATGGAAAATAATGAAGGGTTCCACAGCCATAAGTGCTTGGAGCTCAGATACTCTTCTAACTGAAGTGATGGCCAGAAATAAGGCCGTTTTCCAAGACAGGAATTTTAACTCTGCTGACACTACAAGCTCAAAAGGAGATAGCATGAGCATTCCCAGTACAAAGTTAAGGTCCCAAGCAGGGTTGGGTGCTCTCCTTGGTGGCCTTAGCTGTTAGCCCTTCTCAGGAATTGTTTGATAAAAGGGTGAGAGAAAAGAGGTGGCTCAGTGCTGTAATGAGCCGAAATGGCAGAGGCATGGATCTTAATGGAGGAGAAGGACAGGCCTCTGTTGAGTAGATCTGCTAAGTAATCCAGGATCAGAGGCAGGGAGGGCAAAGTTGTGTCCTCCCCTTTGGACTGAAGCCAGGAGCAGTACCTTTTCCACTTATCGGCATAGTATTTCCCTTTACTGGGTCTTCTGCCTTCAAGGATGACGTCCAAGACCTGCTTGGTTAGGCTGGTTACTGGGGAAGAATTCAAGGAATAAGTCAGGATGCAAGATCTGCCCCCCCCCCCCCCCCCGCTGAGAGAGCAGGGTTGGGTTTTAGTGTATGTGCCAGGGTGGCACCAGTGACAGGCTGCACAGGAGTGGGTACCAGTGCTGGCGTGGCCAGTCTGGGGCAATCAGAATTGTCCTTGGTCTGTTCTGTCATATCTTGAGCAACACTCTTGAGAAAAGGGCAGAGGGAGAAAGGCATAGATTGAGAGATTCACCCACTGATGGGATAGGGCATCCACTTTCCAGGCCTTGCTGTGAGGTGTCCTGGGTGCAGACTTTGTGGAGCTGGTGATTGCAGGGGGAGGCAAAGAGATCAACCTCTGGGCTCTCCCATTTCTGAATCAGAAGGTGATGGGCTTTAATTGCCAATCATGTGGGTCTAGGAGATTTCTGCTCAAGTTGTCTGCCAGTGAGTTTTGTTTGCCTGGCAGGAACTGAGCTTGCAGATGGACCTGCATGTCCAAGACCATGTGCCACAGGCCCATGGCTAGCCTGCAGAGTGGGTAAGAATGGGTTCCGCCCGCTTGTTGATGTACCACATAACTGTGTGGTGTTGTCTGTTTTTATTAGCAGGTTTCTGGAGACAGTAGGGATCAGAAAGCTGTTAGAACATGCTGCACTGCTAGCATCTCTTTTTGATTGATGTGCAGATGAATTTGACTTTGGCTCCAGTCGCCCTGAATGCACTTGATGTCCCCCCAGGCATAGTCTGATACGTCTGTGGTCAGCGTCTGGGCAGTGTGGGGTTGAGTAAAGGGCAATCCCGTTGTGGTTGCATGCATCTGCCCACCAAAGAAACTCTGTCCTTAGACAGGGTATGATAGGAATGACTGTTTCCAGGTCCTGAGAATGTTGGCACCAAAGACTTTTAAGTACCACTGAAGTTTCCTCGTATGCAGTCTTGCATATGGAATTAGCAGTATACATGAGGCCATGAACCCTACAGCCTGATGAATTTTTCTTGCGGATTGCTGGGTTCTTGTGGCCATTTGTTTGAAGTAGGCCATCAGATAAACTTGTTTTTCTGAAAGGAGGAAGCCCATCTGGGATGTTGTGTCCAAGCTTGCTCCCAGGAATACAATCTTTTGACTGGGTACCAGTTTTTGATTTCTTTTCATTGATGGTGTACCCCAGAGAAGTGAGAAGGTTTTTCACAAATGTCAGGTGCTGCAACAGCAATTCCTGACTGTCCGCCTGAATCAGGCAGTCATCCAAGAACGGGCAAATTTGGATATTTCTCTGCCTGCAGTATGCAATGGCTGGAGCCAAGCATTTTGTGAATACTCTGGGCGCACTGGATAAGCCAAAGGGAAGTGCAGAGAACTCATAGTACACTGATCTGGCCCTGAAATGAAGATACATCCTGCAAGACTCCCTTATAGGGATGTGCAGATAGGCTTTTTATTAAGTCTAGGGTGACTAACGAGGCATCCTTGGCTAGCATGGGTAGGAGCTGTTGCTTTGGTACCACCAGAAAGGTGTTGAGAATTGAAAGATCCAGGATTGGGCACCAAGAGCCCTCGTTTCTGGGTACCAGGAAAGGTCTGGAATAGAATCCTTGACCTAACTGTTCCACTGGAACTGTCTGAATAGCTCTGATGGATAGCAGGGACAGAACTTGATTTTGAGCCTCTGCACACTAGTTTGGAGGCAGATCTGGGAACCCTCATGGGGTTGGCAGTGAGTGGAAGTAAAATTTGTACCTTAGGGATATAGTGTTTAGGACCCATCGGTCTAGTGTGATGGACATCCAGTTCTTTGCATGAAGGGAACGTTTTCCTCCTAGGGCCACAAGCAAGCAAGAGGTGCGGAGTGGAGTGGGGAAGTCATTGTGAGTTTTTTCCATAGGGAGGTGGCTTACCACTCCTTGCTTTGGGGGTGGGGGCACTCCATTGCTTAGATCTCTGCATACCCTTGGACTGTAATCTGGTGGTCTGTTTCCCCTGGGTCTGGTTTGAGATGGCCTGGAGGGGGCTGGAAAGGACCAGTGTTTGGAAGGGCAATGCCTACTGAATCTAGGGGGTTGTACTTGTAAGAATTCTTTAACAGTCTGCATAGACTTAGCTTTTTCTTCCATCTTTTTAAGAACCTCTTCTGCTTTGGTGCCGAACAAACTGTCCTTGTTCAAGGAGTGTCTAGTAACTTTGATTTGGTAAGGTCTGCTCCTTGAGCCAAGCATGTCTTCTCAATACAGAACCAATGACTGCTGCCCGGCAAGGTGCCTCTAGGCCGTCAAAGCCACATTGAAAAGTATGCTTGCTGACTTGGCTTGGAGAGTGCATAAGCTCCTGCAATTACTTAATTTTCTGCAGAGTCTGTAAAGGTTATCATTTTTTGTTTAATAAGTTCCATAATATGCTGCTGGTACTTCAGCATGTGAAACTGACAATTTAATGTCCTAATAGTAAGAGTAGTAGAGGTATATACCTTCTTACCCCATCTGTCCAAAGCTCTGGAATCCCTGTCTGAAGGGGTGGGATTCTTGGCTGTAGTTGCCTTGATACCATTAGGCCCCTGGGAAATTATCTCTGTATCAGCAGTAGGATTCTTAAAAATAAATTTGAGTGTGTCAGGTACTCTGTAGTACCCATCTGGTTTCCTAAGGAAAGGAGATAAAGTATCATGAGTAAGACTGGATTCCATGAAAACATCAACAATCACCAGGACAGGGGGTATAGCTAAAGGCCAGTACTGTGGCAAATCTAGGAATTCTCTGAGTCTCTTTTTGGACTGGGGATAGTCTGGCATTCCCAGTGGAAATGCTCTCTTAAGGTATGTAAGGTTTCACCAAAAGAAAAATCCTCTGGAGGAGAGGCAGAGAGAATGGATTCTTCTGCATCTGAATCCTCATAAGCAGATAAGGGCATGTCTTCATAATCAGATACCTCAGAGTCATCGGATTCCTGGTCTGTTGAAGCTGCAGGGGACTGGTCTCCTTTCCTCTTATTAGGGGAAGGCTGACTTCCCCTAATTAGCATAATAAGGTCTTCAGCCATTCTAAGCATTTGTAAGAAACTCGGTAGTTTAAGATAGAAAAGAAGTGGTCGGTCTGAGTCGAACATCGGTAGTGCAAAGAACTGCCTCAGTAGCCGGTGCCTGCACAGCAGCTCCGGACCCATCCAAGGTTGAGACATCCTCAGGTTCCATAGTCGAAGAAGAGTCTCACAGCATACCGGACTCCAAATGGTTCTGGGTAGAAGCCTGCAAATCCACAGAAGTGGGCATCAGGGGCTGCGAAAGCTCCTCACTCAGTACCAGCGAACTAGAGACGAGCTTAGCGTAAGCGTCATCAGCAGCTTTGGACCTATGTGGTCTGTCGCTGTCTTTATCCTTATGTTTTTTAGGAATATCGATAGTCGGATGGCTTAACAAAGCCATTTCAGAATACGGAGATCGACAGCGAAACAATTTAGCAACAAAGAGAATCCACGACGGATGGTTCGGGCGTTGAACAAAGCACAAAACTGACAGCGAGGTACATGGTAGTCTGGGTCTAAACAGGCGACGCAGTAAGAATGAAAATCTGTGTGTGGTATTTGCTTTCCACAGGCAAGACAATTGTTAACTTTTTCTGACACTGGTTAGAGCAAGAAAAAAGGATCCCCAACGGGGTAGTTAGCTTTAGAAGACTTCAGGATTATTCGATTTGTAAAAGAAAATTCAGGTATCGGCCAACCGGCACTTGCGAACTGCTTCTGCTTCGGGTTCATCGGCAAGAAAGACTGGTGTAATGGCATTGGCTGCCGTTTTTATACCCCTGATGACCTGATGTCAGTCCTGGAGTGACAGCAACTGACAGGGAAATACTAAGTCTCTGGTATTCGGGCCAACTGCGGGCTACCTGTAGGCAGACAACCCAAGTGTGATGACTGCAACAGTGAAACATAAAGACCATGTGGAGAAACCATGCTATCAGCTTTAGGTTAGAGATATCCAGGTGAACCAAACCTATCAAGTGAGACAGGAGGGTCTGGAATCGGATCCAGAATCCAAGGTGGGTAAAGTAGATGAGGCCAAAGAAAGGGGAACCAAATCTGTCGAGGCCAGTAAGGTGCAATGAGGATGACTTTGCTCTTAAACCTTGCAGCTTTCTGGAGAAATCTGGAGATCCAGTGAGTCAGGGGATAAGCATGGAAGAGACCAGGGGAGGGGGGTGAGGGCAGTCGTGGAGCAGTGTGTCCCTCAGTGATTCCACTGGAGGGGGATCAGGGCAAAAAAGCTGCTGCACTTGTTTAGGGGAAAAGCAAAAGGATTGCAGCAAGGTTGGCCTCATGACAGTAAATCATGGTGACATACCACTTGTGAGGTAATATAATAGACCTGCTCAATTTGTCTGCTATCACGTTGGTCTTCCGTGGAATGTGCACTGCTATTAGAAAGTGGATGGATGAGATCACCCATTGCCACACTCTGACAGCTTCTGAATGCAAGGGGTAAGACCTGGTTCCTCCTTGTTTGCTGATGTACCAAACTAATGACATAGTGTCTACTTAAATCGCAAATATCTTGAAAGGGAGAGAGTCTTAGAAGGCCTGCAACGCTAAGAGCAGTGCTCTCATTTCCATGACATTGATATACATATGTTGTCCTCTTCGGGAGACCAAATGCCTTGAACTGTTTTCCCCAGGAAGTGCAACCCCCACGCAACCTGGGATGTGCCCATGGTCAATATGGTCTTGGGCAGAGGGAGAATGAAAGGACAACCTTGTAAAACCCGATCTCATTGAATCCACCACCAAATGTAATTCTTCAATGCCCGAGTGATTCTTATTTGAAAAAGAAGTTATGTACTCACCATAACATTCCATGTTTGTTGTCCAGTATCTTGCCTTCAGTCTTGCTATCTTGGGTTCGGAGCCAAAACTTTGGCTCCGACTCAGCCTATACTAAAGCTCGAGAGCTTCTACTGGCTTGAAGCTGAATACCTATCCCTTAGTGCTTAGCGGCTATTCCCCAGATCTCGTTTGAGAAGAAATGTTCCCATGATATGTACAATATCCAAAAGGATAATATCTGAAAAAACATATGGTTAAAAAATTAACAAGAAAGGGCAAGAAGGGAATCAGACCTTATTTGCCAATTTCTGAGAAAAAAATTCCTCTAGATACTCCAGGAGGGGGATGGCTGTGAGGGACCTAAGACTGAAGGCGAGATATACTGGACAACAAACATGAAACATTATGGTGAGTACATAAGCTTCTTTATGTTATGTTGTCCCATCTCACCTTCAGTCTTGCTACCTTGGGACAGAGTCTCCAGCAACTTTTTCTTGGGTGGCTCAAGGGAATAAACTCCTCAGGACAGTGGAACCAAACGATGCCCTGTTCCAGGAGGCCACATCTACTTTGTAATGAGTAATAAAAGTATGAGGGTTAACCCATGTAGCAGCAGCACAAACTGAATCCAGTGGAAGTCTGGATTGAAAGGCAATGGAGGTAGACACCGCTCTAGTTGAATGCCCTTTGATTTTCCCTGACGGTTCCTTGTTGTGGGAATCAGACATGTGTGATGGTTTCAATAAGTCATTTGGACAAAGTCATTTTTGAGACCATCAAACTTTTTTATTTTCTGCTTCCTTATTTTCTGAGGAGACAAACAATTGGTCTGACTTCCTAAATTCTTTGGTCCTGTACAAGTAAAAACATAACTGTTTGTACACATCCAGTTGATGAAGATTATACGCTGCCCTGTTGCCGTAGTTTGGAAACAAACACTGATAATTCTATACTCTCGTTTAAATTAGCTTGAGAACAAACTTTCTGTAAAAAGGAAGGATTTGTGCTGAGGGAAACTATCTTTATGGAAGATCAAATAAGGTGGACGGCTAGACAAGGCTTGTAACTGACACTCTCCTGGCTGAAGTAATTGCCGTCAGGAAGAGTGCTTTTCAAGATTAAAAACTTTAATGAACAAGATAATGCTGGTTCAATGGGGGCAGAATCAAAGATGACAATACTAGGTTGAGGTCCCAAGGAGGAGGAGGTTCTCTGACGGGAGGTCCTAACAGAAAAAGTACCTTTTAGGACGGCTTTGCATAGTCTATGAGACATTAAACTAGATCCTGATTCACCCACGTTAATTAGAAATAGCAGCTAATTGAACTTGGATAGTGGCAGCCGCTGTCCCTTGATTAAAGGTTTCTGTTAGAAATTCCAGGATTAGAGGTACAGATGCTGTAAAAGGATCTATATGTCTTTTGTCAGCCCAACAAGAGAATCTCTTCCATTTGCTCACATATAGATTCCTAGTTGTCAGCTTGTGCAAAGAGACTAGAATGTGACAACTGCAGGGGACAATTCCGGAAGCCTGGCTAACAGCAGAAGTGGAGCAGCCAAGCTGTCAGTTTGAGGGTGTGGAGTGCAGGATTGCACTTCCTGACTGATGCATCAGAAGATCCGGCACTGGGTCCAGGATCTATGGGTCCTCCTGAAGGTAGGGCCAAAGGAAGGGGAACCAAATCTAACTAGGCCAGCATGGCGCAAATGAGAATTAACCTGCGACTGGACAACTTTGCTTTCTGTATGCCCTTTGGAATCAAGGGAAATGGGGGAAAAGCATAAAGAAGACCCAAGGGCCTTTTGGGGAACAGTGCACCCCTCTGTGAATCTCCTAAAGGGGAAATTAGAGTAAAGTAGTTGCTGCATTTGGAAATGAAGGGAGTGGCAAATAGGTCACAGCAAGGCTGGCCCCATTGCAAAAAATTTGGTTCGCAAATTCCTGATTGAGGGACCACTCATGAGGCATGAGAATTGCTCTGCTTAGCCTGTCTGCTTTAATGTTGGATTTCCCTGGGATATGCATTGCTGTCAGAAAGCACTGAGAAGATATCGCCCATTGCCATACTCTCTGGGCCTCTCGACATAGAGGGTAGGATCTGGTTCCCCCCTGTTTGTTGATGTACCAAACAACCGACATATGGTCTGCCTGAATTGCAATAGTCCCCTTGGGAAGAGAGTCCTGAAGTGCTTGCAATGCCAGAAGCACGGCCCTCATCTCTAGGACATTGATATGCAAATGGTACCCATGATCTTTCCAAACTCCTTGGACCATATGTCCCAGATAAAGCCCCCCCCACCCTATCTGGGACGCGTCCTTGGTTACTGTAGTGATAGGTTGAGGAAGTTAAAACGGTCTGCCCATTGTTACCGGAGTGGAATGAACCCACCACAGTAAGTCCTTGTAGGAAGGCGCTATGAAAATTTCGTGAGACATGGGTAAGTCCTGCATGGACCATTGGGTGAACAGCAGCCACTGCAGTATTCTCATGTGAAGTCATGCCATGGGATGTAGTGTTATCGTTGCTGCCGTACAGCCTAGAACTTTCAGCGCAAATCTTGCCTCTACTCTGTTCTTGTTGCGTAAAATAGTCACTTGACTGCGTAGCGCCTGTATCCTTACTTGAGGTAGCTTTGCCAACATGTAGTTTGTATTTAAATCTGCACCAATGAATGCAATATGCTGTAATGGCAACAAGGCAGATTTTTCTGTATTTATAGTAATGCCTAGTTTTGAGAAAAGATAAATGGTGTAGTCTCTTGCTTTGATCATTAGTTGCTTGGTGGTGGCAATTAGGAGCCAGTCGTCTAAGTATGGAAACATCTGGAATCCTTGGCGTCTCAGATGAGCTGTGAATACTACCATGCATTAAGTAAATACCCTGGGGATTGTGGTGAGTTCAAAGGGGAGAGCTCTGAACTGGTAATGTCTGGCTCCCAGCCGGAAGAGTAGAAATCTTCTTGTGCGCCTGTCTATCTTTATGTGGTAGTACGTCTCCTGAAGATCTAACGAGCACATCCAATTGTCTTTTCCCAGGAACAGGAGTAGAGTCTGCAGTGTTACCATCTAGAACTTTGATTTCCTCACTGACTTGTTTAGTCTGCTGACATCCAATATGGGTCTTCAGTCCCCTGTCTTTTTTGGAACTAAAAAGAACCTTGAGTAAATTCCGGATCCTAACAGTTCTGCAGGGACTTCTTGGATGACTTTTTTTCTATCAACTTTTGTATTTCTAGTGTTGCTTGATCCCTTTGACCAGGTGGAATGTCTGGGATAGACTTTGGTGGACACTGGAAGGAAATGTTGTATCCTCTGGATATAATGGACTGTACTCATTTGTCTCGAGTAAAATTCAGCCAGGCTTCTTGGTATAGTGATATCCTCCCCCAACTGCCTCCAGAGGAGGACAGATGGGCCTCCTTTCAGGAGTGCTGAAGGGCCTACCAGAGAAAGTATCTGTCGCCCTGGTTTTGCGGACCCCCTCTGCCATGTGGATGGTAACTTCCATTGATTCTCCTTCTGCCCCTGGGGGAAGGATCACGAGTGTCAGATAAGACTCCTTTGGACTTATGGAACCACAAATCCTGCCCTTTTGACCTTTAGGATAAGGTCTGGTAGGGGCAGAAAAATGGACTCCAATGGCAGACAGAGTCTTAAGGTCTTGTTGGCTCCTGGTGAGAGTTTCTTTTACTTTAAGCCCAAACAATGATAAGCCATCAAAGGGAGTGTCAATAAAGGAAGAACAGAAGGGTTCTGCAAACTCACAAAGGCGAATCTAGGAATGTCTTTGAAGAGCTATTCCTGTGCCTGCTGCCCTGCTCGCTTCATCGGCTGCATAAGATATGAGCCGCATGGAGGAGTAAGTTATGGAGGTCAAGGTTACAAGCTGGGAGTTAACCTTATCAGATAAGTCCTGGGTTGTAGCACCTTGCAGGGTACCTCCTAGCTCTTTTAGGATATCCCTCTGTAGTTGCATGAAATGCGATAAATAATTCAGCGACCATAAAATAAAGGCTGCTGAAGAGAACATATGCTTCCCGTATCATTCCATCGTATGAGAATACTTGTTTGGTGGATGAACAGATACAGAGGTTTCAGCTAACTCCTTTTTTGTGGCTGCTGCCACCACCATTGCATCTACAAGACCCCCTTTAGTTAAGTACTGCCCATCTTCCGGGGCTGTAATGAACTTATTAAGCCTCTGCGGAAAGTACAGTTGTGTACACTTTCCATAAATGTAGATGTTCGAGTGTATTCACGGTTGCATTCATTACATTTGGGTAATCTGCTGGCAGGTTGCCATCAGTCGGCCTGATTAACAAAGTCTTGGGTCCTGCGTCGGTTGCTGTCTCTTCTTCCATGATGTCAGGTCATCAGGGGTATAACACATGCAGCTGACGCCATTACATTAGTTTTTCTTGCCCCAGATGTCAGGTGTCCCCCAAATGGGGAGACGAATTATATATATATATATATATATATATATATGTATATATATATATATGTATATGTATGTATGTATGTATGTGTATATATATATATATAGATATATATATATATATATATATATATATATATATATATATATGTATGTATGTATGTAATTTAAAACACAAAAATTATACCTCCAAACAAAAACAAATACACCAAAAAGGCTTTTAAGTGTAGTAAAAGAAAGCAGAGGCGTAGTAAGAGAAAAAACGGGGGCTGGAGGGTAATCAGGACTGCAACAGTGAATACACTCGAACATCTACATTTATGGTTAAGTGTACAAAACTGTACTATGTTCTTCGTGTTTCACTGCTGCAGTCATTACATTTGAGTAGATTCCAAAAGCTATGGCTGGGAGGATGGATTTATACAGCATTAGGACCGGCTATAAGACCCTGCAAGACAGCAATGGCAAAGCCAGCTATGGATTTAGAGAAAATTGGTAAATGATAATGTTTGGTGAAAGTATGAATTTAACTCCAGGTAGCAGCTTCTAGAATATTCCCGCTAGGAACACCTCTGAGAAAGGCTGTAGAAGTAGATGCAGCCCTGGTGGAATAGGATCTGATCCCCTGGGGGATAATTTTTCCATGGTGCTTATAGCAAAAACAAATACAATTGCTTATCCATTTGGAAATGGTTCGCTTTGAAAGAGGCTTTCTCTCTGCCCCTGCCGCAAATGCTACCAGCAGTTGTTCAGATTTTCTTTGAGATTTAGTCCTGTTCAAGTAAAATCTAAGTTGTCTGTGTACAACCAATGAATGCAGAATCCGCTCCCCCTTGTTGTGTGGATGGGGAAAGAAAGCTGTCAAATGAATGGTCTGATTAAGAGCCACACTGGATACCACCTTGGGCATGAAGGATGGGTTGGTACTGAGAGATACCCTGTCCGCATGACAAATGATGAAAGGCTCCACTGCCATACGAGCCTGTAATTCAGAAATCCTTCTAGCCGAAGTGACTGCTAAAAGGAAAGCTGTTTTCCAGGAGAGAAATTTTAAGTCTGCAGTAGCAGCTGGCTCGAAAGGAGGGAGAGGGAGTTTCTCCAATACAAAATGAAGGTCCCAGGCAGGGGTGGGAGCTCTCCTGGGTGGTCTCAAGTTTTTGGCCCCTCTGAGATACTGTTTTAGTAGAGGATGAGAGAAGAGGGGAGGTTCTGTGCTGTAATGAGCTGAAATGGCTGAGGCATGGATTTTTATGGAAGAAAAAGACAGGCGCTTGTGAAGCATCTTGGTTAAGTATCGCATAATCTGAGGAATGTTGGGCACTGCTGTGCTTTATCCCTTGAGATTGATTCCAGGCACAGAATCTTTTCCATTTGACAGCATAAGATTTTCTAGTACTACATCTTCTCGCCTCCAAAATGACATCCATCACAGGTTTGCTGAGGGATGCTAAGGATGAATTTAGATGATTAGCCATGCTGCCAGATTCAAAGTTTGGAGCTGAGGGTGCAGAGTTTGATTGTACTGCTGAGACAGTAAGGTAGGTGTTTGAGGCAGGTGTCGCGGTGAAATGTGTGACACTGCGCAGAAGTGGGTACCAGTGTTGGCGTGGCCAGTCTGGAGCAATCAAAATCATTTTTGATTTGTCCTGTTTGACTTTTAGTAGAACTTTGGAGAGCAAAGGCAGAGGAGGAAAGGCATTTTTCCAGCTGAAGGACAGAGCATCCACTTTCCAGGCTTTTTTGTGATGAGTTCTTGTGCAAAATTTGTCCAACTGATAGTTCTGGGGTGAGGCAAATAGATCTATGTCTGGGATCCCCCATTTGCATGTCAACATGTTGAAAATCCATGGTTCCAGTTTCCATTCGTGTCGGTCCATGCAATTTCTGCTTAGTTCGTCTGCCAGAGTATTCAGCTTTCCTGGCAGGAATTGAGCTTGTAGTTGTACTCGATAGCTCAAGGTCGTGTTCTACAATGCCACGGCTAGTCTGCAGAGTGGGTAGGAGTGTGTATCCCTGCTTGTTTATGTACCACATAACTGTGGTGTTGTCCGTCTTTATCAGTAAATGTCCTGGATGAAGGTAGTCCTTGAAGGCCGTCAGTGCATTCTGTACAGCTAGCATTTCTTTTTGATTTATATGAAGGTGCATTTGATTTGGGCTCCATTTGCCCTGAATGCACTTCCCTGCCAGATGAGCCCCCCCCCCCCTATGCATAGTCTGATGCGTCTATAGTTACGGTTTGGGCGGCATGGGGTGGCAGTCCCTTGTTCTGGTGGCAGGCCTCTGCCCACCATAGGAACTCTAGGCGCAGGCAAGGTATGATAGGAATCATTGTTTCCAGGCTGTGACATGCTGACTCCATAAACAACTTTTTAAGTACCACTGAAGTTTCCTCATATGCAGTCTTGCATATGAAATTAGAAGAATGCAGGAGGCCATGAACACCAAGGCTTGCAGTACGTGCCTTGCAGAAAGCAGGGTTTTTGTGGCCAACTGTTTGAAGTAAGTCACCAAATGAATTTGCTTTTCTGGCGTAAGGAAAGCCATCTGGGCAGTTGTACTCAAGCTTGCACCCAGGAATGTAATTTTTTGACAGGGTACCAGTTGTGATTTCTTTTCATTTATAGTGTATCCTAGACAAGTTAGAACCCTTTTTACAAACGACAGATGTTTTAAAAGAATGTCCTTGTTTTCTGCCTGAATTAGACAATCATCCAGGTATGGACATATTTGAATATTTCCTTGCCTGCAAAATGCAATTACTGGAGCCAGGCACTTTGTAAAGACTCTGGGCGCAGTAGATAAGCCAAAGGGCAGTGCAGAGAAATGATAATGCAAGTAGTCTGCTTTGAAGCGGAGGTATTTTCTGCAAGATAAAAAAAAATGTTACTGTTTCATTTGCCTCGTCTGAAGGCTCATCTTTCACTATGGATTCGGAGAATTAATCCAGATCTTTTCCATCTCTACCTCCAGCTCAACAACTCAAAGCATTTCAACAACGTTTTCGACAACAGGGAAAAGATGAAAGAAACTTCAATCAGAAAAGAGGATATGCTGTGCCTTTGCCAGCTGGTGAAGGACAATTTAAGCAGAACTATAAATGTAGTAAATGGCAGTAATGTTGCCGCCATATCTACACCATCTCAGGTGGTTAATTTATCTGGTTGTTGCTTGACTAATGAACAGGTAGGGGTATTAAATTTGGGCTTAAAATTCATCCCTACTGTAGTACCATCTTGGCATATTCTTGAACAAGAACTTTTTAGATTGTCACGTAAGTTAAAGTGAAATGTCACTTTGATCACAACGTGAATGATAATAATGAGAGTTTGCCTGATGACGAATATTTTTGTTGCAATTCTGATAGCTTGTCTTTTGTGGAAAATGCTGATGACATCAGTTTTAACTCATATTGTGTATTAAGTACATCTAGTACTAAATGTAACAGTGATTTTATACCAGCTTTTAGTAATGAAAGTGTTAAAAATTTGATGGCCATGGTTCGCTTTGCATTAGAACAGATTTATGGTGATTTTAGTCAGTGTAAATCTCAGATATGTTACAATCTAACCAAATGTGAATGGACAGCATTAAAAGATTTGGCACAAAGTAAACATTTGATTGTGAAGCCATCAGATAAAAGGTAATAAAATTGTGATTTTACACTACAGGCAGTATTTGCACATGTGTTATATGCATCTACATGATACTGATGTTTATAAAATTGTTGATATTCAAACTTATGGGGACTTCAGGAATATTTGATGCTGTTAGATAAAGGCCAACGTTTAAGATATTTTATTAAAGAAGATGTGAATAAAAAGTTAAATATAGATAAATGTACTACGGCTACCTTTTATTGCCTGCCTAAACTACATTAGGTACAACAAAGTGGGGCTATTCCACCTGGTAGGCCCATAGTTGCTGCTACAAATTACTTTTTGCACAATATCGGTATTGTTATTCATGAATTTCTTTTGCCGTGTGTTCAGCAGTTAGATTCCTATATTAGGGGCACTTTTGATTTTCTTAATAAAATTTCTGTAATTAATTGGAATTCAAATATGTACTGGATAACCCTGGATGTAAGAAGTTTATATACAAGTATTAAACACAGGGATGGCATTACTTCTTTACAATCTATGTTAGAAGAATGCCAATTACCAATTTACACTGAGTGGATAGAATTTAGTTTGAATAATAATAATTTTTCTTTTAATAACCAGATTTTTCATCAACTACAAGGCACAGCTATGGGGGCACCTTTTGCCCCTACTTATGCAAATATTTTTATGGCCTATTTTGAAAAGAGATGTATCTATCATCATGAATTTTACAAAAAAATTATGTTGTAAAATATTATTGATATACAGATGATTTGATTTTTATATGCCAATATGGCATTAATGAAGTCGAGAGTTTTATCATTGACCTACAGTGCAATGAACTTAATTTATCCTTTGATGGCTTGCAATGTGGACAGATAGTTGATTTTTTAGATGTGCATTTGATGGGTACTAGTACTGGTCAAAATTTCTACTTCAGTGTTTAGAAAATTTCAGGATGGGGGGCAATTTCTGCATGGTTCTAGTTTTCATCCAAGACATTAATTAATTCCCTACCTTATGGGGAATTACTACGTTTATCTAGAATTTGCCATTATACAACTGATTTATTTAAAGCTTTCACAGACTACTCAGATGTTTTTGAATAGGGGGTATTCTTTATTCACTATTCAGGACACTTTGGATAAAATTAGTGCAAATTATTTAGTAAATGCTAAAAAAATTAAAGATAAAAAATGTATGCATTATAAAAAGGAGACTTGTTCTCCAAATAAGTTTTATATAGTTATGTTATATAACATCTTAAGTGAACAGATGCAAGAACAAATTAAATATTATTGGAAATTTTTACTGAGGGATGGAAAGCTAAATAAGTTATTGGATTTCCTGTCTTCTTATAAGAGAGGTGTCAGTATAGCAGACAAACTTATTAAATCATATTTTATTGCCCCTGCTAGAATGTTTAGTAGACAATCCATCACCTAAGGGCACTTTTCCCTGTGGGATGTGTAATATTAGTGATTTACTTGTTCAAACATTTCACAAATTGGGTAATAAGAATTTTACTGTATTAGCTAGGTTTTCATGTACTACTTCTGGTGTTATTTATGCTTTACGCTGTCCATGTACTTTAATATACACTGGGGAGACTAAAATAATGTTTAAACATCGACTACAAGAACATGTCAGAGACAAAGAAATGAAAAGTGGACAGTTCTATTGCAATTCATTTCATGCAGTATCATTAAAAATGATTATAGATTGTTGCAAGCTACTATTTTAGATAAAGTTTTTATTAAATTAGGTGATGATGAAATGTTTAAGAATAAATTACTTTTTAAGGAATCTTTATTTATCTTAAAGTGTAATACTTTGTCTCCTCATGGCCTTAATTGTGAAATCAATGTGAAATACTTGATTTAATTAGTTGATTGCTGCTATAATTATCTGATTAAGGTGGGGTATTTAAGGAGATTTTTTGTCATTCGTATTGTATACTTCTTAAAGACTGGTTCAGTCGAGGCGCTAAAGAAGAATAAATATTTTTTGGATCCTGTTTCCTGTTTGTTCGTGGTATTTTATTTTCTGCAAGATTCCCTGATTGGGATATGCAGGTAAGCCTCCTTTAAATCTACAGCTGCCAACCAGGCATCTCTGCCTAGCATAGGAAGTAACTGGTGAAGTGTCAGCATCTGGAATTTTGGAATGTCCAGAAAGGTGTTTAGAGTAGATAAGTCCAGAATTGGACGCCATGGTTAGTCTTTTCTGGGTACCAGGAAAAGCCTTGAATAAAAACCTTGTCCCTTTTCCTCTTCTGGTACTAGCTGAACAGCCCTCATGTTCATGAGCGAAAGTACTTGTTTCTGGGCCTCTGGCCATCCGTTTGGAGTTGACAACGTGTGGGAATGAAATCTATATCCCTGGGATACTATATTTAAAACCCATTTGTCTTGAGTTATAAGTTGCCAGTTTTCTGAATGCAGAGCCAGTTTACCCCCCAAAGGGGCGGCTAAAAGGTACGTGCTTGGTAAGTCTAGAGGGAAGTCATTGTGACTGCTCTCCATAGGGTGGTGTCTTGTTGTTTCCAGATTTGGAAGACGAGGCACCCCATTGCTTAGTTCTGACTGAAACCTGGTGCTTTTGGAATGTCTGGGTTTGACTTGAGTGGCGCTGGAAGGAACTGGAAAGGACCAGTTCTTAGTAGGCCAGTGCCTACTAAATCTTGGAGGTTGCACTTGTAAGAAATATTTTACAGTTTGCACAGATTTAGCTTTATCTTCCATCTTTTTTAGAACTTCTTCAGCCTTATTACCAAAGAGACGGTCCTGTTGTAAAGGAGCATCCAACAATTTTGCTTTAACATGATCAGGCAGAGATTGCTCTTTGAGCCAAGCATGCCTTCTTAGCACAGACCCAGTTACAGCAGCCCTGCAAGAGGCCTCCAAAGAATCAAAACCACATTGCAAAGTATGTTTTCCAACTTCAGCTGAATGCAATAGATCTTGTAAGTCTTTATTTTCCACACAGTCAGAAATCAACATAATTTTCTGTTTAAGCAGTCCCATGATATGCTGCTGATATTTTAACATATGGAATTGACAGTTTAAAGCCCTGATTACCAAGGTTGCAGAAGTGTAGACCTTCTTACCCCATTTATCCAGTGCCCTGGAATCTCTATCAGAAGGCGTAGGATTTTTTGCAGTAGAAGCCTTAATACCCTTGGGGCCCTGAGAAATGGCATTAGGATGCGCAACAGGATTTTTGAAAAGGAATTTGTGGGAGTCAGGAACTCTGTAGTATCTTGTCTGGCTTACATGGAGCCAGAGGCAGAGAATCAGGAGCCATACTAGATTCTGAAAACACATCATCAACAATGTATAGAACAGGAGGTATAGCCAAAGGCCTATGCTGAGGAAGAACAAAATCCCTAAGCATCTTTTCAGATTCAGAAAAATCCTGACTTTCCCAGTGGAAATGTTCCGTTAAGGTATGTAAATTTTACCCAAAAGAAAAATCCTTAGGGGGAGAAGCAGAAGGAATGGAATCCTCTGCATCAGAGTCCTCATAAGTAGGTATAGACAAATCCTATTCATTAGAAGAGTCAGAAGAAATCGAATCCTATTCTGAAGATTCATAGTCAATATCTTGCCTAAGCCTCTTTGAAGGGGGGGGGGTTGGCTACCCCTGATTACAGTAATTAAATCTTCAGCCATTTTGATAATTTGTTTTTTAGGCATAGGGGCCTGCACATGTGGCCTAGGCGTTGGTTATTTAGACATAGTAGATTTTGGCCTTAATATTGAAGATGGCGTTGGTTTAATATACAAATCTGTAGGCCTGAATACACCCTCAGAAGCCGGTGCCTGCACAGCGGCTCCAGACCCATCCAAGAAAGAGAGATCTGCGGGTTCCATAATTGAAGCATCTCGCGGCATACCAGACTCAGAATGGGTCTCAGTAGAGGCCTGCGAATCAGAAGAAGCGGGTATCAGGGGCTGCGAAAGTGCCTCACTGAGTACCAGTGAACTGGCGACTGGCTTAGGAGAAGCGTCATCGGCAGTTTTGGATCTCAACGGCCTGTCTCTTTTTCTTTGCGTTTTTTAGGTATTCCAGTAGTCGGATTGCGAACAGACGTCATTTCTGGATAATTAAATCCAGAGCCAAAATATTTAGAAGAAAAAATGTACAGACTACGGATAGTGCGTTGATTAAATAAAGCACAGAACTGACAGCAAGGTACGTCGTGGTCAGGGCCTTGGCAAGGAATACAGTACAAATGAAAATCTTTATGAGGTATTTGCTTCCCACAAGTAATACAATTACTTACTTTTACTGACATCAGTAAGGAGCAAGAAATAGTTTCCCCAACGGGGTACTTAGCTTTTTAGTTGAAGACTTCGGTTCTGAAACTCAAAAATGAAAATTTCAGGAGTCGGTCGACCGGCACTTGCGAACTGCTTCTGCTTCAGGCACCGCGCAAGAAAGACTGATGTAATGGCGTCGGCTGCATGTTTTATACCCCTGATGACCTGACGTCATGGAAGAAGGGACAGCAACCGACGCAGGACCAAAGACTTTGTTAATCAGGCCAACTGAGGGCAATCCGCCAGCAGATTACCCAAATGTAATGACTGCAACAATGAAACACAAAGAACAGTGGGGTCCACTGAGTCCGGAGAGTCCCACACCTTCCGGCTCACCAAACCCAGGAGAGGGTCGAAAGGTGGAGACACCCAACAGGTGGAGGGGCGACAGCCAAATGCCTCCAGATAGAGTCATCTTCAGAAGAGGAAAGGGACTTCCAGCCACCCTCTGTTTAAGGATCTCCAGGATGTCTGGAAAGGAAACATCCTCAGAGGGGGACCTTGGGGACCCTTCTGAATAGTACAGTTTTGTACACTTACCATAAATGTAGATGTTAGAGTGTATTCACTGTTGCAGTCATTACATTTGGGTAATCCTGCTGGCAGGTTGCCCTCAGTCGGCCTGAATTCCAAAGTCCTGGGTCCTGCGTTGGCTGTCTTCGCCCCTTCCCTGACGTCAGGTCGTAAGGGGTATAAAAGAAGCAGCAGACGCCATTTACTTTAGATTTTCTTGTCCCAGATGTCAGGTGCCCCCTAAAAGGGTAGCCAAAAAAAAAAAAAAATATATATATATATATATATATATGGTTCTACCTTAGATAAATGAAATACCACATAACCGACAAGCAGTTAACCGACACGACAACACCGAAAACTTATATCACCGACAACGTAAACAACAGACTCTGAAAACGCCGACATTGGTATGCTAATAGTGCCTCTCACTCCTACCACGTTCCAGGTAATGTAAATGGTTCACTGTCACTATCAGGCATTACAGTTACTTATCAAATAGGTTTGTTCTGTGTAAGTTTTTACGCTATGCTGATTACAGACAACTATTTACATTACCTGGAATGTGGTAGGAGCGAGAGGCGCTATTAGCATACCAATGTCGGCGTTTTCAGAGTCGGTTATTTACGTTGTCGGTGATATAAGTTTTCGGTGTTATCGTGTCGGTTAACTGCTTGTCGGTTATGTGGTATTTCGTTTATCTAAGGTAGAACCGTATATATATATATATATATATATATATATATATATATATATATATATAGATATATAATCTATCTATAATCTCATGCACCAATATAAACTTTACCTTAATCTACAAGCAAATATACCACATAGGTTGTATAAATCAGAGAAGGAAAGACAGGTTCCAACAGAAGAAAAAGGGGGATGGCGGGTGGGTAACCTGGACTGCAACAGTGAATACACTCGAACATCTACATTTACGGTAAGTGTACACAACTGTATTATGTTCTTCGTGTTTCACTGTTGCAGTCATTACATTTGGGTAGATTCCCAAAGCTATGGTTGGGAGGCTGGAGCTAAACAGCATTAGGGACGACTATAAGACCCTGCAGAACTGCAGTGGCAAAGCCTGCCCTGGATTTTTAGAGTAGAGTGGCAGATGATAGTGCTTTGTAAAGGTGTGCACTGAACTCCAAGTAGCTGCCTCTAAAATGTCCTTAGTTGGTACTCCCCTGAGAAAGGCTGCGGAAGTGGCTGCAGCTCTGGTGGAATGTGGCCTAATGCCCTTAGGCACTGGCTTGTTGTGGTATAAGTAGCAGAAATGAATGCAGTGGCCTATCCACTTTGAAATAATCTGCTTTGAGGTAGCCTTTCCTTGTGATCCTGCAGCATATGCCACTAGTAATTGCTCTGTCTTTCTTGGTTCTATACAAGTAGAATCTAAGCTGTCTGTGTACGTCCAAAGAATGTAGAATTCTTTCCCCCTTGTTCTGTGAATTTGGATAGAAAGTTGGCATATGAATGGCTTAAGAGCCACACTGGATACCATTTTAGGCATAAATGTTGGGTTTGTCCTCAGGGAGAACCTGTCCGGATAAAAAATGATAAAAGATTCCACAGCCATGAGTGCCTGTAGCTCTGAAACTCGTCTTGCAGAAGTTATTGCTAGGAGCAGAGCTGTTTTCCAAGATAAAAACTTTATATCCGCAGTAGCAACTGACTCAAAAGGAGGCGGGGTGAGTTTTTCCAAGACGTAGTTGAGGTCCCATGCAGGCATTGGTGATCTCCTTGGAGGCCTTAAATTTTTGGCTCCTCTGAGGTACTGTTTTAGTAAGGGATGAGAAAGATTGGTGGCTCTGCATTGTAATGGGCCGAAATGGCAGAGGCATGAATTTTAATAGATGAGAAAGATAGGCCTTTGTCCAGCATCTCAGTTAAGTATTGTAAAATCTGAGGAATATTTGGCACAGTTGCATCTGTTCCTTGAGCCTGGTTCCAAGCACAGAATCTCTTCCATTTTCCAGCATAAGATTTTCTAGTACTAGACCTTCTGGCTTCCAAATGACATCCATCACAGCTTTGCTGAGAGGTGTGTTTTGTATGACTACATTATTCGCCATGCTGCCAGGTTTAAAGTTCTGAGCTGGCTGTGCAGGATCAGATTGTTTTGCTGGGATAGTAGATGCGGTACTTGAGGTAAGGTCCAGCTGGGCATTGAGACAAGCTCCTGGTTGGGTGCCAGTCTGGTGCAATCAGAATCATCTTTGGCTTCTCCTGTCTGACCTTTAGGAGTACCTTGGGGAGGAGAGGCAGAGGGGCAAAGGCATATACTGATAGGTTTTTCCAGCTGAAGGACAGGGCGTCCACTTTCCATGCGGTCTGTGATAAATCCTTGTGCAGAATCTCTTTAGTTGGTAGTTGTGAAGGGAAGCAAATAGATCTATGTCCGGGCATCCCCATTTCCCTGTTATCATGCTGAAGACTTGTGGATCCAGCTGCCACTAGTGGGGATCCATGAGGTTTCTGCTTAGTTAGTCTGCCAGAGTATTTTTCCTTCCTGGCAGGAATTGTGCCTGCAGATGTACTTGGTAAGTCAATGCTGTGTCCCACAAAGTCATAGCTGGTCTGCAAAGGGGGTAAGAATGTGTGCCCCCCTGCTTGTTTATATACCACATGACCGTGATGTTGTCTGTCTTTATCAATAGTTGTCCTGGATGAAACAGGTCCTTGAAGGCTGTCAGGGCATTTTGAACAGCTAGCATCTCTTTTTGATTGATATGTAGATGCACTTGGTTTGAGGTCTATGTTCCCTGAATGCATCTTCCTGCCATGTGGGCCCCCCAGACATAATCTGATGTATCCGTTGTTAGTGTCTGCCTGGCTGGGGGTAATGTGAATGGCTGTCCCTTGTTTTGGTGACAAGCCTTTGCCCACCATCGAAACTCCTGTTGCAGGCAGGGAATGAGAGTAATTATGGTTTCCAGGCTGTGGCAATGTTGAGTCCAAACACTTTTTAGGTACCATTGAAGTTTCCTCATATGCAGTCTTGCATATGGAATTAATAGGATGCAGGATGCCATGAAGCCCAAAGCCTGCAGAATTTTTCTTGCAAATAACTGGGCCTTGTTGCTAACATGTTGAAATAAGTTGTCAGTTGCCTTTGTTTGTCTGGCGTGAGATAAGTCATTTGGGCAGTTGTATTTAAGCTTGCACCCAGGAATATTATCTCTTGAGAGGGTACTAGTTTTGATTTCTTTTTGTTAGGCATGTTAGAAGGTTTTTCACAAACGCCAGATGCTGTAAAAGGATGTCCTTATTCTCTGCTTGAATTAGACAGTCATCCAAGTAAGGGTATATTTGCATTCCTCTTTGTCTGCAGAATGCAATTACTGGTGCCAGGCACTTTGTAAAGACCCTGGGCACAGTAGATAAGCCAAAGGGCAGTGCAGAGAATTGGTAATGCATTGAGCCAGCCTTGAATCTGAGGTACCTTCTACATTATTTTTCAGATTGGGACATGCAGGTATGCCTCTTTTAGGTCTAAAGTTACAAGCCAAGCGTTCTTGCCCAGCATGGGCAGAAGCTGCTGCAAAGTCAACATTTTGAATTTTGGTAAATCCAGGTATGTGTTCAGAATCGATAGGTCCAGTATTGGCCTCCAGGCCTTGTTCTTTCTGGGCACTAAGAACAGTCTTGTGTAAAATCCTTGCCCCCGCTTCTTGGTCTGGCAATTGTTGAATGGCCGTCATGTCCATGAGGGATGAGACTTGTTTTTGTGCCTCTGTCCATTGATTTTTTGGAAGATCTGGCCAGCTGTTTGCCTTTGGCAGGGTATGGAAATGGAACTTGTAGCCTTGTGACAAGATATTCAGAAACCAGTGTCCTGGGTTATAATGTGCCAATTTTGAGAAAAAAGTGCTAATTTTCCCCCTAAGGGTGCTGCCAGGTAATAAGTGCTTTGTGCAGGCAGGGGGAAGTCATTGGGGCTGTTTCCGGTAAGGTTGTGATTTGTCTTCTCCACTTTTGGAGGTAGAAGCACCCCATTGCTTTGACCTGTATGAACCTTGCACCTGGGATCTGCCTCTAGGGCGTCTGGGTCTGTCTGACACACAAAATGACCAATTCTTTGTTGGCCAGTGTCTACTAAACCTAGGTGGCTGTACTTGTAAGAAATCTTTGACCATTTGCATAGATTTAGCCTTGTCCTCCATTTTCTTTAACACCTCTTCTGCCTTAACTCCAAACAAAGTATCATGCTGTAAAGGTGCATCTAATAATTTAACTTTAACATGATCAGGCAGATTTTGTTCCTTTAACCAAGCATGCCTTCTAACTACAGAACTTGGCCTCTAAGGAATCAAAACCACATTGCAAAGTATGCTTTCCAACTTGTTCAGCTGCATGCAATATATCCTGGATTTCCTTGTTTTCTGCACATTCAGAGTTTAACATTTTCTGTTTAAGCAATGACATGACACATTGCTGATATTTGAGCATATGAAACTGACAGTTTAGGTTCATAGGTTCATAGGTTAGTACTAGGCTAACTGCCCTTGCGAGCCATTTTAAGCCTAGCCAATTATCCCTTGTGAGATTCAAACCCTGCACCTTGTGTTTGTAAGGCAAACACCTTATCCATTAGGCCACCCTCCCAACATAAGGCCCTTATAGCAAAGGTAGCAGATGTGTAAACCTTTTTTCCCCATCTGTCCAGTGCCCTAGAATCCCTGTCAGAAGGAGTAGGGTTTTTTTGCAGCGGAAGCCTTAACTCCCTTGGGACCCAGATAAACAGTTTCTGGGTCTGCAGCAGGGTTTTTAAAAAGGAATTTATGTGAGTCAGGAACCCTGTAATATCTGTCAGGTTTAACAGGAGCTGGAAGTAAGGAGTCAGGGGTAAGGCTAGACTCCGAAAACACATCATCTACAATGTCTAACACCGGGGGGGGGGTGGGGGGGTGGCAAGTGGCTTGTGCTGGGGGTAGTAGCAGGAAATCCCTGATTCTCTTTTCAGATTCTGAAAAATCTTGGCTCTCCCAGTGGAAACGTTCCCTCATGGTATGTAAGGTTTTCCTAAAGGAATAGTCCTCAGGAGGAGAAGCTGAAGGAATGGATTCTTCAGCATCAAAATCCTCATACGGGCAAGAAGAATATTCCTGATCAGAAGAGAAATCAGAAGAAATGTAAACCTGATCTGAAGATTCATAGTTAGTCTCTTGCCTAGGCCTCTTATCAGGAAGGGGATGGGAACCCCTGATGAAGGTAATCAAGTCTTCGGCCATTTTGAGCATCTGTTTTTTTGGGCATGGAGGCCTGGTCCACGTGGCTCTTGAGTTTGCTTCTTTGCCTTTGAAGGAGCTTTAGTCTTTGCCTTTGAAGTCGGTTTAATGTATAAATGTTTAGGTCTGAATACACCCTCAGAAGCCAGTGCCTGCTCAGCGGCTCCAGACCTATCTGAAGGATTAGCGTCCGAGGCTTCAATACCTTGAGTTTCCAGCGGCAAGGCCGACTCCACGTGGGAGTCGCTAGCAGCCTGCGACTCTAAAGTAGCAGTCGTCAGGGGCTGTGAAAGCACCTCACTGACAACCGGCGACCGGCTTAGGAGAAGCTTCGTCGGTTTTGGGCCTCTTGTGTCTTTCTTTTTCTTTGCGTTTTTTGTGAACTTCGGTAGTCAGATGGCTTTCCGATGACATTCCTGGATAATTAAACCTGCGTCCAAAGTAGTTCAAAGCAAAATCATACTGACGCTTAATAGTGCATTGGTTAAATCTAGCACAAAACAGACAACCCAGAAAGTTATGAATGGGGCCTAGGCAAGGAATACAGTAAGAATGAAAGTCCTTATGAGGTATTTGCTTCCCACAAGAAATACAATTATTAACTTTTTCTGACATCGGTTCTGGAGCAAGAAAAAAGTTTCCCCAACGGGGTACTTAGCTTTATAGAAGACTTTGGATCTGAAATTCGAACTCTAAAATCTCAGGAGTCGGCCAACAGGCACTTGTGAACTGCTTCTGCTTCGGGCACTGCGCGGCAAGAAAGACTGGAGAAAATGGCATTGGTTGCTTCTTTTATACCCCTGACGTCAGGGAAGGGGAAACAGCCAATGCAGGACCCAGGACTTTGGAATTCAGGCCGACTGAGGGCAACCTGCCAGCAGGATTACCCAAAAGTAATGACTGCAACAGTGAAACACGAAGAACATCCTCTAAGTTGGTATCAAAAGTATAAGACGCACGAGAGTCTATGCGTTTCCTCTTACACAGTCTCTTGTGAGGGACCACCTTGGGGGGATGTTCTGGAATGGTATCGGAAGAGGAGGATCCACCCATTGTGGCTTCCTGGGGCACTTACGCTCTATTCTGTGGTTGATGGAGAGGTAATGAAGAGGTGGACACTAGTCCCTTGGGGAATAGAGGCTGGAGCCGAAGGTGGAGTAGACTCAGAGGAGAGCACACTCTGCATCACCTCAAAGGCACCGCGGTCCTGGGCCAAGAGAGACTCCAGCCCCGAGAGACTGGGAGATCTCCTCGGCACCAAGGAGGGTGGCTCAGAGGCAGACGTGGGAGCCAAACTCACCTGAGCAGAGGCGCAGAGTAGGAGAGCAGGCACCGACAAGGGTCCATCTCGACTCTACCCCCCCAGAGCCGACCAGGGAGCGTCGGCCCCCAGGTCCCTCGATGGATAAAAACATTGAAGAAACCAGAGCAGACGTCGGATCCGAGATATCAGTAGTGATTACTGGCTCTGGTGGATCCAGCACAACGACTTCCATACTCTCTGGCTCCAAACTCGTCCGAGTTGGAGGAGGAGTAGGCATAGTAAAAGGTACGTTGTCAGCTCCAAGGTCAGATGGGCTGGGCTCGAAAGAATTTCAGCTAGGGCCCGGGTCCAAAGCAACCTCTACACTACCCGCTCCACGTCCTCATCCGATAACCTGGAGGATCTAGAGGAATGACTGGAAGACTTGTGGCTACCTGCCACCGACTATAATAAAGGAGAGACCGGCAAGAGCGAACAGGCTCCAAAAGGATGGTGACCGGTTCCTCTTTCGGTTCCACAACGGCTTTGATGAGACAGATGGAGGCGAGGGAGAACCATGTTTTTCGGCTCCGATAACTGTCGGAGCCAAGAAGGCATCATGCCTGGTGCTGCTCATCGGCTCAGACACTGGAGTCGATGAAGCAGACTTTGGAGTCTTGTCTGATTTTTTAATCTGATTTCCTTCGTCCACTTTCAATAAGCCCCTCAATATAAGCTTTTTCCTCCTCTCCTGCAAGACCCTGGCACTAAAACTATGACAAATGGAACAGGAGTCTTGAAGATGAAGTGGACCCAGACAGTACACACAACTAGTGTGTCTGTCAGTAATGGACATCGTCTGAGTACAGGAATCACACTTTTTGAATCCTGACTTATGTTCCTTAGACATAGTAGCTGTAAAGAAAACATTTCTCAATAAAAGTTAAAACAACAACTATAACGGTTATAAATAGAAGGCAGCAAAGAAACAAGTTATCTAAAATAAAGTACTATTTTTTTTTTTTTTTTTTTTTTAAAGAAAAGGGAGTGGAGGAGAAGTTTCTAAGTTAAACTACTATCTCCTCCTAAACAGATTACTCCTAAAAGGCTAATAAAAAAGAAAAAAACGGCAAGAATCCTCTATTTAAAAAGGGATTCTTGTGGAGAAAATAAGGCCCAAATAAAGATAGCCACAAAATAAACTTACAAGGTTTGAAAAGGGATAAAAATAGTACAAAATTGTTACTATAGCACTAATACATAAAAATAATAATTTGACAAAGTTCGAAAAATACATAAAATATTAAATTTTCCAAGCCTGAGCCAGTGAAGACAATCCTGAAGCTTCAAGTGGCAAACGAGATCTGGGGAATAGCTGCTAAGCACTATGGGATAGGTATTCAGCCTTGAGCCAGTAGAAGTTCTTGAGCTTTAGTATAGGCAGAGTCAGAGCCAAGGTTTCGGCTCCGAACCCAAGATAGCAAGACTGAAGGCGAGATGGGACAACATAATATCTGATATTCATTGATAAAGAAATGACCATTGCGCTGCTAGCATCCAGTGAAGAATTCCCATATGAAATCTTGCTAGGGAAACTAAGATTATGGCAGCAGACACTGACCCAAAGGCTTGAAGAATCAACCAGGCTGGAATTTTGGTACTGTGAGCTATTTTTCTGACCTGGAATCTGATAGTTTGCACTCTTGCTAGAGAAGAGGAGCTGTTCCTGATACCATACTGAAAACTGTTACTACAAACTCCAGTATCTGAGAAGGTTCTAAATGAGATTTGTTGTAATTTAATGGTAATTCCTAAAAGGGGGCAAGTCTGGAGTACCTGATCTCCTGCTCTTATTGGCAGATGTCTGGTCGGGGCGGTAATGACCCATTAGCAGAATTCCTGCAGTCTCGAGTAAAGTGGTTACCACTGCCATGCATTTGGTGAACACACTGGGGGCTGTGGCAAGACCAAAGGGCAAGGCTCGGAACTGGTAATGACTGGCTCTCAGCTGGATGTGCAAGTACCTTCATTTTTATGTGATCGTACGCATCTTGAAGGTCAATCCAGCACATCCAGTCGTCTCTGCCCAAAAAGAACAAATGGAATTAACTGTGACTATCCAAAAATGTGCGTCAACCTGATTTATTCATGTTGCTGATGTCCCAAATTGGTCTTCAGTCCCCTGTTTTCTTTGGCACTAAAAATAATCTTGAGTAAGTTCCCAATTCCATCTGATCTGGTGCGACCTCGTGGATGACTTCTTCCTAGCAGCTTTTGTATTTCTAGTGCTGCTGTTTTCCTCTGATTGGGTTGAACATCAGGACATTGCAGTGATGGAAGAGGACAGGAAAAGGGAATTATATAACTTCTGGAAATTATCATCTGCACCCAGGTATCATTTGTGACATCTGGCCGGGCTCTCTGGTACAGGGATAAACAACCCCCAATTGCCTCTAGAGGGGGGCAAATCAGGCATCCTTTCAGGAGCAGTGACAGGGTCCGTCTGAGAAAGAATCTCTAGACCCTTGATTTTGTGGACCACCTCCATTGCGTGAGCAGTGTCTTTCATTTGAGTTCCACCCTCTGCATCTTAGGGAACTGTTTTCCATGTGGATCTTGAAAAGGACCCTGAGATTTTTTGAACCACATTTTTTGCCCTCCTCGTTGGTTCCTACAAAAGGTCCTTTGAGGGGGTCAAAAAATGTACTTCCACAGCAGAGAGACTCTTTTCATCTTTTTCATACCTGGAGAGGGAGTCCTTCACTTTGGGGCTGAATAAAGAAGTTTCATCAAAAAGACATTGATGAAAGGGGACTTGAAGGGCTCCACAAAGTCACACAAGCATATCCAGTCATGTCTCCTAACTGAGATGCCTGAACCGGCCACCCTTGAGGTACCATGAAAGCTAAGCCTCCTGGATGAGTTAGAAATGGACTGTAGGGTCGCCAAATGTGAGGCCACAGAAGCCAGAGTCTCAGCAGTAAAGATTCCTGGAGAATTTGACAGTTCCTTAATCAAGTCTCTTTGCAATCTAGCAAAATGTGCCAAATAGTTCAGGGATCTAAGAGTGAAGGTCGCTGAAGAGAAGACATGCTTCCCAAATCTGTCCAAAGCCCTCGACTCCCCGTTAGGGGGATAGATAGTGGAACTTTCTTCTGTACGTTCCTTCTTAGTGGCTGCTGCCACAACCATGGCATCCAAAGATACTCCATTCTTGCCAGTGGTGCCAGAATTCGATCCAGTCTCTTAGGGATAGGTTCAACAGAGTCAGGTTCCTACCACATCTGTTTCAAAATCAAATCAATGAGCTCATCAGTGGGTGAAGTTACCCAGCAGGTAGACCGGCCAGATCCAAACACCACCAGGAATACCAATTCCTCCAGAGAAGAATTTTGGGAGGGCTAACCACCTCTAAGGATCTCTAGGATGTCTCCAAATGAGATATCATCAGGTGGTGATCTTGGAGATCATTCACATTTGTCGAAATCAGTATCCTCTGTGACAGATTCCTATGGGGAATTCAAGTGCCTCCTTTTGCACGGTCTCTTCAGAGGTCCTTCTTCCTGGGATGCCCCAGAGTAGTATCAGAAGAGATGGCAATAACCTGCTGGGTCACCATGAATGTTTAGACTGGCTGTTCCTGTGGAGTTGAATATTGAGGGTCAAGGACAAACACACAAGAGATTCTGAAGGAGATCCAAGGGGGAAAAGCAGTCTGCCCTGCTGAAGCACAGAAAACTTCTCCACCACCTCAAAAGCAGAATATCCCAGGAAGAAAAGAAGTCGACAGAGCTGACGAGACATGCTTGCAGTCCATCAACTCCAATCTTTTATCTGCACCAATTTTAGCTATTCTTCATTTTTTAACGACTCTTTTCAAAGACGGGCTAGTTTCTCTACAATTAAACTTCAGCTGGCATCTATTTTAAATTTCTACACAAAGAAAACATTGTTTTCCTTGTCTTCCTCTAGATTGTGTAAATCTTTTATGAAAGGCATTTTTTTCCGTCTGAGACCTCTGATAAAGGATCCCTCACTACATTGGGATCTTACTGCAGTACTTGAAGATTTAACACAAAAACCCATTGAACCGTTGGACAAATCTGATCCAAAATTTCTGTCATGGAAGACTGTTTTCTTTGTAACTTCAGCAAAAAGGACATCTGAACTCCAGGCTCTTTCAGCAAAAACTCCTTAATTTTTTTTTCATAAACATAGGGTTTTCTTATGGGCTAACCATTCTTTTCTAACTAAGGTAGCTTCTGAAAATAATATCAACCAATCCATTCATTTGCCAGTTTTTTATTCCAAATTATGCCAATAAAGGAGAGTACCTGCTATACCTCCTTGATGTGCACAGACAACTATGTTTTTACCTTCACAGGACAAACTGCTTAGAAAGTCTAACCAGCTTTTTGCATGCCTCTCCAAATCACCTAGGCCAACGAGTTTCTAGAGTTACCCTAGCTAAATGGAATACAGACTAACGTATTTACTCTCAGATGGGTATGACTTTACCAAAACCTCCCCGAGCTCAGTCAACTAGATCCATGGCTACTTCATCTGCTTGTTGATCAAGAATATTTACTGATGACATTTGTGGAGCAGATACGTGGTCCAAGACTCGTACCTTTGTTTCATATTATAAATTGGACATTATATCTAGAAACAGAGCCTCCTTTGGTTTGGCTGTACTCCGGAATATCCTTCCACGAGGACCACCCAAGGTCAACATAGCTGGGGACTCTGTCCCATAAATGAGAAAGAATGAAAAGGACAACATCAAATTTATAAGCTATGTATTCACCATAACTAAGCATCTGTGTTATCCATTTTCATTCTTCCTCAACTCCCCTCCCATCCATTTTTCTTCTGGAAGGACCTATTGGACTGTGTTTGGAATCCACAGTTCCAGGTTTGAGCCCTGTATTTTCTATCTGGCTAATCTGTTTCAATTCTATTACTGGGAAGTACAGCAACAAACTTGATCTGAGGCAACAGGGATGGAGTAGGGCATTATGGGTAGAAGGAAGAGCTTGAGAGTTGGATCCAAAGTCTGAAGTATGCAGCCAAGTTGGATCAGAGGTCTGGATCCGTAACCCATAGGCGAGGAAGAATGAAAATGGACAACACAGATACCTAGTTATGCTGAGTTCATAACTTATAATTACATCAAAGATTATTGAAGCGTCCATTCAATGGACACTGGCCACCAAAATATGACTAACTTTCTAACTCACCAATTTCCACAGACTCTTCACAAGTAACCGGAACCATGTCATTGTTTCGCTTCCGCAAGTGCCGCCGTTCCTCAAATTCTTGTAACAATGCTTCATCCTCAGACAGCGCTTCCTCACCTTCCTCCTCTTCCTTACTTTCCATCATTTTTGCCTCCTCCTGTACTGAAGAGGGTTCCATAGTATGTTCTTGTACCCCTGTCTCCCTGGTCAGCTTGCCCTGCATCCATGGATTGGCCCCTTCACAAGGTGCCTCTACATCATTGACAAAATCAGGGACAGTCATCTCTTCCTCAGCTTCTCCTTTCTCCTCTTCACTGTCAGATATTACTACAGTTTTTTTTGTTAGCTCCTTATTTTTCTCCAACTGTTCTTGTATTGCCTTGCGAGCCTTAAAGGAAAAAAATGCATTTCATTTAAATTACTGACATCTTACACACTGGAAAACATGTACATCAAAACATTTCACAATACATATCTGTGTCTGCTAGAGCTGACATCTTCTACATACTTAATACTGCACATACCTTATACATACACATACATACATGCACACATCTGCACACACAATATACATTTCTAAATATATATATATATATATATATATATATATATATATATAATACACACATTTAAATACACAATGCACGCATATATATTTTACATATAGGGATCTACTTAAATTAGTCTAAACTGCATAAAGTTGACAAAAATGGTACACAAAGCTTAAACATATCAAAAAACAAAGTTTTTTTTTTTTTTTTTGGGGGGGGGGCAAACTTCCAAACCCCCTGATAATTAAATAAACCAACTCCAAATTCACACTACAGTGGGGAATGAACATATGCCCCTCAGTGGTGTAATATTAATTCTGTTGATATTTGTTTTAGACCTTGTTTGTTGACTAGTTTCAAGTTTAGAACAATATATATATATATATATATATATATATATATATATATACACACACACACACACACACACATATATACACACACATATATATATATATATATATATTATATATACATATATACATATATATATATATACATACATACACACACACACATCTGAAAGAATAACACACTTATGGTATTGGTTATCTTGCACTCTTCAAAGTAACGTGGTACAGAAGGACATTTCCACAGTCAGGAACATCCTATGCTACTTGCACAACACAGACTGTAAAATTATTAATTTTCAGTTTCTCACCACCAACACTGTTGCAAACGTTTTAAGCATGCATGACTGCAAACAGCACAAGTTATACTGAAAATAAAACCAATCTTCTGCACAGCAAAAAGGAGCTATTCATTAGCTCTTATGATGTGCATCCAAGCTAGTAAGTTGAACTCAGAGTTCAACTCTGGAACTTGGTCATCACTAGGAATACCAACCAGTTCACTGTGGAAATTGTGGGTATACAGCAATGCCAGAGGTTACAGAAGGCTGCTGACTTGCATTGACAAAGAAAATTAAGACCACAATTATCCAAATTTCAAATACTGGCAAAACCAAACAAAAGCACTATACAAAGCACCTAACTCTGAAGCTGACTGCACAGACTGTGGGGCACAATAATACATGTACACTACACAAGCTGGCCTGGTGACAGCATCATGCTGGCAGCATATGTATCTACCGATTCTATAGAGATGATGCTGAGCGATTAGGAAAATGCATTCTACATGGACAAAGTCTACTGACAAGACTTTGCTTTTAGTAAATACTACATACAAGGCTAATTGTATGACTACGCAGAAGCTATGAACTAAAGACATTCTCGGCTCACTATCTCTGACCTACATAGCTCTTTATTGTAAACCTCAAATTCCTAAATTATTCCCCTATTGTGACAATGACTACAATGCTTATCCCAAATACACTTCCAAGTTCTTAAGCCTAAAGCAGAAGTATGAGAGATAAGATACAAGGATTTAGACAGAAAAGGGAAAATTTGTTCAACAAAATGCCATAGCACATCTCGAAGTGTACAGTGATATAGCAGTCACGATGAAGAAAGTGTAATGGTGATGGCCTTTTCTTTCCCAAGACAGAACTTAAAACTACCTTCTGCCTGTGTGGGAGGTGATTTTTGTGGTCACTTGCAACTAATGTACTAACTCTGGGTGCACTAAAAGTCATCAGATGTTCAGACCAGTGCAGTATTTTGTGCTGTGGAAACCACGAGTCGCCTTGTATATTCTAGGCAGCCATACAAGAATTACCACAAGATACATTATGAACGTTTGGTCATTAAATGCAGTAAGCAGTACATCAATAACTATATAGGCTGCACTTTGTTCTTAGTGATAAATGTGCACCATGCCACTGGATGCCAAGTTTGTGCAACACTTGTATAGTTAGTGACTGCATGCACACCAAGGGCTAAATATAGTGCAACTTTTGCATTTTTATTATTGCAAAACCCACCACACTCCAAGTCATCACATGTAGCTGTTAGAATACACTGAACCAGTGCACAGTGCATCCAATGCCACAATCCACTCAAAGGAGGGATATTCTGCAGAAGGATGGTTCCGGGGCAGGTGTTCAGCCCAAAGCTGAGAAAACTGGACTGCACCAGTATTTTTGCATATATTTCAGAATATTATGTCAGTTATGTAACATTTAGGAGCAGCTGCATATCATCTCGTCCGCAGCTCTCAACTTCTTTTCTCAAGAAACAGGGAGAAAGCTAAAATGAATGGGTAGAAAAAGGCCTAAATCAGAGAAATTTTTTTTTAAATCTTTTACTTTACAGTCACATAAAAAGTTAACAGAACAGATTTAGCATCAACATGTTTTTTTCTACATAAAATAAGTGTGAAACTCGTCATAGCTAACTAATCTTCAGTGAAACATCCTTGGGGGGGCATTTTACGAGAGAAATGGCAAAAAGTAATGAGGCAAAATCAGGGACATTTGAGAGATACACACCAAACCATCAGATCTCCCAATAACAATAGCTGTCAGCCTCTTTCTTACCATCAGAATCAGGGGCATATCCAGAAATAATCACAGGCACTTTTTAAAACATGAATACAAGAAACATAAGAAGTTAACAGTAAGACAATGCAAGCTGGCAAACATTTTAGGAGTAAGAGAAGGCTATAACTCTAATTATTGTCATTATTTATTAAATGTTGTGAAACCCACCTTATTTTCTCCCTAAACCACCAGTTTTAGGATGTATTACTATGAGCTACACAGCATTTTTTTGAAAATCAGGGACAGTAGCGAGATGTACTCTGCGATAATGGAAAACTTCAGGTGATAACACAGAGCACTGGACTTTGCATAAAGTACAGTTTTGTACCTACCATAAATGTAGATGTTCGAGTGTATACACCCTGCTGCAGTCATCACACTTGGGTTATCCTGTAGTCAGGCGGTCCCGCCGTCGGCTTGAATTCCAAAGTCTTGGTCCGGCATCGGTTGCTGTCGCTTCTTCCCTGACGTACGTGTGCCAGGAGTATATAAGAGGCATCCAACGCCATTTTCTTCAGTTTTTCTTGCCCCAGATGTCAGGTGCCCCCCCAAAGATGGTCAGTAGATAGTACCAATAATAAAAGCTTAGCACAAACAAAACATCCCTCCAGCTATAAGCAAATACACCACAAAAGTTGTATCAGATTTTAAGGTATTGAAAGGTTTTAGTTAGGTCAGAGGGGATGGAGGGAGGGTAACCTGGACTGCAGCAGGGTATACACTCTAACATCTTCATTTATGGTAGGTACAAAAATGACTATGTTCATCGTGTTACCAAGCTGCAGTCATCACACTTGGGTAGAATCCCAAAGCTAAGGATGGGAGGTGGAATCAAACAGGGTTAGAGGAGGCTAGAAGGCCCTGCAAAACTGCAATGGCGAAGCCAGCTCTAGTCTTAGAGTAAAGTGGTAAGTGATAGTGTTTGTTGAAGGTGTGCACTGAACTCCAAGTTGCAGCTTCCAGAATATCCTTGGTTGGCACCCCCCTAAGGAAGGCTGTAGATGTAGCTGCTGCCCTGGTGGAGTGGGGCCTTAAGCTAGCAGGAACTGGTTTTCCATGATGGGTGTAGCAAAATCGTATGCAATGTTCTATCCATTTGGAAATGGTCTGTTTTGAAATAGCCTTTCCTTGTGATGCTGTAGCATAGGATACAAAAAGTTGGTCAGATTTTCTAAAAACCTTAGTTTTATCCTAGTAACGTAGTTGCCTGTGAATGTCCAAGGAATGCAGGAGTCTTTCTCCTTTGTTCTGTGGATTTGGAAAGAAGGTGGGTAAGTGGATGATTTGATTTAGAGCCACACTGGATACCACCTTTGGCATAAAGGAGGGGTTAGTTCGTAGAGAAACTCTGTCTCGATGAAAAATGAACCTCTGGCTTGAGGTAAGCCATCTGGTAAGTTGTGTTCAAGCTTGCTCCCAGGAATACAATTTGTTGGCAGGGTACTAGATGAGATTTATTTTCATTTATGGTGTACCCCAGTGAGATTAGCAGTTTCTTTACAAATGCCAGATGATTTAGTAGCATGTCCTGGCTTTCTGCCTGAATTATACAATCGTCCAGGTATGGGTATATTTGAATATTTCTTTGCCTGCAAAATGCAATGACTGGAGCTAGGCACTTTGTGAATACCCTAGGTGCAGTAGATAAGCCAAAGAGAAGTACACAGAACTGATGGCGCATGGATCCTGCTCTGAAGTGTAGGTATTTCCTGCAAGATTCCTTTATTGGAATGTGCAGGTAAGCTTCATTTAAGTCCAAGGCTGCCAACCAGGCATCTTTGCCTAACATAGGAAGCAGCTGATGAAGAATTAGCATCTTGAATTTTGGGATTACCAAAAAAGGTGTTTAGAATAGACAGGTCCAGGATAGGACGCCAGGAGCGGTCTTTTCTGGTTACCAGGAAAAGTGATGAGTAAAAACCTTGTCCCCTTTCTTTTGCTGGGACAGGCTGAATAGCCCTGATACTTAGAGAAAGAACCTGCTGTTGAGCCTCTGCCCACTGATTTAGGGTTGGTAAGGTGTGGAAGTGGAATCTGTATCCTTGGGAAATTATATTGAAAACCCATTTGTCCTGGGTAATGAGTTCCCAGTTTTTTGCATACAAGGCAATCTTTCCCCCTAATGGAGCAGGCAGTTGAGCAGGGTTTGGAAGGTTTAAGGTTAAGTCATTGTGACAGTTTTCCATAGGGGGTTGTTTTACTACTTCCAGCTTTGGAAGTGGGAGCACCCCACTGCTTAGGCCTGTGAGTGCCTTAAGACTGTATCCCAGGTGGTCTGCTTTTCCTGGGTTTTGACTGAGAAGGCCTGGAAGAGACAGGAAAGGACCAATTCTTAGAAGGCCAATGTCTACTAAATCTGGGAGGCTGTACTTGCAGGAAATCTTTAACAATTTGCATAGATTTAGCTTTTTCCTCCATCTTTTTAAGTACTACTTCTGCTTTATTGCCAAACAGGCGGGCTTAGTTTAAGGGAGCATCCAGTAATTTAGCTTTAACATGATCTGGCAAATTTTGCTCCTTAAGCCAAGCATGCCTTCTAAGAACAGACCCAGTGACAGCAGCCCTACAAGATGCTTCTAAAGAGTCAACGCCACATTGCAAAGTAGGTTTACCAACTTATTCAGCAGAATGCATAAAATCCTGCAATTCTTTATTTTCAGCAGAGTCAGGAATCAACATTATTTTCTGTTTAAGTAGTCCAATAATATATTGCTGATACTTTAACATATGAAACTGGCAGTTTAAGGCCCCAATGGCCAAAGTAACAGAAGTGTATACCTTCTTACCCCATCTGTCCAAGGCCCTGGAATCTCTATCAGAGGGGGCAGGGTTTTTGGCAGCATTAGCCTTAATACCTTTAGGTCCCAGTGAAATGGTCTCTGGGTCCGCAGTAAGATTGCTGAAGAGGAAAGTACAGTTTTGTACCTACCATAAATGTAGATGTCCGAACAGGATAGCATCTGCAGTCATAACAAATGGGTTGTCCTGTCGTCAGGCAGCCCTTCGGTCGGCCGGATTCCAAAGTCTGGGTCCGGCTTCGGCTGATGTCGCACTTCACCCGACGTCATCTCTGCTGGTCTTCGGGTATAAAGGCATCAGCCAACGCCATTTTCCTCAGTGTTTCTTGCCCCAGATGCCAGTTGCCCTCTAGGAAAGCTAAATTTTGGATAAATGCCAATGTTTCCAAAATAGTAGAAGGCAAACACAAAAAATAAGCATGTATGTACATATATACAAACAAATACACCATAAGAGACTCCCCCCCCAGCTAGCTATTAGGAGGGTAAATACCCTAGGAGTACCACAGAGGGAAGGAGGGTGGTAATCCTGACTGCAGATGCTATCCTGTTCGGACATCTACATTTATGGTAGGTACAAAACTGTACTATGTCCTTCAAGGATGCATCTGCAGTCATAACAAATGGGTAGAATACCATAGCCAAACTAGGGAGGAGGAAGAAGAATTATGGTGTAGTTAGGATCCCTTGCAATACAGCAGTGGCAAACCCTGCTCGGGATCTAGAGTATAGAGGTAAATTATAATGCTTGGCAAATGTATGCACGGAGGTCCAAGTAGCCGCCTCAATAATGTCCTTGGTTGCCACTCCTCGTAAGAAAGCTGTGGTAGTGGCTGTAGCCCTTGTAGAATGAGGTCTTATGTTCTGTGGAACTGGTTTTCCATGGTAGGAGTAACAGAATCTTATGCAATTTCCTATCCATTTGGAGATTGTCTGTTTGGAAATTGCTTTTCCTTCCCTTCCCGTTGCATAGGCTACTAAAAGCTGGTCAGTTTTTCTGTTACTTTTGGTTCTGTCCAGGTAGTAGCGTAACTGTCTATGTACATCCAAGGTATGCAGCAGCCTTTCCCCCCTGTTCTGTGGATTGGGAAAGAAGGTAAGTAGGTGGATTGCCTGGTTTAAAGACACTCTGGATACCACCTTAGGCATAAATGTAGGATTAGTTTTCATGGACACTATCTTGATGGAAGATTAGGAAGGGTTGTACTGCCATTAAGGCCTGTAGTTCCGAAACCCTCCTTGCTGAAGTAATTGCCTGTAGGAAAGCAGTTTTCCATGATAGGTGTTGTAGATCTGCTGTTGCTGCTGGTTCAAATGGAGGGAGTGTCAATTTTTCTAGCACAAAGTTCAAGTCCCATGCTGGTAATGGTGGTTTCCTAGGAGGTTTTACATTCTTGATCCCTCTGAGGAATTGCCTGAGTAGAGGATGCGAAAAGACAGGTGGATCGAAGCTGTATTCTGCGGAAATAGCGGATGCATGTATCTTGATGGAGGAATAGGACAGGCCTGTATGTAGAAGCTCTGCCAAGTGCTCCAGGATGTTAGCAATATCTATGTTCGAGACATCTTTTCCACTTTCAGTACTCCAAATGACAAACCTTTTCCATTTTCCTGCATAGTTCCTTCTTGTTGAAGGTCTGCGGGCTTCAAGGATAATGTCTTTAACCCTTTGGGATAAGTCTGGGTTAGTTGCTGTTATGTGATGTTCCAGGCAGTCAGTTGCAAGGTTTTTAGGTTTGGATGCATGATGATGTAGTTGTTCTGAGTTAACATCAAAGGCATCAGGGGTATTGGCCACATTCTCCCCTGAGACATGCTCCTCAGCAAAGGATACCAGTGTTGTCTTGGCCAGTTCGGAGCTATCAGAATTATCCTTGGATGTTCCTCTTTGATTTTCAGTAGTACCTTGTGCATCAAAGGAAGAGGTGGAAATGCATATGCTGTCAGGCCTTTCCAACTGAAGGATAGAGAGTCCACCTTCCATGCTAGTGGGTGGCATGTCCTTGTGCAGAATTTTTTGAGCTGGTGATTGAGTGGGGATGCGAATAGGTCTATTTGTGGCATTCCCCATTTCTTTGTGATGGCCTTGAAGATGTCCGGGTGTAGCATCCATTCGTGAGCATCCGAGGTGGTTCTGCTTAACATGTCTGCTAGGGTGTTTTCTTTTCCCGGCACAAATATTGCCTGTAACTGGATGTTGTAGCTCAGAGCCATATTCCAAAAGTCCAGAGTCATTCTGCATAGGGGGTATGAATGAGTGCCTCCCTGTTTGTTGATGTGCCACATGACTGTGGTGTTGTCTGTCCTTATTAAATGGCCTTCTTTGAGGAATGGCTTGAATTTCTGGATTGCTAGTTTTACTGCCAGCATTTCTTTTTGGTTTATGTGCAGGTGCAGCTGGTCTGGAGTCCACAATCCTTGTATGCACTTGTCCAACATGTGCGCCCCTCAGCCTAGGTCTGAGGCGTCCGTTGTGATGGTTTGGTTTGCTTGAAAGTTGTGGAAGGGCAAGCCTGGGTTTGACTGGCATGCTTGAGCCCACCATAGGAACTCTTGTTTCAGGCATGGGATTAGTGGGATTTCGGTTTCTAAGCTGTGCCTGTGTTGAGACCATAAATTCTTTAGGTACCACTGTAGTTTTCTCATATGCAGTCTGGCATGGGGGACCAGGATTATGCATGATGCCATGAAGCCCAAGGCCTGCAGTACTTTTCTTGCTGTTAGTTTGTGCTGCTTTGTTAATGCCAAGAAGTAAAGAGGGAGTTGTGCTTGTTTTCTGCAGTTAGGAATGCCATTTGTTTTACTGTGTCCAATTCCGCACCCAAGAATGTTCTTGTCTGGGATGGTATCAGTCTTGACTTTTTTAAAATGACTGTGTATCCCAGGGCTTGTAGTAAGCAAATGACTCTTTGTAAATCTGTTGTCAGCTTGCTTTTGTTGTCCGCTTGTAACAGGCAGTCGTCCAGGTATGGATAAATTTGGATTCCCTGTAGCCTGCAATGAGCGATTACTGATGCCAGGCATTTTGTGAATACTCTGGGCGCAGTAGATAAGCCAAAGGGCAATGCTGAGAATTGATAATGCTCTGATCCTGCAAGAAATCTGAGGTATCGTCTGCAATTTGGTCGTATGGGGACGTGCAGGTATGCCTCCTTGAGATCTAGAGTTACCAGCCAACACTCCTTGCCCAGCATGGGAAGAAGTTGCTGTAGGGTCAGCATTTTGAATTTTGGTACAATGATGTATGTGTTTAAGACAGGTCGAGAATAGGTCTCCAACTTTTCTCTTTTCTTGGTACTAGGAAGAGTCTGGAGTAGAATCCCTTGCCCTGTTGTGTTATTGGTACTCTTTCCACAGCTCTCATTTTTGTTAATTGAGCTATCTGCTTTAGAGCTTCTGTTTTTTGATTTGGAGGTAGGTTTGGCATTCCTCTTTTTACTGGTAAGGTGTGGAAGTGGAACCTGTAGCCTTGGTCTATGGTTTGCAAAATCCACTTGTCTTTTGTGATATAGTGCCAATTTTTCGAAAATAAGGCTAACTTTCCGCCTAAAGGTGCTGCTATTTGCTCCCTGGTAGGCGGTGTCAGAGTCAAGTCACTGTGATTGTCCTGTTGCAGTGGCAGTGGTTGTGTCTGTGCCTCTCTGGTTATTGTCTTGCCACTGGCGTCCTCTATAGGCACCTCCTCTGGATTGATTTCTGCCTCTAGAGCGTCTATTCCTGCCTCTCTGAGATTTTGAGGAGTCTGGAAAGGACCAATTTTTAGCAGGCCAGTTCCTGCTAAACCTTGGGGGCTGAACCTGTAAGAAATCCTTAACTGTTTGTACAGATTTTGCCTTCTCTTCCATTTTCTTCATTACTTGCTGAGCAGGTGTACCAAATAGACTGGCCTTATCCATAGGAGCATCTAACAGCTTTGCTTTAACATGATCCGGCAAAACCTGTTCCTTCAACCATGCATGCCTTCTTATCACTGTGCCAGTCATGGCTGATCTAAATGAAGCCTCCAGTGCATCATAGCCACATTTTAAAGAATGGTTACTAACCTGCTGAATGTTATTTACCATTTCTAAAACATATTTCTTATCTAAGGAGTCATCAGAGGACAGCTTCTTAGTTAACTGATCAAGCATAAACTCTTGGTATTGGATCATGTGAAACTGACCGTTTAAAGCTCTAGCTGAGAGAGTAGCAGAGGTGTAAACTTTTTTCCCATCTCTCTAAGGACCTGGATTCCCTTTCAGAAGGAGAGGGTTTTTGCTGAGGTCGGCTACTGCCTTAGGCCCCTGGGATATAGTCTCAGGATCTGCAAGTGGGGCCTTGTATAGGTGGTGATGAGTGTCTGGCACCCTGTAAAATCTATCTGGTTTGGCAGGGGCTGGAGGTAAAGTATCAGGAGCAGTGCAAACATCATTAAATGCATCATCCACAACAGGCAGAACTGGAGGTATAGCTCAGGGCCTATGTTGTGGTAAGTGCAGAAAGGTCCTAAGCCTTTTCTTGAATCTGAGAAATCTTGTCCCTGCCATTGGAATTGTTCTCTCATGGCATGTAAGGTTTCCCCAAAGGAAAATTCCTCTGGTGGAGAGGCAGATGGAATGGATTCTTCAGCATCGGAATCTTCATAAGTAGAAAAAGGAGCCTCTGGCTGATCTGTAATGTCTGAGTCATCCAAGAATCATCAGAGGACACTGGCTCAGGCGGCTCTGCTCTAGGTCTCTTTTCTGGAGGCTGAGAGGCCCTGTCTGGGTGAGATTGGGATCCCCTAATTAAGGAGATTAAATCCTCTGCCAGAGTAAGCATTTGTGAACTAGAAGTGGGCCTATGTGAGGGGGTCTTAACAGGCACTGATTTAACAGTTTTGGCTGCTTTAGCCCTGGCAAAGGCCTTTATAGACATGGCTGCAGGAGGCCTAGCAGCACCACGTGCTGGGGTAGAGACATCCAAAGGGATGGTGTCTGATAATTCACTAGGAACCACAGTAGTAGGCAAAACTTCAGAGGCCGATTCAACTAAGGTAGCAGGAGCCTCAGTAGTAGTCATGGATTCGGCTGAAGATTGACCCGTTTTCGGCCGAAACCGAGACACTCGCGGCTTGCTTAACCGTGGTTTCGGCCGAAACTGCGGACCGTGAGTGTCGGTCTTTTTCTTTGCGTTTTTTAACAATTTGGGTAGTCAGAGGATCCGACGGCATAATGTACGCAAAATCTGAGCCGAAAAACTGTTCAGCAAACTCCGACCGACGCCTAAGCGTTCGTCGGTTGAAGGAAGCACAGGCTAAACAGGCTGCTACGTCGTGGTCTGGGCCTAAACAAGGTAGGCAGTAAGAGTGGAAATCTTTATGAGGTATTTGTTTCCCACAAGTTAAACAGTTATTTACTTTTTCTGACATCGGCTGAGGCAAGAAAGAGTCCCCAACGGGGTACTTAGCTTTTAGAAGTCTTGAGTAGCATTCGGTAGTAGTAATCTCTGGATCTGACCGACCGGCACTTGCGAACAGCTTCTGCTTGGCGCCACGGCAAGAAAGACTGAGGAAAATGGCGTCGGCTGATGCCTTTATACCCGAAGACCAGCAGAGATGACGGGTGAAGTGCGACATCAGCCGAAGCCGGACCCAGACTTTGGAATCCGGCCGACCGAAGGGCTGCCTGACGACAGGACAACCCATTTGTTATGACTGCAGATGCATACTTGAAGGACATCCTGTGAGAGTCGGGTACTCTGTAATACCCGTCAGGTTTCCTGGGAGATGGAGGTAAAGTGTCTGGGGCCAGGGTAGATTCCAAAAAGGCATCATCTAGAATGTCCAGGAAAGGAGGGAAAGCTAAGGCCTGTGCTGAGGTACGAGCAAGAATTCCCTAAGCCTTTTTTTGGAGTCAGAGAATACCTGGCTTTCCCAGCGGAAATGCTCCCTAAGACTGTGCAAGACTCACCAAAAGAAAAATCTTCTGGAGGGGAAGCAGAGGGTATGGAGTCCTCTGCATCAGAATCCTCATAGGTAGATAAGGGCAAATCCTGCTAATCAGAAGAAACAGAAATTTCAAAAGCCTGATCAGAAGAATAAGAAAGAAAATCAGTTCTAGGTCTCTTAGAGGGAGAAGGCTGGCTTCCCCCAATTAAAGTAACAAGGTCTTCAGCCATTCTTATCATTTGTTTTTTAGGCATATGGGCCTGACCATGCGGTTTGGGCATGGGTCGAGTTTTAGGCCTTGAAGAAGATGGAGTCAGTTTGAAATGCAAGTCAGTAGGCCTGAATACTCTCTCAGAAGCCGGTGCCTGCACAGTAGCTCTGGAACCATCCAAGGTAGAGAAATCCACAGGTTCCATAGTCGAAGAAGCATCTTACGGCATACCAGACTCTGAATGGGTCTCAGTAGAGGCCTGCAAATACGAAGTAGCAGGTATCAGAGGCTGCAACAGCACCTGAGTACTGGCGAACTGGCAACTAGCTTAACGGAAGCGTCGTTGGCAGCTTTGGTCCTATACGGTCTGTCTCTGTCTTTATCTTTATGTTTATGTTTTTTCGGAATGTCGGTAGTCAGATGGCTTACTGAAGCCATTTCTGGATAATTGAACAGAGTACCGAAATAGTTTGATGCAAAAATGAACCAACGACTAATAGTTCAAGGATTGAATAAGTCACAAAACCAACAGCGAGGGACGTCATGGTCTAGGCCTAAGCAAGGAATGCAGTACAAATGAAAATCACTATGAGGTATTTGCTTTCCACAAGTAATACAATTGTTAACTTTTACTGACATTGGTTTAGAGCAAGAAAAAGGATCCCCAACGGGGTACTTAACTTTTTTTGAAGACTTCAGTTCTGAAACTCGAAAATGAAAATTTCAAGAGTCGGCTGACTGGCACTTGTGAACTGCTTCTGCTTTGGGCACCACGCGGCAAGAAAGACTAATGTAATGGCATTGGCTGCATGCTTTCTACCCCTGATGACCTGACGTCATGGAAGAAGAGACAGCATCCGACACAGGACCCAAGACTTTGATATTCAGACCAGCTGAGGGCTACTTGCAGGAAGATAACCCAAACGCAATGACTGCAAAAGTGAAACACGAAGAACATCAGGGTTGGGTACATCGGAGCTGAAACTTCTGAACAGAGAAATCCAGGCCCTGTCCTGAGCCATGCCTTGAGGAGGGAGCTGGACTTGAGCTATCTAGCGCCGTGGCACAGAGAGGCAAGGACGGCTCTAACAGAGTAAATCCCAGCCTCCCAGATACAACACTAATGCTTCAGCTATGAAACTCATCCCAATCTGAGGGGATAGGAGCAGAACCAGAGAAAAATTTGAAGACATAACCCTCTTCAGCTCCAACACCAAAGGACTCTTGGATCAGAGCTCTGAAGCCGTGACAATGATCGGAGGAGATATTATACGAGATGTGGAAGGGAGGCTCACAGATCCACTGGGAGATGGAGACGGAATAACCCCATCTGAATCTGAACTCTAAGAAACTTCCTCATCATCCAATCCACTTCAGCTTCAGAGAGACTTCCGGAAGATCTGATGGACGAGGTAGTGGATTGTGGTCTAGAGTGTTTCCCTGAAGTGGTTTGCAGGAAGGGGTAAGGGAGCAGAAAACACAATGGATTGAAAATGAACTTAGGTGCGTGAAGTCTGGGAGTCTTTGAAGCAGCAGACGTCAGATTTGAGGTTTCTGGATCCAAGGGCTGAATAGGTGATTGGCTTGACACAATTATCAGATCCAAGGGCTTAGGATCTGAAGTTTTCCATTTTTGATTCAAAGATCTCCAAATCTTTTGAGGAGGCTACTTCAAGTAACCTTCAGAGATTGAGGAGGGACATCTTTCTAGGCTCTGAGTGAGCTTTATAGCATTTACTGGGGGTTTCAGCCCTGGAAGAGGAGAAAGACGAAGATGGTAGTAATCCTTTGAGGACCAACTTGTTCCTTCTATCTGCAATTGTACTAAAATTACAAGCAGCACAGACAGTAAAATTAGTATCAAGGGGAGCTGCTCCTAAGTAATAGACTCACTTCCCTGTGGGAATCAAAATTTGGAACTTTGTGTTCGCAGGCCATGCATTTTTTTAAATTCTGTTGGCTTCTTGGTCGTAGCTTGTTTTAGAAAGAAGTAAAGACAGAGTGGAAAGATTTTGTTTTAATAACTGCAAAATGTTACCAACAATGGTAGAAGTAGTTACCCTAAAAAAGGGTAGGCAATTAGTAAAGTAAAGGAGAAAATGTACCAACAATGTACGGAACAAGAAATAACCCAACAAGGTAGAAAAAGGGAGAATTAAAGAGAAGGTTAACTTAACAAGATTCCTGAAAAAGAACTACTCACAAATGCTTGAAAGGTTTTACAAAAGGCTTCTCAGAGAGGATTTGCATCCATGTGAGATGGTGGCAAATGAGATCTGGGGATTTGTAAGCTGACTACAACATTATGGGTAGAGGGAAGAACTTGGATCTGTAGCACTATGGAATGTGGCAAAGTCTATCAAAAGTTGGATTTGTAACCCACATGCTGAGGAAGAATGAAAAGGACATCAGATCATACATTTGTGTGGGACTGCTTATGTTCTGCTCAGTCTGTCTGCCAAGACATTCTCCAAAGACGGGAAGCAATTCACCCATAGACCCAAGGCCCAACTCCCACACAATCTCTCAAGCTTCAAATAGCAATATGCACAGAAGGTAGGAATGGGCAACCCACTATTTACTGATGTACCACATATAATGAAGTTATTACCAATAAGGATAATCAGGGTTCTCTGAATCCAAATTGGCCTGAAAACTTGGAGAGCTCATATTACTCCATTCATTTATTTGTCAGTGATGCATCTTTCCCTGAAGCTCTTGTTTAATGGATTGTGACTACTCAGATTTCCCACATGCTCTTCCCAAGCTGTGTCAGATGCATTTGTGGTGAGCTTCCTCGTCCCCTTGGGCATCCTGAAAGGCACTCAAGTTTAGGTGTACCCAATCTACTATTCAGAACTCTTTCCTTATGCAAGGAAAGAGAAAGTGGATAACTGGAAATTGACTGTTGATACAGATTGTTCGAAGATACCATTACACCTTCCCGACATGAAATCATGCTGGAGAGAAGCAAAACATCAGTGTGCAGGAAGCCATGTACCCAAAGACTCCCAAGAATTCCCTTGCACTGACAGTGTTCTGAAACAGCCTGACGGTATCTGGACAAACAATACCTTATCCTGGAAAAGAAAGGCTGTGTTTAGAAGCTGAATTTGCTACTTCAGGGCCACATGACACTGGTAGATTCAGAGGCCAGCCTAGAAATATTCAAGGGTGAAATTAACTGTCTTCTGAGATTCCTCTAGGAAGGCTGCCTGAAAATCTGGTAACTGTTTATGATGGGGCAGATATCAATGTCCTTGGTCTTGCAATGAGCAATTACTGGACTCAACTATTTGTAAATACTCTAGGTGCAGTAGACAAGCCAAAGAGCAAGGTGGTGAACTGGTAGTTTACTTGCCGTGTCTCAAAATTCAGAAATCTTCTATGCATCCCTGTAATGGGGATATGGAAATAACCATCCTTTAGATACAATATAATAAGGAATCCTGGTACTTTTTTTTAACCTTAACAGACTTGGAATTGGTCTCCAGATGCACTCTTCTTGGCAATGAAAATGGTCTGAAGTAAAATACTGCCTTCTCTTCCTTGTTTCACACTCTTTCTATAGCCCCTTGAGCTATGAGGGCCTCAAAGACCAAGGACTAATTAAGACTGTCCCTTGGAAACACATGGGATTTCTGATTTCTTAGAATTCAGAGCTTGTATCCCTCTTTCAGAATAATGAGGATACACTGGTTTCTTGGTGATGGCTTCTGAATCCTTTACAAAACATCATAAATGATCCACTATAATTATGGGTGGACAAGAGGTTTAAGGACAGGCTATGGGGTCAGGAGGTTCCGGTGGTCAACAAATTATCCTTGATGGATTAGGACCGATTATAGAGCTCGCACAAATAATGCTGAAACAGAAAACACTAACCTTGAAGGAGTGTTTGTTCCCTTCTTGGCACGACTAGAAACCCTTTTACATTTACCAACATATTTATTGACATTTGTTTACCTGGAAAGTCTGACTGGGCACAGGCTTCCTTTCTCAGTGGAAGTCCAGGGAGAAATGTTTGACAGTAACATATTTACTATGATCAACATTTATAAAAAAAAGTATGATTTTCTAATATCAGGCTTTCTTGGCTCCTTTATTACCTGCTGCACATCCTTAGAAAAAAAGATACCAAAAAGGTATTAAGACTATCTTCTAGGCACTCATTTGCAGTTGCTTGGGTCACATTTCTCATATTGTGTGAGCAGATCCAATCTGTGAATCTTCAGAATGACCCAGGATATATCAGTGGAAAGGATGGAAATGCACACAGGAACCTTGCTGCCAAAGGGAAAGAAAAAACATGTCTTCCAAACTTTCTTGCATGGAGTCCTGGAGCAGAATATTTTGCCAAATGATTTCTGCGAGTGGAGGAAAAAAGAATTATGCCAATAAATATGCATGCACTAAAGTAAACATTTCCTTCATCTAACAGCAAATACACCACATAGGTTGTATAGGATACAGAAGTACAGAGAAGTTCCAGCAAAGAAAAGGGGGTTGGTGGGTGGGTAACCTGGACTACAACAGTGAATACACTCTAACATCTACATTTATGGTAGGTACACAACTGTACTATGTTCATTGTGTTTCACTGTTACAGTCATTACACTTGGGTTGAATCCCAAAGCTGAGGTTGGGTGGCTGGATCGAAATAGGATTAGGAGGGGCTATACGGCCCAGCAGAACTGCAGTGGCAAAGCCTGCTCTGGATTTAGAGAAAAGAGGTAAGTGGTAGTGCTTGGTGAAAGTGTGCAATGAACTCCAAGTCGCAGCCTCTAAAATGTCTTTGGTTGGTACTCCTCTGAGGAAGGCTTCTGAAGTGGCTGCTGCTCTGGTTGAATGTGGCCTAATGCCCTTAGGCACTGATTTGCCATGTTGTGCATAACAGAAATGAATGCAGTGACCTATCCATTTTGAAATAGTCTGCTTAGAGATGGCTTTTCCTTGTGATCCTGCAGCATATGCAACTAAGAGTTGCTCAGTCTTCCTGAAAGCTTTAGTTCTGTCCAAGAAAAAGTGTAGCTGTCTGTGTATGTCCAAAGAATGTAGGAGTCTCTCACCCTTATTCTGTGGGTTTGGATAAAAAGTAGGCAAATGAATGGTTTGGTTAAGGGCCATACTGGACACTATCTTAGGCATAAAAGTCGGGTTCATCCTCAAAGAAACCCTGTCTGGATGGAAAATGATTGCAGAGGTTATTGTTAGGAGCAGAGCTGTTTTCCATGATAAGAATTTTACCTCAGCTGTATTGGCTGGCTCAAATGGCGGTAGTGTGAGATTTTCCAAGACATAGTTGTGGTCCCATGCAGGTATTGGATCTCTCCTTGGGGGTCTTATATGTTTGGCCCCTTTGAGGTACGGCCTTAGCAATGGATGAGAAAAAATAGGTGGTTCTGTATTGTAATGAGCTGAAATGGCAGAGGCATGGATTTTAATTGATGAAAAGGATAGTCCTTTGTCCAGCATCTCAGTTAGGTATTGCAAAATCTGAGGAATATTTGGTACAAAAGTGTCAATTCCTTGTGCCTGGTTCCAAGCACAGAATCTCTTCCATTTTTCTGCATAAGATTTTCTGGTACTGGGCCTCCTGGCCTCCATAACAACATCCATTACTGCTTTAGACAGAGGTGTGTTCTGAATGGCTATATTATCCGCCATGCTGCCAGATTTAGGGTCCTGAGTTGTCTGTGCAGGATCTGGTTGTTTTGTTGGGTCAGTAAGTGAGGAATTAGAGGTAATGTCCAGGCTGGGCCTTGAGACAAGATCTTTAGGATTGGGTACCAGTGCTGGCGGGGCCAGTCTGGGGCAATCTGAATCATTTTTGGTTTCTCTTGTCTGACCTTTAGGAGTACCTTGGGGAGGAGAGGCAGAGGGGGAAAGGCATAAACTGTTAGAGTTTCCCCGCTGAATGACAGAGCATCCACTTTCTATGCTTGTGCAGAATCTCTGTAGATGGAAGTTGTGGGGGGAGGCAAACAGATCTATGTCTGGGCATCCCCATTCCTTTGTTATCCTGCTGAAGGCTTGTGGATCCAGTTTCCACTCGTGGGGATCCGTGAGGATTCTGCTTAACTCGTCCGCCAGAGTATTTATCTTTCCTGGCAGGAATTGTGCTTGCAGGTGTACTTGATAAGTCAATGCTGTGTCCCACAAAGTCATGGCTCATCTGCATAGGGGATAGGAATGTGTGCCTCCCTGCTTGTTTATGTACCACATGACTGTAGTATTGTCCGTCCTTATCAGTAGTTGTCCTGGATGGAGTAGGTCCTTGAAAGCTGTCAGGGCATTCTGAACAGCCAACATCTCTTTTTGATTGATATGAAGATGCCTTTGGCTTGTGGGCCATGTGCCCTGAATACATTTTCCTGCCATGTGGGCCCCCCAGGCATAATCTGATGCATCTGTTGTTATTGCCTGTCCAGCTGTGGGTTGGCTGAATGGCTGTCCCTTGTTGTGGTGACAGGCCTACGCCCACCATCAAAACTCTTGTTGCAGGCAAGGAAGGAGGGTAATTAATGTTGCCAGGCTGTGGCAATGTTGAGTCCAAACACTTTTTAGATACCAATGTAGTTTCCTCATACGCAGTCTGGCATATGGAATTAGTAGAATGCAGGATGCCATGAAGCCCAAAGCTTGCAGAATTTTTCTTGGAGTTAACTGGGTCTTTGTTGCCAACATTTTGAAGTAAGAAGTCAGTTTCCTTTGCTTGTCTGGCGTGAGATAAGCCATCTGGGCAGTTGTATTTAAGCTTGCACCCAGGAATTTTATCTCGAGAGGGTACTAGTTTTGATTTCTTTTCGTTTACTGTGTACCCTAGGCAAATTAATAATCTTTTTACAAACGCCAGATGTTTTAGTAGAATGTCCTTGTTCTCTGCTTGAATGAGGCAGTCAAAGTAAGGATATATTTGAATTCCTCTTTGTCTGCAGAATGCAATTACTGGTGCCAGGCATTTTGTGAATACTTTGGGTGCAGTAGATAAGCCAAAGGGCAGTGCAGAGAATTGGTAGTGCATTGAGCCAGCTATGAATCTGAGGTATCTTCTGCAAGATTGTCTGACTGGTACATGCAGGTATGCCTCTTTTAGGTCCAAAGTTACAAGCCAAGCCTTCTTGCCCAGCATGGGCAGAAGCTGCTGCAGAGTCAACATTTTGAATTTTGGAATGTCAAGAAAATTATTTAGAATAGACAGGTCCAGTACTGTCCTTTCTGGGTACCAAGAAAAGTCTTGAGTAAAATACTTGTCCCTGCTCTTGCTGTGGTACTTGCTGAATGGCCCTCATATCCATGACGGATGAAACTTGTTTCTGTGCCTCTGCCCGTTGATTGTGTGGCAGATCTGGCATACCTTTTGCCCTTGGCAGGGTGTGAAAGTAGAACCTGTAGCCCTGGGACACTATATTCAAAACCTATTTGTCCTGGGTGATCCTGTGCCAATTTTGAGAAAAAAATGCTAGTCTTCCCCCCAAGGGGGCTGCCAAACGATAAGTGCTTGGTGCTGGCAGAGGAAAGTCATTGGGACTGTTTCCTGTATGGCTATGATTTGCCTTCCCTGCTTTTGGAGGTAGAAGCGCCCCACTGTTTAGGCCTGCGAGAGCCCTGGGGCTGGGATCTGCCTCTGGGCGTCTGTACCTGCCTCTTTATGGCCGGACACTGGAAAGGACCAATTCTTTGTAGGCCAGTTCCTGCTAAATCTGGGTGGCTGTACCTGTAAGAAATCGTTTACTGTTTGCATAGATTTTGCTTTGTCCTCCATTTTATTCAACACCTCCTCTGCTTTAACACCAAATAAAGTATCATGCTGTCTGTATCAAACTGACTGTGAAAGTATGTTTTATTCCACCATGTTTTACCCATAGGACAAATCTCGGGTCTACTAGTCTAGCTACCTGTTCAGGACTGCCAGCAGCCAATAGCCCCTGTCCCCTCCACTATACTAGTACTGACTCTTATCTTATATCCACCCCATATATATTACTGTAACTGGCTATACTTTTATTTTCCTCTCTCCCCTTCTCGATTACCCCTTTCTCACCTGCATAGTTTTGATAGGTCACTGACTTTGACCACTAGGTGGCATCCTACTACTATCCTATCTACTCTTGGTTCACTATTTCTACACTCTCCAATACCTTACTTTTGTCCTGTTCCCGAATCTATTTCTCTAACCTAGTTTGCCGTTTACTCTCTCTGAACCCTGCCAAACCACCCTTCTACTGTACTGTATCTCTACAAACCTGTGTATTTTCTGAGGTTAAATTAACTTCATACTCAACTTTTACTCTTACCTTTTACATACCTACCTGCTGCTTCCTCACCTTACAGATTGTTTTTCTTTCACACTGCTATACCACTCTCGTGTCTTACATATCTTCCCCCAGGGAAAAACCCTACTATATTAGAAGACCTACTAAATTGGCTTTCCCTTAATCTCCCCCAAGAAACAATAATCCTAGGAGACTTTAACACTGACTGGAACTTATGCAAGCAAACCAATCCTTCCACCCTTATAAACCTATATGGCTTCTCTCATATTTAAATCTCCTCACCTACAAGAATTAACAAACTTAACAATAAGGAAAGCATACTTGACTGGATAGTCCACATCAAAAATATACAACAGGTACTCTCCCAGATGACCTTAGTGACCACTTACTTACATATATTATCAGGCATAAAACAAGTTTTACCATCCCTACCTTAGTCAGAACATCTCGTTGCAAAAAATTCTTTGACGCCAATCTGTTTCAAAATGAACTTATGAAAATGAACTGGACACCTCTTAAGTCTCTCCCTATAGATGAAGCTGTTAGTCACTTTAATAATACTTTTCTGACCATACTTGAACACCATGCCCCAATGCGTACAAGAAGGATTAAATCTAAAACAGCCCAATGGCTCTCTAACGATACTAGGAAACTAATCCTCAGTAGAAACAAAATCTGGGCTAAATGGCGAACCACTAAAAACACAACTGACCAGCTAGCATACAGACAACAAAGAAACATCATAAAAAAAGCTATCCTACAAGACAAAAAGAACTTTTATACTAAACTACAACAATCATCCCTTCATCAACCTCAAAAATTTTGGACTGCTATTAATATGCTAACCTCCCCTGGCAAAGTCACCACACCAAATCCACTAGGCTCTACCCCTGACTGCCCATTACAAACTGCCAATGCCTTTAACACTTTCTTTACCTCGGCTATACTTAAGCTAGCAAACCAACAAAGCCCTGATATCTCCAAACTACCTTCCTCCACCCCTACCCCACCCACTTTCCACCTCAAACCAATACCCACCTCTTATATCTCATCCTTGCTACAGAAATTAAAACCGTCCACCCCCTCAGCTGACAAACTACCTGCTGAATACCTTCAACTAAGTGCAAAAGCCATTGCCTACCCCATCTCCATACTTATTAATAGGACCTTAGAAGAAGGTGTGGTTCCCTCTATCTGGAAAATTTCACATATTATCACTCTTTTTAAAGGTGGTGACTCTTTGGAATATTCCAACTTCCGCCCCATAGCATTGCTATCTCCTCTTGCAAAAATAATGGAGAAATGTATCCACAAGCAGGTACTAAATCACTTATTAGACCATAATCTCCTAGCAAACTGTCAACATGGTTTTCGGCCATTCCATAGTACTACCACAGCCTTACTATCCTTCATCGACTCAATCAACACTAACCGCAACAAAAATCTTCTTTCTTCAGCATTCTTTGTTGACCTGTCCAAAGCATTTGACATGGTCAATCATCATCTGCTCCTCCATCGCTTAAAATCTCTCTCTTGACAATCCTGCAATAAACTGGTTCACATCCTACCTAGACAACCGAAAACAGGCTGTTCTCTGGCATAACCATCTCTCAGACCTCCTCCCCACCTCTATAGGGGTTCCACAGGGGTCTATCCTATGTCCTCTACTGTTTTCCATATTTATTAATGACCTTCATCTAGCCACTCCTCTATCAACTTGCATTCAATACGCAGATGACACCACCGTCATTTGCTCTGCCCCAACACAATCCGAACTTCACTCACTCACACAAAAAACCTTCACAACCATTGAGCATTGGTTCGCTAACCATTGTCTCCTTCTCAACCCTAAGAAAACCAAACTCCTACTTTTTACACCCACTCATATGTCTCCCTCCCTTAGCTTCATACTTACATCCAATAACGGTACCCTTATCTCTCCAGACCATACCACCAAACTCTTAGGTATTACAATCAACTAAAATTTGACAACCATATAAACGCTACAATTAAATCTACCAATAGAAAACTAGGTTCGCTGTATAGAATCAAATCTCTCCTAACTCCTGAAGCCAGAACTACTATAGCTAGAACCCACTTAATCTCTACCCTATTATACGCCTCCCCCATCTATACTAAGCTCTCTAAGTACAATCTTAACAAACTATCTACAGCCTATAACAGTATTGCCAGATTTGCCACAAACTCTCCATATAGGACTCATCACTGTCAAAACCTAAAAAAACTAGGCTGGCTAGAGCTACATCACCTAATATCATTCAACCAACTCACTATTGCCCACAAAGCCCTTTACCACCCTGACAATACTCCAATGCTCTCCACCCTCATTATGCCATATAACAATCTGAGGAATCTATGCTCATCCAACAAAATACTGATCCACACTTCTTTATCTAATAACTTAGCAGGTAATTCCTTATTCTCCAACTCAGTGGGTAAAATATGGAACCAGCTACCAAATGACCTTACTTGCCTTACATCTCTCCCACTATTCAAAACTAACCTAAAACTCTTCCTTTCCAACCACTGGCTATGCTCTTGCCATAACCCTGACTAACCTTTTCTTTTCTTTTTTTCCCATATCTGCTTTCTCCACCACCCATCCTTCTTCTTACTTCCTTCTCTTGCAATTTAAATCTCCTCTCCAAGCTGAGTGCCTTTTCCCTTCATAACAATAAGTTATGCTTCAACTATTCTTGCAGTGCAATTGTGTATGTAAATTCTTACCTTCTCTTCCGTCCAAGCTAACAAAGTATTTTAAATCCCATACTCAACGTAGCAGGCTGAAATTGAATGTTTATTCTATCATATCTTTTTATTTGATTTGATTTTTTAAAGTATTTGTAAAGTATTTTTTTAAAGTATTAATTTAGTATTGTAGCGGAGCTTTTCTCCTCGGGCCTCCACTGAAAATGGACATGTATCCAGCTGGACTAGCCCGGTTAACAAATGTAAAATAAATAATAAATAAAAGTAATGGAGCATCTAATAATTTTGCTTTAACATGATCAGGCAGATTCTCTTCCTTTAACCAAGCATGCCTCCTAATAACAGAACCCGTAACTGCGGCCCTGCAAGAGACCTCCAGAGAATCAAAACCACATTGCAATGTATGCTTTCCTACTTGTTCAGTTGCATGCAATAATTCCTGCATTTCCTTATTTTCTGCACAATCAGAATTAGTCAACATTTTCTGTTTAGGCAGAGACATTAAATATTCTGATATTTAAGCATATGAAATTGACAGTTTATCACAGCCAAAAGTAGCAGAAGTGTAAACCTTTTTTCCCCATCTGTCTAGTGCCGTTGAATCCCTATCAGAGGGAACAGGGTTTTTTGCAGTGGAAGCCTTGACCCCTATGGGACCTTGAGAAATTGTTTCTGGATCAGCAGCAGAGTTTTTATAAAGAAATGTATGTTAATCCGGAACCCTGTAGTATCTGTCTGGTTTAACAGGGGCAGGGGGTAGAGAGTCAGGAGAAAGGCCGGACTCTGAAAATACATCATCCACAATGTCTAACACAGGGGGAATAGCAAGAGGCCTGTGCTGAGGTAGTAAAAGAAATTCTCTAAGCCTTTTCTTTGATTCTGAGTAGTATTGGCTCTCCTAGTGGAAGTGCTCCCTCATGGTATGCAGGGTTTCCCCAAAAGAATAATCCACAGGAGGAGAGGCTGAAGGGATATATTCTTCAGCATCGGAATCCTCATAAGGAGGAAGAGAGTATTCCTGCTCAGAGGAGGAGTCAGAGGAAATGGAAACCTGATCAGAAGATTCATATTCTGTCTCTTGCCTAGGCCTCTTATGAGGAGGGGGATGGGAACCCCTGATCAAGGTAATTAGATCTTCAGCCATTTTGAGCATCTGTTTTTTAGGCACGGAAGTCTGTCCAGGAGAATGCTGTACTTGTTTCTTCATCTTTAGAGCTGCTTTAGTCTTTGTCTTTGAAACTGAGGTTGGCTTAACATATAACTGCATAGGTCTGAATAGTTTCCGAGTGTCCAATACCTTGAGTATCCAGAGGCCTAGTTGGTCCACGTGGGAGTCGGCAACGGCCTGTGGCTCTGAGGTAGTGGGTGTCAGGGGGTGCGAATGCGCCTCACTGGGAACCGGCAAACCAGCGACTGGCTTAGCGGTAGCCTTGTCGTCGGTTTTGGACCTCGGATGCCTGTCCTTTTATTTTTCCTTGCGCTTTTTGTAAACTCCGGTCGTCGGCTGTTCCGACGGCATTATATAATTGAATCTGCAGCCAAAATAATGAAAAGCAAAATCGTACCTACGCTTAATAGTGCGTTGGTTAAATCTAGCGCAAAACCGACAGCTAGCAATGTTGTGATCAGGGCCTAGGCAAGGAATACAGTAAGAATGAAAATACTTATGAGGTATTTGCTTCCCACTTTTTCTAACATCGATCTGGAGCAAGAAAAAAGTTTCCCCAACAGGGTACTTAGCTTTAATGAAGACTTCGGATCTGAAATTCGTCTATGAAAATCTCAGGAGTCGGCCGACCGGCACTTGCGAACTGCTTTTGCTTCGGGCACCGCACGGCAAAAAAAGACTGAAGAAAATGGCGTTGGCTGCATCTTTTATATCCCTGGTGCACTGACGTCAGGGAAGTGGCGACAGCAACTGACGCCGGGCCAAGACTTGGGAATTCAGGCCGACTGCGGGTAGCCTGCCAGCAGGATAACCCAAGTGTAATGACTGCAACAGTGAAACACTATGAACATCCATACTGACACAATCCCTTTGCAAGCATATTACATAGCAATACATGCTGACACAATTTCCATTGCAAACATTATACATCACTTATAATCTACCCAATCACTGCCAGTTAAACATTACACAGCTCATTCAAATCCTGCCTTCTTTTAAACCTCATTCCTCCCCTGTATGTATTGTTCCCCAGAATTCCCATTTTTCTTATGTAATTTGCTCCTACTTTTTTCTAAAGTTTCCAATTCCAATTGTTTTCTCTGTTACTATATTCACTACTTCTAGTACAGTTGGTTTAGAGTCTTTGATCTCTACTTCCTAGTAACTGCTTTTTTGGCAGCCACCATAATTAGACTCAGTAAGGTCTTACTATGTCAAGGCAATTCAAATTCTGCATCAGAGTTCAGAAAAATCATTTCCCTAGTTGCACCAATTTGCTCACTCAGTATCCTTGACAGAACAGTCTGCAGGGAATCTTTAAAGTCTGCCAACGCATTACACTCCCAAAAAACATATTCCCAGTTACCCTTTTCTTCCACATATTTGTTTCAGACCTTGTTTGTTGACTAGTTTCAAGTTTAGAACAATATATATATATATATATATATATATATATATATATATATATATATACATACACACACACACACACATATATATATATATATATATATATATATATATATATACATATACATATACACACACACAAACACATCTGAAAGAATAACACACTTATGGTATTGGTTATCTTGCACTCTTCAAAGTAATCCTGCCTTCTTTTAAACCTCATTCCTCCCCTGTATGTATTGTTCCCAGAATTCCCATTTTTCTTATGTAATTTGCTCCTACCTTTTTCTAAAGTTCCCAATTCCAATCATTTCCCTAGTTCCTGAGGAAAAATTCTCTGGAGTCTACTTTGAGTATAAAACATCTATGTAAAACATTTCCAAACAAAAATCCTAAATCTTCTAAATTTTGTTTCATGTTTGGGAGACAAATGTATATCCCCCATTGTTTCTTTGTGAACTGCTTATCCAATCACTCTTCCCAATCCTTTCTAATCTCATCTAATTGATTCTTATAGTTATCATGCAATATTTATATGCTCTACTAGTTATTTCTTTTTAAACAGTAGCTTCTGTTCAATATTCTACTTAGAATTCTACCAGTGCTTGTCCTTAGTCTGCCTGCCTATGCTCTGATATAGAATAATTGTGATCTTACCATAATCATAGATGTCCTTCTCTTCGATGTTGCAGTATTCAAAACCTTTGTGTTATCCTCTGCTTCGCAACCTTAACATCCCAGCCAGTATTCAAAAGCTTTATTCACTGCAAGGTGTGAAGGCCATTAAAGTGACATATGCACTTACCTTTCCTTTGTGAATGCCCCAGTCAAACCCCAGTCACAGGATAATTGCACAAGTCCTGTGTCATCCAACAAGGCATTCTATATAGGGGTAGGGGGAGGGATAGAATACTGCAACATGGAAGAGAAGGACATCTATGGTTATGGTAAGATTTTACACAACTATTCTACGTCCTTCTATTCCCATGTTGCGGTATTCAAAACCTTTGTGTGAGTACCACAGCTCAAAGGGAAGAGGAGGAGGTTGGTATGGAACTGTTTTACAAGAACCCATGCAGGATTTCCCTAGCAAACCCTGCTCTAGATGTGGAAATATGGTCCAGTTTGTAGTGCTTGGTGAAGGTATGGATAGCAGTGTCCAGCCATTTGAAGAAGGCTCCACATGAGGGCCACGGCTCTACTGGAGTGGGCTTTAATTTTAGAGGTTAGATGTTTGCCATGGTAGGTGTAACAAAAGGAGATGGCCCTGGAAATCAAAGCAGAAATAGTCTGTTTTGTCACCGCTTTTCCCAGAGCTCTGGGGTGAAAGGAGACAGACAATTGCTCTGATCTCCTAAAGGACTTGGGTCTTGTCAAGGTAGATTCTTAGTTGTCTGTGAACATCAAGGGAATGCAGGACTCTCTTGCTGTCATTCTGGGGATGTGGAAAAAGGGTGGGAAGGTGAATACATTGGTTCAGGGACAGCTCATTGACCAACTTAGTCATGAAGGATAGGTTGGCCCTTAGGGTCACTCTATCCTTGTGGAAGATGAGAAAAGGTGGGGTGGCCATGAGGGCCTGGAGCTTTAACACTCTCCTGGCTGATGTCAGGGGCACCAAAAGCACAGTCTTCCAAGTGCAATATTTTACAGAGGCTTTTGATGGTGGTTCAACCAAAGGATCTCCTTCCTTCGGCATGGTAGGAAGGGAATGTTGCAGTCCAAGGGGTGGGAGAGTTGGGTCCATGTGGACCTTGGGTACCACTGACGTTTTGTCATGTAGAGTCTTGCCAGTGGCAACATGGGTATAGTGGAGGCCATATGTTCTAGGAGTCAGAAATATTGTCTCACTGTCATAGCAGTGGAATGGAGGACAGAGAGCAGGTATTGCTTCAGACTTTTCACCTTTTGCAGTGGGAGGAATGCTCTCAACATCTGTCCTTATTCTGCACCCCTAGAGCACTTGATCTTGGGAGGGGTTTAGTTTGGACTTGGAGAAACTGATGTTGAACCCCACGGACTGCAGGATCAAGATGACTTTTTTGAGATGGATTTGTAGGGAAGTGGAACAACCTGTCTGGATCAGGTCATCGTCCAGGTATGAAAAAATTTGAATCACTTGGACCTTGCATTACGCTACCACTGGCGCCAGACACTTGGTGAATACCCTTGGAGCAGTAGATAGCCCAAAGAGCAAGGCACAAAACTGAAAATGTGAGGAACCCACAGAGAATTGTAAATACTTCTAGTAGTTGGGCCTCATGGGGATATACAGATATGCATCTTTGATGTCCAAAGTGGCCAGAAATGCCTGAGGCATTAGCAGGGAGAAAACAGTCTGGAGAGTAAACATGCAAAACATGTGTACTTGCAGAAAAAGGTCGAGGTGGGAGAGATCCAAGATGGGTCTCCATGGGCCATCTTTCCTTGGGACTAGGAAATGTCTGGAATAAAAACCCTTTCCCTTTTCTGACAGAGGGACAGGCTGGATAGTCCCTTGAGAGAGGAGGCCGTCTAGCTTGAGAGAGATGGCTAACATGTCTGACTACGAACACAGCAAACGAGATCTGGAGTATCTAGGAGAGAGGCATTGTGGGTAGGTTCTTAGCTGAGAGTTTTTGGCTTGCACAAGTTGGGAAATGGCCGTATCTGTTCTGAGGACGGAACTGAGGTCCTAACTGTAAAGAATAAATAAAGATTTACAACTTCAGATCAAATTTTCCAAACTGACAGCTACACTCACAAATCTGAGTTAACCTAAAAGGTAGGTTATCCATGCTAAGACGCAGGGTGCACCCTGTGCTTCTACGAAGTGCTGCCTTACCATTACAGCTCTCCCAGCAAGGTAAACACTTGAATACTTTCAGAGAACATTATCTCCTAGCCATTTCTCATTTATCAGACTGTCTCCTGGAGACATGACGGCCAGATACAAAATTGCTACTAAGCATACATTTCTTTGCTAGAAAAAAGTTTTACAATATTCAATATTCTTTTTCATTTACTTGCTTTCTCTTAAAACTTGTTACTAAATCAAGCTAAGGGCCTTAATCCAGTCATTCCCCTATGCAAGAATAAACTAAAACAATGAGTAAAAAGGTCACATAGGAAAACCAATTGGTTAAAAAAAACACAAAAAGAAAAATCTAGCAAAGCTACACTTTCCACCGTGTGATACCTTTAGAAAAGGCACACTATTTTTTCTTTTGTCATGATCTTTTACCATGAGAAGGGAGAAAGAAAAAAAAGTAGCACTTACTTGGCAATAGAAAAATTCTTGGATAAAAACTCCCTGCTAACAGAGGAGGGGACCTCTTCTATAATTTCCTGAGACAGCAGATTCTGAATGACAGTAGGAAACAGCAGATTCTGAATGACAGTAGGGAAACAGAAGTTTGGTCTGGCAGATGAGGGGAAATCCCACGAAAACAAGGGAGAGACTCTTACTACCATCAGTAACCTTGATGGATTACCTTCAGAACCTGTCAAACTATTTATTGCCAAAGAAAGAAAAGGCAGTTCACACTTTGTGGAAGGATTAAGGGTCTGCCAGGGTGGGAAGGCAGAAGGCGGCCTTGCAGATTGACATTCAGATTTATTAAACTCTTTCTGAGAGGATCCTTTTTTCGTTTTGGAACCTCCATGCAATTGAGTTTTAAAAGTCTGCTTTCTAACAGTGTGTTGAGTTTAATTTACTTTTTAAAAAAGGTTACAGGGTTAGCATTAAATCTCTTGGCAATCTTGGAAAAGGAAGGATAAAAAAATCTCCTTGAAATAACTTCTCTCTCATCAAAATAACTTCTCTCTCATCATACTTTTTAAGTACCTCTACAGCAGATGATGCTAAAACTAACTCTCTATCCAAGGGAGAATTAAAAAAATGTCAGCTTTGACATTTCTGGAAGGTTTTGAAAATACAACCAAGCAAACTTTCTCAAACAACTCCAGTGGTAGCAGCCCTGGTTGCGGCATCACAAGAATCATAAATCACATTTCAAACAGTAAGTAGCCACTTAAGATATGGACACAATCAAGTTACACAAAAATGTTTCCCCCCTCAGAGCAGGTAACAGAAGCAACAATACTCATGTTCTCAAAAAAAGTAAACAAACTAACATACGAGCTTGACAGCTGAGAATTAAAAAAATAAGAGTTGCAAAATAACACACTTTTCCCCCCAAAATCTACCAAAAGCACACCAGTCCTTGTCTTGTCCTTGTCAGAATGAGACAAAATCAGCAGGTTCACCAAAGCAATATCTGCAAAGTCTGATCTGGGATGAGGATATAAAATCTTATACGCTTTAGAAACTGTGTACTTTCTTGGGGGCAGAAGGCTGACTGTCAGGCAAGTTGAGAGTTGAGAGCATTTATTAAGTGCCAATATCTCTTTTATGTGTTTTGGTCCATCAAGCTGCGACACTAACCTCCACCATTGCTGAAAGACGAGAAAACAGTACATTCAAGAAAATCCAGTTGTATGCCATTATTTTCCCACTGAAACAACTGTAACATCTGTAAACAGTTTCCAAGATAGTGAATCCTTCAAAAGGACGGACAGAAGCCACACTCTTCAGAATCTGCATCAGAACCCCCAGGAAACAAAACAAAATCTCTCTCTTTGCAATCATGTTATGGTTCAAAAACATGAATCTTGGTACAAAATTAGGAAGCTCTTTCTTTTACCAGCAACAGCTAAACTCGAAAGGTTAATAGCTTGAGCTTAACCTAGTAAATCAGTCCTATCTAAAGTGAATGAGACAGGAGAAGAAATATGGCAACATTTTTGCCAAATCCACCCTTCTATAAATATTGTCATTTTTGCATACAGCTTTTGGATGACATTTATATTTTGGAAAGAACTCGCTGAGAATGTGGAATTATTCATTGATTAATAATATCATGTCCTTCACTTTTTATGTATACAGTAGATTAAGACCTAATCTCTTATTTAGATGTACTACTGAAAAAGGGTAGAACAATAGATACATTTTTCAGATATTTAGGAAAGAAACTTACTCGAACAGTTTCCTCCACTACACACGTGCTCACCCCTTTAAACAGAAGAGGGCTGTCATTAAGGGTCAATTTCTTAGGGCAGCAAGGATTGTGAGCACTTTCGGATATTTTTTAGAAGAAAGTGATCTATTGATAAATACATTTTTAAAAAGAGGTTACCCCCTCAAAATGATTACAGAAGCTTTGATAGAGGTGATAAACAAGAGGGAGAGGAATTATTTTAAGCCCATTCTGAATGATGATGGGCTGACAGTATCCACCTCAAGAGAATAAGTAGTGGAAGATGAGAAAACTGGAACAGAAAAAAATAGTAGAAACAAATGTTAGACAGGTGAATTATGACAATATCTTAAATTTTAAGGGCGCTTTCATTACAACTTTTTGTAATGATAGTGATTCCATCAAAAACATTTTGGTAAAAAATTGGGGATTTTGAATTATGAGAGAGAAGTTAGGAAATTTGTGGAGGGGGGGGGCTAGTACTGTTAATAGGAAAGGGAAAAATCTGAAAGATATTTTTGAACAAAAAATGGATGATGGGTGGAGGGTCTGATGAAAAAATGCGGGTTTTGTTCATACTGTAAGTTCATTTTGGAAGCTAAAGACATTAACAATATTAAGGTTACATTGTATGGAAAATATTCTTGCAACAAGGATTGCATTGGGTTGTATACTGTGCTTTATGTTCCTCGTGGTCTTGCATTTACACTGGAAATCTGATAGAAAATTGAAGAATGTTTATGAGCACGAGGGTCATAAAACAAAAGAAAGATACTAATATATTATCAGACGTTCTTTAGAATATCTAGTGCATGGCTTTAGATTTATTGTACTGGAAACTTTACTTATGAATGAGGGAGGGAGGTGTGGTCAATTTTAATTGAACAACATGAATTAGTTTGTCAGCTGCACATTAATGCAACATTCTGGCCCGGTCTGAATGACCGAGTGTCAACTTCCAGTATTTTGACATTAAAAACATTGGAAAGATGAATTTTTGTGTATTTTTATGTTAGCGTTTTGAAAGTGTTTTCTTATAGATTTTAGATTATGTCCTAAAACAGAAATGGTTGCCAAGGTGGGGGCATGAATACTATGAACCCAGTGCTCCTATTGGCTGTTTTTACTGGGTGTGTGATCAGCTGTTAGTTTGAGTAGAAATTATGTATTTTAAAAGGAGAAAAGTTTTTATCATGTTTTAGCTGATGAAGTTTCTCAATGAAGAGACAAAAGTGCTTATTTTATTAATTTGTATTATTTTTTGATCAAACAAAAGTGTTTTTATGTTGGTCTTTAATGTATCAGTGGGCTCGTATTGTGGTTGCCACATATTCAGAGTTTATCCATACAGCCAGGTTCCTAGGGGATTCAGAGTTTGTTTTGTTGGACTTTTTAAAGCTTTTGCAGACCCACTTTTGCCAGAGCATTCTGGCCAGGCGTAGTGATTTTCCCTGTCTCTTCTCCCAAGACTGACAAGGGTGGCTCTCCATTGCTTGCTAAGATTATTCCAACAGCAGCAGAGAATCTGCCTAACTACCAGTCCATGATGTCTGTAGAGACTACACCAAAGGCAGCCAAGGAAAAAGATGACTGGTTTGAAAACACAGAAATGGCCACAGCAGTCTCACCTGTAATTTTCTTCTTTTTGTGGCCAGAAGAAAGAAAGTACAGTTTTGTACCTACCATAAATGTAGATGTCCGATAGATATGCAACTGCAGTCATAACATATGGGTTGTCCTGCCTCAGGCAGCCCTTGGTCGGCCGGATTCCAAAGTCTGGGTCCGACGTCGGCTGATGTCGCATTTCTCTCCGACGTCAGAGCGGCTGGAGTATATAAGCATCAGCCGACGCCATTTTCTTCAGTGTTTCTTGCCCCAGATGCCAGGTGCCCTCCAAGGAAGGCTGTGATCAAATTGGAAGACAAAAACAGGATTCCAGACAAATAAGTAAGCAATAAACAGATACACCATAACAGATATCCCCAGCTAAGAGAAACAGGGATAGGAGTGGACCCAAGGCATAGAGGGGTATGGAGGGAGGGAAAATCCGACTGCAGTTGCATATCTATCGGACATCTACATTTATGGTAGGTACAAAACTGTACTATGTCCTTCAAGAATGCAACTGCAGTCATAACATATGGGTTGAATACCATAGCTTAGCTGGGGGAGGAGGAATGCTCTAGGAAAGAGATGGTGTGGCAATCAAACCCTGCAGGACTGCCAAAGCAAAGCCTGCTCTGGATCTGGAGTATAAAGGGAGATTGTAGTGTTTGGAGAATGTATGCATGGAGCTCCATGTAGCAGCTTCTAGAATGTCTTTTGTAGGTACCCCTCTTAAGAATGCTGCAGAGGTGGCTGTAGCTCTGGTGGAGTGCGGTCTGACATTGGCTGGAACATTCTTCCCATGGAAGGAATAACAAAATCTGATGCAATGTCCAATCCATTTTGAAATAGTCTGTTTGGAAATTGCTTTTCCTTGTACTCCAGGGGCGTAAGCTACAAAAAGCTTATCAGACTTCCTACTGGTCTTGGTTCTGTCCAGGTAGTAGCAAAGTTGTCTGTGAATGTCCAAGGTATGCAACAGTCTTTCCCCTTTTCTCTCAGGATTGGGGAAGAAAGTAGGCAGGTGAATAGCTTGATTTAAAGAAACCTTAGATACCACCTTTGGCATAAAAGTAGGGTTGGTTCTTAAGGAGACCCTGTCTCTGTGAAAGATTATGAACGGTGGTACTGCCATTAGGGCCTGTAGTTCTGAAACCCTTCTTGCTGAGGTAATTGCCAACAGGAAAGCTGTCTTCCATGAGAGAAATTGTAAGTCCACTGAAGCTGCTGGCTCAAAGGGAGGTAGAGTCAGTTTTTCTAGGACAAAGTTGAGGTCCCAAGTTGGCACTGGAGCCTTTCTTGGTGGCTTAATGTTCTTGATTCCCCTGAGGAATTCCCTTAACAAAGGATGTGAAAACACAGGTGGATCAGTGCTATATCTAGCTGAACTAGCTGAAGCATGTATCTTTATGGAAGAATATGAGAGTCCATTCTATAGCATATCTGCCAAATATTCCAGGATGAGTGGGATGTTCAATAATGATGCATCATGTCCCTTGCTGGTATTCCAAATGCTGAATCTCTTCCATTTTGCTCAGTAAACCTTTCTGGTGGATGGTCTTCGAGCTTCTGTTAATATCCGCTGAACTTCCTTGGAGAGAGATAGATTGAGGTTATTCATGGGATCTCCCAGGCTGTTAGCTGCAGCGTCTGAAGGTTTGGATGCACTGTTTTGAAGTTGTGTTGAGTCAAAAGTAGGGGCCATTGGGGAAGGGCCCACTTTTTGTTGTGACATATGCTCCGTAGTAGTGGATACCAGTATTGTCTTGGCCAGTCTGGAGCTATTAGGATCCCCTTGGGCCTCTCTGCTTTGATCTTTAGTAATACTGTGGTCATCAGTGGCAGAGGTGGGAATGCATAGATTTTTAGGAAGTTCCAGTTGAATGAAAGAGCATCTATTTTCCAAGCTTGTGGATGATATGTCCTTGAACAGAATTTTTGTAGATGATGGTTGAGGTGGGAGGCAAATAAGTCTACTTCTGGCCTGCCCCATGTCGCAGTGAGTTGTGTGAAGATTTTCGGATGTAACCTCCACTCGTGTGGATCTATGAAATTCCTGCTTAGGCTGTCCGCCAGCACATTGTCTTTGCCTGGAACAAACTGGGATTGCAAATGTATGTTTAGGCTCAGTGATTTTTCCCAAAGATTCATTGTCAGTCTGCAAAGGGGGTAAGAATGGGTGCCCCCTTGCTTGTTTATGTACCACATCACAGTGGTGTTATCTGTCCGTATCAGTAGATGGCCTTGCTGAAGTTGTTGTCGAAAGGCCTCGATGGCATGCATTACTGCCAGCATTTCCTTTTGGTTTATACGCAGATGTGTTTCCTTTGGAGACCATTGTCCTTGTATACATCTGCCCTCCATGTGTGCCCCCCCCATCCAAGGTCTGAGGCGTCTGTGGTCATGGTCTGTGTTATCTGAGGTTTTTTGAATGACATACCTGTGTTTGCCTGGCTTACCGAGGCCCACCATAGGAATTCCTTTTGTAGGCATGGAATGAGCGGTATGGTTGTCTCTAGGTTGTTGCTGTGCTGAGACCATAGGCTTTTTAGGTACCATTGAAGCTTTCTCATGTGTAGTCTTGCTAATGGAACCAGGAGAATGCAGGATGGCATGTAATCCAGGGCCTGTAGGAATCTCCTTGCAGTCATCCGGGTGAGTTTTGCCAAACCTGTGAAATAATGAGTTAACTTCTCTTGCTTGTCTTCTGTCAGGTAAGCCATTTGAGAGGCTGTGTCTAGATTGGCTCCTAAGAAGGTTATTTGCTGGGATGGCTGAAGTCTTGACTTTTGGAAGTTGACTGTGTATCCCAGAGCCTGTAGCAATTGTATGACATAGTTCAAGTTTTTTGTCGAAATCAATTTGTCGTCCGCTTGTATGAGGCAGTCGTCCATGTACGGGTAAATTTGGATCCCCTGGAGCCTGCAATGAGCAATTACTGAAACCAGGCATTTTGTGAATACTCTGGGCGCAGTAGATAAGCCAAATGGCAATGCTGAGAATTGATAATGCTCTGGCCCTGCAAGAAATCTGAGGTATCTTCTGCAGCTGTGTTTGATAGGGACATGCAGGTATGCCTCCTTGAGGTCCACAGTAATCAGCCAAGACCCCTTGCCCAGCATGGGAAGGAGTTGCTGTAGAGTCAGCATTTTGAACTTTGGTACTATGAGAAAAGTGTTTAATGCGGACAAATCCAGTATTGGTCTCCATTGAGTTTCTTTTCTTGGAACAAGGAACAGTCTTGAGTAAAACCCCTGGCCTTGTTCTTGTTGTGGAACTCTTTCTATTGCTTTGATCTGAGCAAGCAGAGAAATTTGCTTGATAGCCTCTGCCCTCTGGTTTTGTGGTAGGTTTGGCATGCCTTGTTTTCTTGGTAAGGTATGAAAGTGGAACCTGTAACCTTGGTCTATAATGTCCAAAATCCATTTGTCCTTTGTCAATCTGTGCCAATTGTCTAAAAACAGAGATAATTTTCCGCCCAAGGGAGCTTCTATTTGCTCCTTGGTCAGCGGAAGTAGAGGAAAGTCATTGAGATTGTCCCTGTGGGGCAGAGGAGACCCCTGTGTCACTTCTTTGGTTTGCTGGTTGCCATTGTCGTCCCCTGTAAGAACCTCTGTATTGTCCTCTTCCTCGGCCACGCCTGTTTTTACCCCTTTGAAATCTTTCAGGGTTAGGAAAGGACCAGTTTTTAGAAGGCCAATTCCTGCTGAATCTGGGTGGCTGAACCTGGAGGAAATCTTTGACCGTCTGAACTGATTTTGCCTTTTCCTCGATGGACTTTAACACATCTTTAGCATTAGCACCAAAAAGCTTGTTCTTTTCCAAGGGTGCATCAAGAAGTTTTGCCTTAACATGATCTGGTAGAGGTTGTTCTTTTAACCATGCATGTCTACGAATGACCGCCCCTGTCATAGCTGCCCTACATGAAGCTTCCAATGCATCATATTCACACTGCAGAAAGTGATTGCTGACTTGCTGAGAATTATGTACAGCTTCCTGCAAAGACTTCCTGTCTAAAGGTTCAGGAGAGGCCAATGTTTTCTGTAAATCATCTAACAGGTAATTGATATTGAAACATATGAAAGAGGCAATTCAGAGCTTTCATAGATAAAGTAGTGGAGGTGTAGACCTTTTTCCCCCATCTCTCTAATGACCTAGCTTCCCTGTTGGAAGGCAAAGGATTTTTGGAGGTGGATGCTGAAACCCCTTTAGGTCCCTGAGAAATAGTTTCTAAATCAACAGCATGGGCCCTAAAGAAATGAGAATGTGTTTCTGGGACCCTATAATATCTGTCAGGCTTGGCTGGAGCAGGAGGAAGAGTATCCGTGGTAACACTGGAGTCAGAGTATAGGTCATCCAAAACATCAAGCACAGGAGGTATAGCCAGGGGCCTGTGTTGGGGCTTTTTAAGGAAGGTTCGAAGGCGCTTTCTGGAATCAGAATATTCCTGGCCTTGCCACTTACTTAAAATGTTCCCTCATGGTATGCAGAACTTCCCCAAAAGAAATATCCACAGGAGGGGAGGCCGAGGGGATGGAATCCTCTGCATCCGAGTCCTCATAGGTCTGGAAGAGCTCTTCCTGGCCATCGGAGTGAACAGAGTCCTCAGAATCTTCATCTGAAGGGATAGGGTCAGAGGGTTCAACCCGGGGCCTCTTATCAGAAGGAGGCTGGGATCCTCTCTCAGGATGGGCCTGTGAACCTCTAATCATGGAAATTAACTCTGCGGCCATAGTCATGATTTGTGTTTCAGGAGTAGGCTGAGGTAAGGCTTTAGCAGTAAGGTGCTTGGTCTTGCTGGCTGCCTTAGCACGTGTGTAGGCCTTAATAGACATGGCCATAGGAGGCCTAGCAGCTCCACGTGCAAGAGTGACCTTATCTACAGCAATGGTCTCGGGCATTTCCTCGGTTTCAGTATCCGGAGGAAAATCTATAACTGGCGGTGTGGCCTCCGGTATCGGAGATATCGGTAATGCGGTGTCTTCGGTTCGGAGCGGTGAAATAACCGTCTCAGGGGGAACCAGAGCACTCACGGTAGGTTTTGGCGTGGAGTCGGAAGAAGACGCGGGCCGAGGATGTCGGTCCCGGTCTTTTCGTTTCTTAGGAGTCTGCGATGTCGGAAGTTCCGACGGCATTGTATAAGCAAATTTATCACCGAAAAAGTCTTCAGCGAACTCCGCCCGGCGCCTGAGAGTGCGCTTATTGAAGCGAGCACAGGCGACACAGGCCGAGACGTCGTGGTCTGGGCCAAAGCAAGGAAGACAGTAAGAGTGAAAATCCTTATGAGGTATTTGTTTACCACAAGACAGACAATTGTTAACTTTTTCAGTAATTTCTGACATCGGCTGAGGCAAGAAAAGGTCCCCAACGGGGTACTTAGCTTTTTTTGATTACTTCGGATTCGAAGAATACAGGAGCTGACCGACCGGCACTTGCGAACTGCTTCTGCTTCGGGCACCGCGCGGCAAGAAAGACTGAAGAAAATGGCGTCGGCTGATGCTTATATACTCCAGCCGCTCTGACGTCGGAGAGAAATGCGACATCAGCCGACGTCGGACCCAGACTTTGGAATCCGGCCGACCGAGGGCTGCCTGAGGCAGGACAACCCATATGTTATGACTGCAGTTGCATTCTTGAAGGACATCTGAAAAACTGGCTGGTAGTTTGCTCCATGTTTAAGCCAAAAAAAGAGCCAGATTCCCCAGGAAGCCTGGCAGCAGTAGTCAGTAATACAGGCAAGTAGTAAAACAATTAACTTTTTCCGTAAAAGAATACATTGAAAAGCACTTTAAAACACGTCAGAGCATATGTAACAATAAGAATAAATTTACAATGTTTAACTTCTATATTCACTGGCAAATGGAAAGAGAAAGTATTAGGTAAGATTTTAGTTAGTAGATGTGCACAAAGAATATTTACATAAGAGGTTAACTACAATATGAATGTTCTCAAGGAAGGGAAGAGTTGTAGATTAAGGGGTGACTAGTAGCTGGAAGGTTTATGCAGGATGGGTGCAGGAGCATTCCCAGAGAGAAGATAGATGTGAATGGAGGAGGGATTTAAAAACTGGAAGGCTGCTGGTATTACGGATATGTGATGGGAGGGAGTTCCAGAGGCGGGCCAGGGAAAAGGAAAGTAAGAGTTTGCCTGCAGGATGGGCAGGTTTGTGGAGTTCAACTAGGTTCTGAGTGCTGGTTCTAAGGGGTCTATCTGATGGTGCATGGTGAAGGCAGAAGAGTGAGGGGCAGAGTGAGGGCTTGAAAATGAGCTTATGAGCATGAGTTATTTGAGTGTAGGTAAGGTAGTTTGGGGGCTCTAGCCAATTTAGTTTGTGGAGGGCAGTACAGTAATGGGAGGAGGATCTGTGGCCAGAGGCTAATTTTGCAATTTTGTTGTAGCAGGAGGAGAGTTTTGTTTTAATAGAGGATTTAAGGTTGGTTAGAAGAGGGGCACCATAAAGGAGAGAGGGGATGAGGTATGTGGTAGATAGGAGGAATCTAGTAGATGGGGAGATGAAGCGGATATGCCGGTAGAACATGCCTAGTTTCTGATGTGTTTTTTTAATGTTTGTTTGTATATGGGAATCAAATGTAAGCTGATTATCAATGAGAGCTCCTAGCAGTTTAGCACTGGAAACATTTTCTAGGGTTGTATTATTTTGACTGGTTATGAGGAAAGAGTTTATGTCGATAGTTATTCTTTTTGATGGGGTAAATAACATGAGTTTGGTTTTTGATGGATTGAGAGCGAGATGATTGTCATGCATCCATTTTTCAGTGGTTGAGAAGGCATTTTGAGTTAGTTCTATAAGCGAGGGAATGGAGTTTGCAGCACATATAATAGTTGAATCGTCTGCATACTGGACTATTTTAGCATTTGTGATACTGTGGTGGAAGTCATTAATGAAGATGCTGAACAATAATGGACCTAATATGGAGCCTTGGGGTACACCAGTGACAGCGTTGAGGTAGGAGGAGGTAGATTTCTTCCATTTGACAGATTGCTGCCTATTGGAAAGGTAACTAAAAAAACAGTTGATGCAAGAGGGGGAAAGATGCAGGTTAGACAGTTTGTTGAGTAGCAGGGAATGGGAGATGGTGTTGAAGGCCTTAGAAAGGTCTAGGAGGAGAGTGGAGACAATATAGTTAGAGTCTCTAGCTTTATTTACAGTTTCGAGGAAGGATGGAAGGATAGAAGAGCAGTAGTAGTGCTATGACCAGGTCTAAATCCATGTTGTGTTGGGGTTAATAGGTTATTGTTGGTGAGGTGAGGTAGTAGTTGTATGTGGATACATTTTTCTAGTATTTTAGAGATGGGGGATAAGATGGCAATAGGTCTAAAGTTGGAGATGGTGTTGTTGTTACCTCCCTTATGGAGGGGAATAATGTAAGCTTTTTTCCAAATTTGGGGAACTTGACTTTCTTGGATTGATCGATTTATGAGGACACAAATGGGGAAGGCAATGGCTTCAGTAGCTATCTTTAGGAAGAAGGAAGAGATGTTATCGGGAGCATTAGAGCAAGGTTTTAACTTGAGAAGCAGTTTTTTATAGTACATATGGGTATGGGTTTGGGGGAGAAGAGAGGGAGGTCAGAAGTCGAGGAGCCTAGATAGGAAGGGGAAGTTGGAGTTGTAGTTGGGGGAGTAGAGTTATTAGTAAATGATGATGTTAATTTAGTTATGGAATCAATGAAGAAGTTATTGAATTGGAAGGCGAGGTCGGTATCAGAAGTATTTTATTCGGTTTGTGGGTTTTCCTTTTTGCCAGGGTTGAAGAGGGAGGAGATACTATTCCAGAACTTTTTTCGGTTAGTCTTATGATTATTTTGGAGGGTGATCTAGTAGGATTTGTGGTGAGAATTGATAAGTTTTTTAACTCTGTTGCGGAGTGTTTTGTATTCATTTAGGGAGGCTAGGGTTTTGTATTTGTAGTAGTTTTTCAAGGCTTTGTTACGAAGGCGCATGATAGCCAAGGTGTCTTTTCTTAACCATGGGATAGTTTTGCTCTTGATTCTTTTTGTTCTAAGGGGGGCTAAGGTATTGAGAAGGTTTAGAAATGATGTATTAAAATAGGAGACAGCTTCATCTAGGGGTAATGTGTATAGGGGACTCCAGTTGAATTGTTTAAGTAGGTCAAAGAAGGTGTTTTGGCTGAAGTTCTTTAAGGAGTGTACAGAGATGGTGGTATGTGACAGCTGTATAGAGGGAGAGTGACGTTGAGCAAAAGTAGGAAAGTGATCACTGAGAGGGTCAGGGAGAGTACCGCTACTTGAGATAAGGTGAGGGTGTGATACCAGAATCCAGTCTAGGGTGCTTCCACAGGAGTGGTCCTTAGATGGTCTGGTTATTGACTCATTAATTGGTGAAAGTTGTAAAGGTTTATATTTTGGGGATTTGTTGGGCATTGGACAGAAGACCAGTTAATGTTAACGTCACCTAGGATGACATTTCATTAGTGATGTTAGTGGAGAGCCAAGAGAGGATGTCCTCAATAATTGGTATGTTATCACCAGGAGGGATATAGAGGGAGGCTAAGCATATTGTTTTATGCTTGTTCAGATGCAGTAGGGCTAGAAGTAGTTCAGCGCTGGCAAATTGGGGAACTGGGTTAGTACAAGAAGTAACAGAAAGGGAAGAGGCATAGAGTAGAGCTACACCATCACCTTTTTTGTGGGTTCTATCTTTCCTGATGATATTACAGTTGGGGGGACTTATCTCCACGTCTTTTATGGAGGGTCTTAGCCATGTTTCGGATACTGACAGTATCCAAAATTCAGTATAGTGCCTCACCTAAGTCCTGCCAAAGTGTAAAAAAAGAGACCAAATGCAGAAAAAATCGTGGCAGAACACAGCTTGAAGTCCAAAATGAGTTTAATAAAAACACATAAAACTCAGACACAGAAATCTCCAGAAGAATGAGCACTTTCGGGTAACACCCTTCATCAGATTAACAAACATTCTCATTCTAACAGAATTTAAACACACTAACTACCAATAAAATTTGATAAAATCAGTAACAGACCCGCCTATTTCTAAGGGCTTCATTGGAACATTTTCATTCAAACCTGGAGTTCTATGAGCCATAAGCTCAATTATCCATTTAGCTTCTATTAGTTCAGTATGTTGTTTTATATCACCCTCCCCTACTGCTCAGCTTGATATTTACAATGGCTCTAAACTTAAAGAAATGTGTTGGATTTTGTTCAATGTGTTTAAATAAAGCATTATGTACATCACCATTCCTGATAGAACTAAGATGTTGTAAAATCCTGACCTTGAAAAAACAGTTGGTTTTCCCCACATAAAAACCACAGCATTGTTGACACTCTGCTAAATAAACAAGGTCTTTTGTCCTGCAGGTGGCTCTAGCCTTAAATTCAAACAGCTTACCCGTGACAGGATGTGTATAGATGGTATTCTGATCAATGTGAGTGCTTGCATCTATACACATCCTGTCACGGGTAAGCTGTTTGAATTTAAGGCTAGAACCACCTGCAGGACAAAAGACCTTGTTTATTTAGCAGAGTGTCAACAATGCTGTGGTTTTTATGTGGGGAAAACCAACTGTTTTTTCAAGGTCAGGATTTTACAACATCTTAGTTCTATCAGAATGGTGATGTACATAATGCTTTAAACACATTGAACAAAATCCAACACATTTCTTTAAGTTTAGAGCCATTGTAAATATCAAGCTGAGCAGTGGGGGGGGGGGGTGATATAAAACAACATACTGAACTAATAGAAGCTAAATGGATAATTGAGCTTATGGCTCATAGAACTCCAGGTTTGAATGAAAATGTTCCAATGAAGCCCCCAGAATAGGCAGGTCTGTTACTGATTTTATCAAATTTTATTGGTAGTTAGTGTGTTTAAATTCTGTTAAAATGAGAATGTTTGTTAATCTGATGAAGGGTGTTACCCGAAAGCGCTCATTCTTCCTGGAGATTTCTGTGTCTGAGTTTTATGTGCTTTTATTAAACTCATTTTGGACTTCAAGCTGTGTTCTGCCACAATTTTTTCTGCATTTGGATATTGACAGTATGTCAGGATTGTTATGGAGAAGCCAGGCATGGAGGTTTGGGATTTTATTACATATACTTTGAGCATTTAATGCTGAGAAGGTGATGTTTTTTGTAGATGAAGGTGTGTTTGTTGAGCAGTTGATGGGAGAGGGACCAGGGTTAGGGTGTATGTCACCTGACAGTAGGGTGGTGATGACTAGGTGAAGATGAAAAGAAAGGTAATTAGAGAGTTTAGTATATAGTGTTAGGGTTGTATGTTTTGTTAGAGTAGTGCAAGTCAGACTAGGGTTAATTTGTTTATAGGTGGATATAAGTTTGAAGGGGAAAAGTAAGGAGGGATTGCAAAAGTATAAGTGACGGTTTATGGGGGTGAAGGAGTGTATATGTTGTTTTGGGATTGAGCTAGTTGTGTGATAGTGAGGGGAGTGAGTGTTGTGGAAGGGTTTGGTGATGTAGGTAAGATAGGATAAGCTTAGTAGTAGTAGGTGGGTAATAAGTGAGGAAGGTTTGGTTAGCATAGCTGTTGGTTTTAGTGTTGGAGTTGAGGAGAGTTATTAGTGTGAATGAAGTATAGTATGTGTGGGAGTGGTTAGGCTAGGTGATTGATGGGAGGGATGGGGTGGAGACAGGAAGTGAGGGTGGGGAAGGAAGAGTGTAATTGGAGAGGATGTGGTTAGTGGACGTATAAATGGAGAGGTAGTGAGGGTGGGTGGGAACTGGGGGCAGGGTAGGGGAGCGGAGTGAGCCAGCAGGGCGGAGCGGGAAGAGACAGGAGATGGGGACCAGGACGAGACTATGAAAAACAATCAGTGAGGATAGGAGAAAGAGACACAAGGTAAAAAACTTTAGGTAAGTAGTCACTAGGGTTAGGGACAGGGTGCTGAGTCAGGGGTGGAAGGAAATATAGGATAGTCTAGGTGCAGAGATTGCTTTTGCTACTGCTGGACATGTTAAAACAGCACTGTCCAAGGCCAAGAAATACAGCTTCTGTGGGACCTGACAACATCCCTGGTTATGTTCTACACAAACTACAGAGTGAACTGGCACCTCACCTGTGTGTCCTGTTCAATCACAGCCTCATCTCAGGCTTTGTCCCTGCCAAATGGCGCACTGCTACAGTCATCCCTCTCCACAAAGAAGGATTGACTACAGACCCTGGGAACTATCACCCCATTAGCCTGACGAGTCTGATATGCAAAGTTATGGAACGCATCATCATGGACCTAATAAACAAGGATACAGGGAATCTCCAAACTCTGGATCCCACGCAGTTTGGTTTTGTGGGGGTACATCATGCCTGCTCAACTTGGTCGACTTCTTTGCATCATTCACCAGAGCTGTGGATGAAGACAAAGTGGTTCATACAGCCTACCTTGATCTGGCCAAGGCTTTTGATACCATTCCCCACTCAGGAATCATAGAAAAACTCACTAAACTTGGCATCAACCCCTATATCACTAGGTGGGTTGCAAACTGGCTCACAGACAGAACCCGCAATGTGAAAGTAGCTGACTCCAAGTCAGACTGCCGGATTAGTCATGAGTGGAGTCTCACAGGGTTTGATCCTGGGTCCCTCTCCTGTTTGGTATCTACTTCTCTGAAGTCCAGGCCAACATGAAGGGACTCTGGCTGACAAAGTTTGCAGATGATTGCAAGTTGGGAGCTATTATTAACTCCCCCAGTGATGGTGACATCCTACAGAATGGCCTCACTGTGACCAACAACTAGTGTCAGAACCATGGCCTTAAGTTCAATGCCAAATAAATGGGTCGTTATCCCCTTTGTGAAAAACCCGGTTCCCATGAATTACCACATCGATGGTAGTCCACTGAACACAGAAGGCGTTATATGAGATCTGGGAACACAGGTTTACTGCAACCTCTCTTTTGATCACCACATTGCCACTGTGGTCAGAAAGTCCTATGTAGCACATCTCATTATGAAGGGTTTTGCATCCAGAAAAAAAAAAAAAAGAGGTAATTGTCTCCATCTACTCTTTCCTCATTAGACCAATCATCGAGTACAATGCCCCATTCGGCATGTACCTCATTAGACACCTGCAACAACTGGAGAGGCCGCAAAAGTACCTCCCAAAGAGGATCCTAGGCCTTAAACACTTGCCCTATATGGACAGACTCAAAAAAAACCTCCAACTATTCTCTGTCTCATATCGCCTACTTAGAGGCGATCTCTGCTTGACTTACAAAGTCATGTCTGACCCAGCTCTGTTAGAAATGCTACATCTAAAGAAATCCCAATCCCTCTGCACCACACACTCCAGGGATCTCAACCTCATTACCACAATTAACAGAACATGCTGGAGGGACAGGTTCATAACCCAGAGACTGCCCATGCTATGGAACAGACTTCCCATACATGTCAAGCAGAGCACCTCACTGACCCTCAAGAGAAATATTGACGAGTGGATGGGAAACAGAAAATTCACCCCGGGGATAACTCCAGTGGCTCTACTTGACAGAAGCAGTGGGAACTAAGGTTGGGTGGCACTATGCCAGGGTAATCCTATGGCTAGGCTTGTAAAGGCCCCAGGGCCATTAGCCTAGTACACACCCATGAATCTATTGATACTGCACAACAAATATAGTGCAAAATCAGTCTCACAGAACTTAGTGACACACACACACACAGCTCCAACTCACAATGTTAACACATGGTATTCTCACATCTGCAAAAAGCACTAATGAACAGTCCTTAAATCATCAAAACCATCAGAGCATTTTACAGTATATCAAATTCACAAAGAATTTGCACTTTCCCACACTGTTGCATAGAATATGGGTCATGAAACATTGCTGTAGCATATCAAATGCCAAGTACTCCTCATTTCTATGCAAATCAAATCTTAATATATACCACACACAATATAGAATCAGTCCTATGGAACTCCTACCCTAAAAAATGGCACATTTGTAATTTCAGAGTCCCACTTTCACTACTGTACACACAAAGTCATAAAAACGCGAATATGGTGAAATAGCCATGAACAGCTTATTCCTCCAATCACTAAATTATTAAATATCACAACAGCAAAGTGAAATGACAAACTGTTCTACCAGTCTGTGCTTAGTCTTAAAATATCACACAATGATCAACTAATGGAAACCATGGAGCTGCACCACTTTGCATCAATAACGCCATACATGATGGTCCAGCAATATGGAGTGAAAAGCATAAACATTTCAGAGAGGGAAATATAAAAAACAAAGACATAAATGCACCACACTACTTTAGAATAAGACAGTTAACCCACAAATCATATACAGCTGACTACATAACTCTAATCCTACCTCAACCTTGGAATAAGAGGAAATGTTGAAGGTAAACCACAATATATCATAAGGTAATGTGTAAAATTAACAGACTTCAGAGAGATGCATAACCTCCATACTTCATAAATCACAAAAATACTGCAGTCATAGGAAGCACAACAGGCACTGAAGAATAAACACTGCATGAGAATGATACTTAACACAACGTGGTAAGCAAACATTAGCATGTTCAAGCTAATCAGATGTTAGTCTTATTCAAACTGTTACACTGAGTCTTACCTCTAAGTCATACTTTGCCATGATGGCTTTATTGCGGGCCCATTTCCCACTGTTCTGGTGTTTCAGTGTCATACGTTCCTAAAGATGAAAGAGGACAAGTTTCAGTATCTCAAGCACTGCAAAGTTAAACTGAACCAGATCACACCTACTTCATATCACTAGAAAATAAACTGCAATTTTCTCCAATGGTGGCAAAACATTGCCATTGGCAATGTTAATACAGGTACAAAACAAAAGCAGGACAATACAAAGCAGGAGCCATCATGCTTATGTTCTAGCCATGTTGCTGATCTGATTTGTGGGTGTGTGTGTGTGGGGGGGGGGGGTTATTCAAAAATCACACACACAATATTTTGCAGACTGAAGTTTGTAAGATGTTTAAAGTACAGTGTTGCTTCTGCAGCTACATATTCAGATCCAGCAAAATGCAGTGTAAAATGAGAATTCAAATGACTGAAAAGAATATGCCATACAAACGGAGTGGTCACTGTGACATACTGGGTAAAATGTGAATCAATAGAAATGATGTATAACAGGATGCCTCGTGCACAATAACAGTCTGTCTCAGTCAACACAGCATGACACAATACTGGTCAGACAATTTTCAACAAGAGAGTCATGAAAAACATTATCTATTACACAATTACTCTGTTTTCTTCAGAATCCAGTGTTAATTACTCATAAGTGCAATCAGACCAACTACTCTCTGCATGAAACGATTCTAACTGCAGAAGTGTTGCCACCTATTTTTTTTCCAGACTATCCAGAAAGAAATCAGACTGTCCGATAGTCTAGAAAACACTGTACAAACTCCTTTATTATGTTTCAAAAAAAGGAAACAGAATATCAGTGTTTGTTAAATTGGCAGAAAAAAAATATCACAAACAGAAAAAACAGTGCGTGTTCCTTTTCATCAGATGAAACAATGCCACGAAATGGGCAGGGAGAGGAAGGAGATGGGCAGACTTATGGGAGGTGTGAGGGCTGCGGCCTTAGCCTGGTTTTAGCCACAACAGAAGGTGGCAACCCTAAATGGCAGCTTTATTTTTGCTTTAGCTTCATTAGGGGAAAAGTGATGTCCCACTGTGTGCACTTCATTTAAGTTCTAAATCCAGTTCAGAGAACAAATCTGGGTTATGCATATGTTATAAGGAAACTTGCATCTTCAGGTTTATGCTGCACTAATTTTAGGTCTTTTTTTCATACAAGGTTTTATTTTTTTATCTCAGTCTTTTCAGTATTATTTACAATTAATTTTTGTGTTGTCTTGCATACATGTGACAGCACAAGACACTTTCACTTGGAAAAGAAGAGCTGTATGCAAATGAATAAAAGATCAGCATGACTTGGCTATAAAACAACAGCAGCGCAAAAGCTTCTCAAGTGTGCAGCAGAGCAGACATGTGGCAAACAGCAGGGTGGACTTAACAGTGACACTAACAATCATGTCAAATGTATTGCTATACACTGATGGAATTAGCAAAGTACCTGGTCATGGTGACTGATACTCTATTTAAATTAAGCAAAGAAAAATAACTGGAGGTACAATCATTCAACCACACAAAAAGTGCATTAAATATTATACTGCCCCAAGATGCTATACTTTATGTAAATGAATGCAGGTATTCATTCAGTAATACAAAGTACAGCACTGTGACGCAACAGATGACTGTCACAGCACTAACAGTCAGTCTAGCTAGACTGAACTGAAAAGAATCTGCTAGAAAATGGTGTTCCTACTTAAAGTAAAATGTCTGCAGCTGACTGCTGTGTCGCTGCCATGTGCTTGTTGAAATGCCCTTGTCCTTTACTGCAAGACAGAGTCTTTAGCAGGGGAACAAACAAGAGCCTGTGAAGGCAGTGTTCACTGAAATATTCATTTACAACAGTTCAGTGTTAACAATACCCCACAATGCTGTATTTTACTCAAATCAGTGCTGTATTCCAGTACTCATTCAAGTTCTTAAAAGCACATTAAGGGCAACAGGTGATATTTCAGCATCATACATCAATTTTTTTTTTGAGTTGCCTGCTTTTCTCCACTGTGCCTTCCAATAAGCAACCCTCTCTTATCAAGCAAAGTCCATTCATTCCTCTTGTCATGAGTGTTCCCCAGTGAGTGTGAGAGACATAGTCAATTTAAAATATTTTAAATGCTGTATTGTTGTTTATTCATAGCAGGGAGAGTAAATAGGGAGAAAAAGGACAGAGAAGTTGAGCATTTAATAATAGAAATCCCACTGTTGTCCTTTAAGTATTTGATGCCTTAATAATGTTCAGAGTACTACTTAATGTATTAAGTGATTCAGTTTCCATTAGTATTGTGTAGTCTCTTAAAAAAGCTGATGAAACTGGTGCCACAACCCAACCTTCTATCAATTTCCATTATTGGGCATCCAACTGTACTGTAATTTACATCAGTGACCACAAAACTGTTTAATTAGACATAGTCCAAGGCTTCAGATGTCATGGATAAAAGGGATTGTTTTGTGTGCTGCTTTAGGGTTTTAGTCCCATAACTACATGTGTCTCGTCTCAGTTCCAGTCCTCCATTGTGGACCAGGCTATGAAAGAGCTGTCAAGTCTTCTTAAATTAGAGATCAAGGTGAGTGAAAAAAAATTCTTACAATGGCACTATTCTCTTGCGTCATAGCCAAATTATGGAACTCACTCCCACCCACAATTACCTCCGTACCATCATGCACCAACTTCAAAACTTTATTAAAAGCACACCTAAAAACTTGCTGGCTATGCCCTTGCAACTCCCACTCTAATATCATCCACCCAATCCAACTACTACCTTTCTTTCCACTCCACTAACTACCTTGATTATAGCAAGCTCAGATGCTCATAAGCCTAGTACTTATTATACAGCAGGAACTTCTCATTGTTACATTTGTTAATGCCTGTTATGTACTTCACAGATAAAGATTCTAGTTGTCTACTGATGTACTATGTTCTTCATCTGTAAATATGTTGTAAGTAATTTCTATGTTAAATTGTTAATTGCTATGTAATCCAATGCAACTACTGTCTGTTTATTTTACTGTGGAGCTTTTCTCCCCGGGCCTCCGCTGAAAATGGACCCACGTCCAGTCGGACACTCCCGGTCAATAAATTTAAATAAATAAATAAAAAATAAAATAAATAAATAAAATACAAATGACACTTTGTATTACCAGAAGGACTGCACCTCTGTCCATGCACTGTGACCTTTGTCATCAGTTTAACTAGTCTATACGGCTCTCAACATGACGAATTGAAAGAGGATAATAAAGACTGGACATTACATACTGAAATTCCAATGGAATTTTTTTTCACCAATTCCATATATTGCTGATCCTCATCCGATATTATAATATTGGGAATTCCACGGCTCATGGATATATCTTTCAGGGCATTAATTGCACTTTTATTTGCAGTACCTGACAGCTTCATGATTCTAGGAAACTGATTACAAAGTAACGCATCAAATACACTGCTTCTTCAGAATGAACTGTTTTTCCTTAACTCCATGGTCTTCTAGACACTCAGTAAGACAAAGCAAAGATAATACAGCATTTCTTTCTTCTATTATCCCCATCAAGATGGGTGTTACATATAGGACATTTCTTAATTTCTTGGTCTATCTGCAATGACGTTCCTAGCCAAAGTAAAACATCACCAAGTACTTTCTTTGCACTTCATAATACCCTAGCAAGATTTACAAGTTCTAGCCAATATTTTTTTCTTAACTGATTTTTTAAAGCATCTAAAACTGATGATGTTTAATCAACACATTTCTGCAGATAGTCTCTTTTTTAATGAAAATTAATGTCTTTCTTTACTGCAAAATTACCTTCTGGACATCTTCACAGTTTTTTTTTTTTTAAAGCATCTTCATTTATGGGTCAGCTTTGAACACTTCTGAAACCCTTCAAGTTTCTCATATGACAAGAGTGATTACATTATTACAGAGTTTAGGCTCCAAGTCATTATCAGGCAGATCTTTCTGCTGCTCAAACACGTATCAGCAAACTAAACATACCTGCTATTTGCACCTTTTTTCTGCCTTATAACTCACACTCAGATCATACGTCTACATAAGTGCATGTGTGTATGTATGCGAGTGTGCCTGTCTGTGTTGTGTGTGTTTAGATATACTGAAAATTTAAACATGCATAGACATACATGTATGCACACACACATACATATACATATATATATATATATATATATATTTTACATTTATATATAAATCTAGCAGTTATCATGCAGTTTGTTGACTACATAGCTCATCAACAAACAACAGGTGTAAAGATGCACACAGATTAGTGTGTGCTTTTACAGTTTAGTCACATACTCAATGCAGTCATGGTTGGCAGATTAAGAGTATATACATAAAGGGGTGTGGGGGCACAGCCCCTGCATGAGGTGGTAAAGCTGTCCACAAACACTTTTTACTGAAAGATACCTTTTGTATGCAGTGATGTATGTGAAGGATCTACTCTTGACATTTTAGTTACCTACAGTGTTAAGTTGTTATGAGGCAGTGTGCTGTCAAGGTAATGTCCACTGCAGTTTATGCATGAATTGGCTGATTTTTGGTTTTTAGTGTAGAGCTTCAGGGAGTTTTGTAATTTCTGAGGCAGAAATGTTTTCTTGCAACATGTTGTGAGCCACTATTTGTGTCTTTTCTTGGATGTATACTCTATGTACTAGTGGTGATTATCTGTGCATCAACAGATACACTGATCAACAAGTTATGAAATATTTGTACATAATTTAATACATTTTATAAATCCGCATGCACTGCATAAATATAAATACACACGCACACACACATATATATGCATTTATATACAGATACGCACATACACATAACTATGCATATACTACACATATGCTACTAGAACTTTTTTGAGCCAAATACTACAGCTAGCAGCTCTTTATGTAAGCAAACCTTTTCTGTGTCTCTCTAGAATTACACAACCCATAAATGAAAGTCTTACTACTCTAGAGAAAAGCCAGACTTCACAAATGCAGCAATATTAAAACTTGCTCTGAAAAATTTACAGCAGTTTTTTTGGGAGGTTTCACACAATTCTGCACCCCCCAACATGGGTGACTGTGCACTTATAACCATGCTACTTATATACAGTAACTCTGATGTCACTGTGCTAAGAAAATGGAGAATATTCAAGAGAAATCCCAGTTACAGAATTAGTACATATCCATAACCCCCCACCAAAATTATACAAAGTCTTGCTGTTCCAAGTATCACAGAGTTATGAGCCTGCCAGTAACAATATGCACCATTTTTCCATACATCAGTAAAGACTCTTGACTAACACGTAACTTGTCTTCCTTTACAATTGCAGCATCAGTTCTGTTCTGGCATGCGGACTGTCTTAATAATTTCAAATACTTTAGCGAGGGCAGCTGTGTCAAATGAAAAAAGTGATTCCAAAATGCTTACGCTCCTATACCTTAACACATCTTTTCTTCCAAGAGCTTTTCCAATGGCACTCAATTTTTCTTGCACATCTTAACGTTTGAAAGTTACTGTGCCATACTAAGAAATTCACCCTTTTTTATGGCGGTATCTGTACTACAACTGTAACTTTTAGTAAATCTGGCTTTACATAACAATTAATACAATTAAAGAGGATCAGGCAAGTTCAGTGAACATAAATTAAGTTTGAAACTATGGGAAGTGAATAGTTTTGCAAGTAGTTTTGCCTCTGTAGCAGCCTCAGTACTTCAGTACATTAAATATAACAGTGCACACTTGGCTCAAAATTAAAATATACTGGTTGCATGCAAGTTGGTTTTTCACATATGGGAGGGGAACAGACTAGGATTAGTAGTGCATGTGCAAGTAGGAACCTCTATCATGCATTTTCAACATGATTAGATCTAACTTTAGGATAGGTAATGCCTGTATGTGCAGCCACTGAGGGTAGTTGACCACTGCCATTTTCTACATTTGCTACAAGGTTTTTTTTTTTTTTTTAAATTTGAGTGTTTTTATGAAAATGAAAAGTCTAGGAAAATGTGACAGGGGTTCAAACAGAAATGAGAAGCATCAACTCCACACAAGATCAACCAGTAAATCATTAGTATGTGCAATGTAAGTTGCAAGTTGAAAACATATTCAAAAGAACTGTCATATATAATATGCAGAAGTGTCAGCTTTTTGTCGGCATGGTTGTTTTGCCAATATTAACAGAATTTAAATGGCCTTTCAGGTACAGACAAAAGCAAACAGTACTGAATTACATTAAGTGTAGAGTGTACATAGTGCTGTTATAAAGAAGCATATAAATTTGGAAAAGAAAAGATTTCAGGAAGGACATTCAGCAGATTATCAAGGACAAAGGAATAGGAGAGTAACAATACTGATGGCAAGAGGGGCTACAATAGTGACAGAGGAGAAAAAAAAGACAATGGTAGATTGTAGCAGTAAGGGGGTTATTGGCGGGGAGGATGATTATACTGGCATGCATTTAATTTCCACCTAAAACTACTATTATGGACATAAGGAAAACTGAGTGATATGTTAAGCTTTCATCAAGCAACTTTATTTACAGGAGGGGAGTAGAACCTGTTTTACAATAGTAAGGCTGTATCAAGAGCACCAAGAGGTGAAAATAAAACAGAGTAGATTTGTGAACTATGAAATTAGTTGGTATGGAGAATGTGAATTTAGTAGTAGGAACTAAGAATTACATACTATTCTCCAATATACAACCACTGTGCTAGGCTGGACAGAATTTAGATTTCATAGGAGCATGTGTACTTAAACTGAAAGCTTTGAGATGTGTCCAATGTCTTTATCAGATCATGCACCAATAAAAACTAAGATAACAATGAGGCGTAATGTAAAAGGTAGGTACTGGCACCTTCCTAGTTACCCGTTAAAAAAGTGGAATTTAAGGAATGCGTAGTGGGCATGATTCAAGAGTTATTAAGAAAGATAAAAATTACTTCAGAAGGGATAGATAGTGAGTAGGATAAATTGAAAACGGAGTTTAAAAACATGGTAGAAATATGACAAAGAGATGTGGGGGAGATATTATATGAATTACTGAGGGGTTGGTAAAGTGTCACAGAAGATGAAGATCAGGAGCAGAGTGGTAAAAATAAGGGCATTTTTGGATAATATATGTGATCTTAAAAGGACTGCTACTAAGCAACTATTGTTTGATAACTTTAGAGCACAACAGTGTTTAACACAACTTGGCAAAAAGTAGAAAGAGTGGAGCCAAACTTAGGAAACATTTTTTGAGACAGTTTCAAGTCTTTTCAGAGTACAACGACAAATGAACTTACAGCTACATTCTTTGCTTTATCTTATGTAGCCATAAATGAACTGGATCAGCAATACCCATATCTGCTGAGACATATACAAAGTACTTTGGTGCTCAGATTAAAAAGTATTATTTTATAAAAGCTAAGAATATGTGGGAAGAAACTACACAAAACTTAACACAAATTTGAAATGCTGGATGCTGATGATTATGGATAGCAAGATACAAACACTGAAAATGTTTTTAGTCCCCTTAGTCTTATATGCAAGTCAGGAATATTTTTTTACTAACCAGAAGAAAGGTTAAACCTCCATAAACCCCAAGAACATTGCTGCCTGCTCAGAACTGTTCACAGAAACCCTATACAAGCATGTTAACAGCTGCATAAAGGCAGCTGTACCCACCAGGAAGTACTATAGAACAGACTCAAAATCAAGCCACCCTAATGGAATCACAACATCAATAGGCTGCATGACAGAAGGAAGCAAATCATGGCAAAACGTAGGAGGTGAAACACACAGCAGGATAAAAGCACTCTCAAACTACAACTCAGAGGACAAATAAAGTCTACCAAAGCCAAATTTGGGTAAATTTGGCCTCCCAGGTGAAGGACAACCACAAGGAATTCTTGAGCTATTTCCACAACCTCGAAGGCAATACACAATTGTGTGCAGAGCTCATTGTAAATACAGCCACCTATACAGAGTGTATACTAGGCAACAGGTCCTTAATGCTGTCCTTTAAGACTAAAATCACTGCATCAATGGGCCCAGACAATATCCTAGGATGCCTTTTAAATAGCATGAAACATGACCTATCAAGCCCTCTGAAATTGGTATTTATTTGCAACTTCCAAGCAGGCTTTATGGGAAGGGGGGAATGCATACAGAAACTTCCCCCTCCATGAAACTGAAAAGGCATCTGGTGCCAGTGGGTCTGGATCCTAGTGCAAAACCCAGGAAGTTGCCTGTTGATGGAGGAGGCAAACAGGTCTACTTGAGGAATACCCCACCAGTGGACCAAATCCAGGAAGACATCCCTGTGAAGCATCCATTTGTGGTTGTTTGCGATGGTTCTGCTGAGATAGTCTGCCTGGGAGTTGAGAAGAGAGGGAATGTAGACCACCTGCAGAGTCACTCCATGTGAGGTGGCCAGTTCCCATTCTAGAAGACCTAGTCTGCAAAGGAGGTATGACTTGGTCCCTCCCTGTTTGTTGAGATACCACAGAACCATGGTATTGTCTGTGAAAATCTTCAGGGGGATCCTGTTGCAAATAGGGTTGGAAGGCTCAAAGAGCCAGAAGAATTGCCCTCATCACTCGAAAATTGATGTGTTCTCGTTTGTGTGGCTCTGGCCACATACCCTGCACTTTTTGATGTCCTGGAGTTGCTCCCCAGCCCAAATCTGAGGCATCTGCATGCATACCTGTGCAAGTAGGGGAGGATGGAGGGGAAGACCTGGGTTGTGGGTCACTTGTGCCAGCCACCACTGGATTTCTAGTTTGAGGCAGGGGAGGAGGGGGATCCTGTACTCCAGAGAGTGGGAGTGTTGGGTCCAGACTAACTGGAGATATCACTGCATCTTTTTATATGCATTCTTGCAAGTGGTAGCATAGGGATAGTGGCTGCCATGTAGCCCAGAAGCCTGAGGTACTGCCTTGCTGTTAATTCTGTGTCTTGGAGGACCAGAAGCAGTTGCTCAGTCAGGGTTTCCACCTTTTGGGGGGGGGGGGGGCTTTCATGAGGTCTGTGCAAATTCTGCACTTGAGGAAGACAATGTCTTGAGTGGGCTCCAGGTGGGATTTTGGGGAATTTATCTAGAATCTCAGAGACTGTAAGAGGGACACTACAAAGTGTTTGTGTAGGAGGAGTGTCTATTTGTTGCCTGCCTGAAATAGCAGGATTTCCAGGTAAGGGAATATGTGTATTCCCTTTGTCCTGCAATAAGCAATCACTGCAGCCAAGCATTTGGTGAAAACTCTTTGCTGAAGTAGAAAGCCCAAATGGCAAGGCAGAGAACTGAAAGTAAGAATGGCCCACCAAGAACCTCTGGTATTTCCTGTATGTGGGTCTTAAGAGGGATGTGAAGGTAAGCGTCCTTTACATTTAGAGTAGCCATGAACCCTTGGGGGGATGAGATGGGGAAAGAGGATAGGAAGAGTTAACATCCTGAAGATTGGGACCTGTAGGAATAGATTGAGATGAGACAGGTCTAAAATAGGCCTCCAAGGTCAGTCCTTTCCGGGGACCAGAAAAATTCTAGAATAGAAACCTCTTCCTTTTCCTACTGTAGGCACTGGTTTGATGGTGCCCAGAGTCAGCAGAGCATGCAATACAGGTTGCAGGAGGTGCAGTTGTTGTGATGGAGGCTGTGGGATGCCTTTTCTTTTTGGTGGGTTGAGCCAGGACATGAAATAACCTTTCTGAAGGATTGTTAGGACCCATTTGTCTGATGTGATGAGAGTCCACACAGGGAGGCAGTGAGAGAGATGGACTGACAAAGGTAGAGAGGGAACAGGCAGAGGAGGCAAGGGTGGCAGGCAGTCAAATGCTACCTGCCCTAGCTTGAAAGGGCGGCCTCTGGCTAGAGGAGGGAGAGGCTCTAGCTGGAGGGGTTTGTTTCCTTGTAGGCTTTCTATGATTTGTGGAAGCAGTAGGACGGGAGTGCTTTCTTATGAACTGAGTTCTTACTGGGTAGTTTCTTTGAAACTTCAGTATTGGGGAAAGAAGCAGGTATTTTAGGTCCTGCATTTCTTTCCCTTTCTGCTGAAGTGACTTAAAGAGGTCATCCACTTCAGCTCCAAACAATGCTGTACTGTTCAGGGGGGGCATCAATAAGCTTTGACCTAAATGTCCTCGGGAAGTGGTTGTAAGCGTAACCATAAGTATATCCTTAATGCAGAAGCTGATACTACAGACCTAGCTGAAGCTTCTGCAGCATCATAACTGCACTTAAGTGCCTGGTAACCTGGGAAGTAAGGGCCAGAAGGGAAGTCAGTGAAGCTTTGGCAGCACAGTCTGGATTATCTGCCAACTCCTTGGTGTTTTTTTACAAGAAGAATAAAGCATACTTAGCCATGCGAGTCTGGTAATTTATGCCTAGCAGAGGTGTAAATTGTCTTACGCAGGTGTTCCATAGTTTTGCTGCCTTTGTCAGCAGGGAGTAAGGTGGTCGTGGGTAAGAGCTTAGAAGCCTTGTCTGTAGAGATGGAGATAGTGGCGGGTCTGCAGAAGAGCATTTAAGGAGGTGCTTGGCAGTGTCAGCAACTTTATAAAGTCTGTCCAGCCTGCGAGGAGCAGGAGGCTGAGAAACTGGATTTAGGGATGCTGGGGAGAAGGCATCCAGGAAGGCAAGCAAGACTGGAGGTATGGCAGATGGGCTTGGGGAATCCATCTGAATGAGGTCATATCTTTTTTAGACCTCAGACATTTCAGAGGATTCCCACTTGAAATGGTCTTTCATCTTAGAGATGGCTTCTGAAAAGGTTAGATCCTCAGCTGGGGAGTCAGGATAGACAGATCCCTCCTTTGGGGAACCATACCCCAGGGAGGAAAAGATATGGGATGAATATCACAATGATTCGTCAGAGGAAGAATCAGATAGTTCTTCCTCTTCCCTAATAATAGGGTCTGGGGATTGAGGCCTAGGGCTCAACAGTGGAGGAGGGATGCTAGTACTCCCTGTATAAGAAGGCCATAGGGCCATAAAGGCATTGAATAAACTTTGACTGAAAGCCTGCCAGTCGGGCAAGCTTTCAGAAGGGGAAGAGGTGCTCTCTTTTCTTTCTTTTTAAGGGGCCTAAGCTGGCGTCTGAAGGGGAGAAGGCCTAGATTCTGTAAATTGTAAAGGACCGGAGGGATCCAATGGACCTATGGAAAACTGCTGGTCCCTACCATGTCGGCAAAACCTCTACGGACGTCCCATCTGCCTGGGATTGTGCGGCTTCCATGGAGGTACCCACTATATCCAAAACGGCAGAACCTAATTCTTCTACCAGGCCGACATCGGCCACAGGCTGAGGATCGGGGGGGATGCAGCGATAGTGGTAGACCATATGGTCTTGGCCTTTTTTGGCAGTTCCGAAGATATGTCAGATGAAGCCTCCATCCCATAAGCAATCTGCAATAATCTCTGCTTTTCTAGGTATAAGTTAAGCACATGCAAACGACCACACAAGGTTTTGGGCACAAATGCCTGGCTAACAGAGCAGGCCTTGTGGTCGTGCGACCGACCCAAGCAGAAGAGGCACTGGTTGTGTGCATCCTTATAAGGAATCTACCAGCTGCTCTTACACTTGCCTTTTCTGGATGACAAATAGGCGATATAATAAGTAATATGACTGAAAGGTTCCCCAACAGGGTACTTATCAGATTCTTGAATGTGACAACAGCGAGAGCCAGAACACCTGGCGTACAACTGGCATCTGAGTACTCCTGAGGGCTGGTACGTGCAGACGTCACTTTTATGGCCCATGTTCCTATAGCCACGTCAGATGTCCTAAACACCACATAGGGACTGAAAAAGTACAGTTTTGTACCTACCATAAATGTAGATGTTCGAGTGTTCACACGGCTGCAGTCATTACTCTTGGGTTATCCTGCCGTCAGGCGGTCCCGCAGTCATCCAGAGTTCCAAAGTCTTGGTCCGGCGTCGGTTGCTGTCACTTCTTCCGACGTCAGCATGCCAGGGGTATACAAGATGCATCCAACGCCATTTTCTTCAGTTTTTCTTGCCCCAGATGTCAGGTGCCCCCAAGTAGGTAGGCAATACATATTGCTAATAAAAAATATATATAAAATAAAAACAATACCTTCAGTTACAAACAAATACACCACAAATGTTGTATAGGATAGAAAGGTATAGTCCAGCTAGGACAGAGGGGATGGAGGAAGGGTAACCTGGACTGCAGCAGTGTGAACACTCTAACATCTACATTTATGGTAGGTACAAAACTGTACTATGTTCATCGTGTTACACTGCTGCAGTCATTACACTTGGGTGGAATCCCAAAGCTAAGGTTGGGTGGCTGGTCTATAAAGAGTTAGGAATGGCTATGAGGCCCTGCAGAACTGCAGTGGCAAATCCTGCATTGGATTTAGAGTAGAGTAAAGAGGCAAGTGGTAATGCTTGGTAAAGGTGTGCACTGAACTCCAAGTTGCAGCCTCTAAAATTTCCTTGGTAGGTACTCCTCTGAGAAAGGCTGTTGAAGTGGCTGTTGCCCTGGTGGAATGTGGTCTAATGTTATTAGGAACTGATTTTTCATTCTGTGTGTAGCAGTAACGAATACAGTGTCCTATCCATTTGGAGATAGTCTGCTTTGAGATAGCCTTGCCCTGTGATCCTGCAGCATATGCTACAAACAGTTGCTCAGTTTTCCTGAAAGCTTTTGTTTTGTCCAAGTAGAAGCGTAGCTGCCTGCGTATGTCCAAAGAGTGCAGAAGTTTCTCCTCTTTATTCTGGGGGTTTGGATAAAAAGTTGGCAAATGGATGGTTTGGTTAAGAGCCACACTAGATACCACCTTTGGCATAAAGGTAGGGTTTGTCCTTAAAGAAACCCTGTCCTGATGAAAGATTATAAAAGGTTCCACTGCCATTAATGCCTGTAGCTCTGAGACTCCTTCATGCTGAAGTTACTGCCAGGAGCAGAGCTGTTTTCCATGATAAAAATTTCAGCTCGGCTGTACTGGCTGGCTCAAAAAGTACAGTTTTGTACCTACCATAAATGTAGATGTTCGAGGATTCCATTGCTGCAGTCCTGACTATTGGGTATAGTCCGCGTCCAGTCGGCCCGAATACCAGAGTATAAGGCTGACGTCGGTCAGGGCGCATTAGACTGACGTCAGTACGTCAGGGTACTAATGCGCATGACCGACGCCATATCCTCAGTCTTTTCTTGCCCCAGATGTCAGAAGACCCTAAAAAGACAAGTCCCAAAAAACCTGCACCAAAAACATGTACAATATATACAACAATATATACAAAAATATAAGCATGTAAACTCACCTACACAACCACCCCTAAATACAGAGGGGAAGGAGGGAGGTTAAATTGGACTGCAGCAATGGAATCCTCGAACATCTACATTTATGGTAGGTACAAAACTGTACTATGTTCTTCGCCTTCCATTGCTGCAGTCCTGACTATTGGGTAGAATCCCAAAGCAGAGGTAAGGGAGGCTGGCAAATCATAAAGAAGTAGGAGCTGACAACATGCCTTGCAAAACAGCTGTGGCAAAACCAGCCCTAGACTTAGAGTAGATAGGAAGGTGATAATGCTTAGAGAAAGTATGCACTGAACTCCAAGTAGCTGCTTCCAAAATATCCTTAGTTGCCACCCCTTAGAAATGCTGTTGAAGTGGCAGTAGCCCTAGTGGAATGAGGCCTAATCCCAGCTGGAATCTCCTTGCCATGATGGGAATAACAAAATGCAATGCAAAAGCCAATCCACCTAGAAATAGTTTGTTTTGACACAGGCTTGCCCTGTGAACTCAAAGCAAAAGAAACAAACAATTGCTGAGACTGCCTAAAATCCTTAGTCCTGCTTAAATAATAACGCAATTGCCTGTGTACATCTAAAGTGTGCAAAATCTTTTCCCCTTTATTTTGAGGGTCTGCAAAAAACGTAGGCAAATGAATAGTTTGGTTTAAAGCCACACTAGAAACCACCTTAGGCATAAAAGAAGGATTAGTACGTAATGATACCCTATCCTTATGGAAAATCAAAAAGGGCTCTACTGCCATAAGGGCCTGCAACTCAGACACCCTTCTTGCAGAAGTAATAGCCAACAGAAAAGCAGTCTTCCATGACAAGTATTTCAATTCAGCAGTAGCTGCAGGCTCAAAAGGTTGTAGAGTAAGTTTTTCCAACATAAAATTGAGATCCCAAGCCGGAGTAGGAGCTCTACGTGGGGGTCTTATATTCTTTGCCCCTCTAAGAAACTGCTTGAACAAAGGATGCGAAAACAAAGGTGGGTCACAATCATAGTGAGCTGAAATTGCTGCAGCATGAATCTTAATGGAAGAGAAGGACAAACCTTTGTCCAATAATTCAGTAAGATATTGAAGAGCCACACTCAAATTAGGCTCAGAAATCTCCAAATTCTTTGCTGTACTCCAAAATAAAAATCTCTTCCATTTTTCTGCGTACACTCTCCTTGTACTAGGACTTCTAGCTTCCATAATCACATTTAAAACTTGTTGAGGAAGTTGAGACCTGCTGCGTTTCAACACAGAATATGCCAGGCTGTTAGATGAAGAGAGTGAAGCTTGACATTGAGCAGATGACCGTCCTTCTGAGATAACAGATGAGGAATCAGAGGTAAAGGCCATGGAGGCTTCTTTACCAGATTCCGTAGTAGTGGGTACCAGTGTTGCCGAGGCCAATCTGGAGCTATCAAAATCATCCTTGGCCTGTCTTGTCTGACCTTTAATAGTACCTTTGGAAGAAGAGGCAGAGGTGGAAAGGCATACACATGAAGGTTTTTCCAACTGAAAGACAGAGCATCCACTTTCCAAGCTGTGTGATGAAACCCCTTTGTGCAATACTTTGGCAGCTGGTGGTTTAGTGGAGAAGCGAACAGATCTATGTCTGGAGTTCCCCATGACACTGTCAGTTTCTGAAATACATGAAGATCCAGTTTCCACTCGTGGAGATCCATGATTTGTCTGCTTAACACATCTGCTAAGGAGTTCTGTGCTCCTGGCAGAAACCTTGCCTGAAGAGTTAATTGCAGGCTTAGCGCAGTCTCCCATAAAATCATTGCTTGCCTGCATAGAGGATAAGAATGTGTTCCCCCTTGCTTGTTGATGTACCACATGACAGTTGTGTTGTCTGTTAGAATCAACACCTGCCCTGGAAGAAGTAACTCCTTGAAAGCCATTAATGCAAACTGGACTGCTAACATCTCTTTCATGTTGATATGTAGATGCTGTAGTCTGGCAGGCCACTTGTCTTGTATCCACTTTCCATTTAGATGAGCTCCCCAAGCAATGTCCGAGGCATCTGTCGTTAAGATCTGACTTGCCTCTGGCCGGGTCACAGAGAGTCCCTTGTTTAGGTGACATTCCTGAGCCCACCACAAGAATTCTTTTTGAAGGCAAGGTATTATTTGAATGACAGTGTCCAAATCCTGGCAGTGCTGTGTCCATACATTGTTGAGATACCATTGTAGCTTCCTCATATGCAGTTTGGCATTGGGAAGTACCAGAATACAAGATGCCATGAACCCTAATGCTTGAAGGACTGTCCTTGCAGTCAGCACGGACTGATGAGATAGTTGATGGAAGTAAAGTGACAGACTCTTTTGTTTGTCCGGGGTTAAAAAGGCCATCTGGGCTGCTGTATTCAGTCTCACACCCAGAAAGCACATGTCTTGAGAGGGTACTAGACTGGACTTTATTTCGTTCACAGAATACCCTAGGCATCTTAGCACTGCTATAACATATTCCAGATGCTGTAGAAGGTCTTCCTTTTCTTGAGCCAGAATCAGGCAGTCGCCCAAGTAAGGATAGATTTGAATTCCTTGAAGCCTGAAGTAAGCTATCACTGGAGCCAGAACCTTTGTGAATACTCTGAGGGCAGTAGATAAGCCAAAGGGCAATGCAGAGAACTGATAATGAGAATTTCCAGCTCGAAACCGCAGATACTTCCTGCAACTTAGCCTTATAGGCACATGAAGGTAAGCTTCCTTGAGATCTAAAGTTACCATCCAGTGATCTTTGCCCAGCAGAGGTAAAAGCTGTTGTAACGTCAACATCTTGAACTTGGGAATGTCCAAAAACGTGTTGAGGAGAGATAAATCCAAAATTGGTCTCCACGTGTTCCCCTTCTTTGGTACAAGGAACAGGCGAGAATAAAATCCTAGGCCCCTTTCTGATACAGGGACTGGCTGAATGGCCCCTATGTGAAGTAACTGAGAAACTTGCTTGTGAGCCTCTTTTCTTTGTGGAGGAGGAACGTCTGGCATGCCTTTGAAAGGGGCATTGTATGGAAATAAAATCTGTAACCGTGGTGAATGATATCCAACACCCATTTGTCTTGAGTAATTAAATCCCAATTTTCTTTGAAAAGAGACAGTCTTCCTCCCAAAGGAGCTGCCAAACGTGAATCTGCTGGCAGCTGAAAAGACAGGTCATTGGGTTTGTTTACGAAAGGACTGACCCCTGCCCTCACCAGAAGTCTGAGCAGGTGAACTCCTGTTCTAGGCCTAAAAGAACCTTGAGCCCTGCCCCTACCACGTCTAGACCTACCCCTAGACTGGGAATCATAAGCAGGATATGTCCACCCCTTAGCAGGCCAATTTCTACTAAACTTTGGTGGCTGCACCTGCAAAAATCTTTAACAGTTTGCATAGACTTAGCTTTGTCCTCCATTTTCTTTAAAACTGCTTCCACAGGCGATCCAAACAACACATCAGACTGTAAAGGAGCATCCAAAATCCTTGTCTTAACATGCTCAGCTAAATTCTGATCCTTCAACCAAGCATGCCTGCGAAGAACAGAACTGGTAGCAGCCACCCTCGAGGAGGCCTGTACAGCATCAAAACCACATTGCAAAGAATGCTTACCCACTTGTTCAGACACGTGAACCAAATCCAGCAACTCTTTACACTCAATACCTTCCGCCAAAGCATCCACCTTAGATTTCAATTGTGAAAGGAGATAATTCTGATATTTAAGCATGTGAAACTGACAATTCAATGCTCTCATGGCTAGAGTGGAAGAAGTATACACTTTCTTTCCCCACCTATCCAAAGCCCTTGCCTCTTTATCAGTGGGAACAGGATTTTTAACCACAGAAGCCTTTACACCCTTAGGCCCTTGAGAAATAGTTTCTGGGTCCGCCCTAGGACTCTTAAACAAATATTTATGAGCTTCGGGCACCCTATAATACCTATCAGGCTTAACAGGAGCAGGAGGCAAAGAGTCAGGGTTCAGGGAAGCCTCTGCAAAACATCTTCCACCACATTCAACACAGGAGGAATAGCTAAAGGCCTATGCTGGGGTAAAACAAGAATTCCCTAAGCCTTTTCCTGGAATCAGAGTAATCCTGGCCTTCCCATTTAAAGTGCTCCCTCATGGAATGCAGAGTCTCTGAAAATGAGAAATCCTCAGGCGGAGAAGCTGTAGGAGTGGAATCATCCACATCAGAATCAGAATAAGTAGGATACTCCTGCATATCTTCCACAGAAGATTCTGAAGCCTCTGAACACTGTTCAAAACTATCAAACTCCGGTTCCACCCTAGGCCTCTTATCAGGCGGGGGCATAGAACCTCTAATCATAGTAATCAAATCTTCTGCCATTTTAAGCATATGTTTCTTAGGTACAGAACCCGAAATGCTAGGAGAAGCGCCCACTGAAGCTGAACTAGGCCTACCTCTCAAAGAAGTTTTGGCAACAGAAGGAGAGGCTCTAACTACCTTAGGAAGAGAGGGAAGAACAGTCACCTGAGAAGCCCCTCAGCCTGGCCTACCTCCTGAGAAGGCACATCCTGTAATAGTATAGTTTCTGCCTGGGACTCCATGGAAACTCCTGGCAAAACCTCCGGCTCCACTGAGCCTTCTAAAGAACCGACGTCCGGGACTGCCGGTTCATCAACCCTAGGCTTCACTGTTTTATCCTTGCGCTTCTTGAGGAAGCGGGCGGAGCATCCGACGGCATTTTATAATTGCAACGCTTCCCAAACACTAACCTGGCACAGTCTAACCTCCTCTTAACAGTGCGTTTGTTAAACCTAGCACAAGAGCGGCAACCAACAACGTCGTGCTCAGGCCCTAAACAAGGTATACACAAGGTATGATAATCCCTATGAGGTATCTGTTTCCCACAAGAAATACAGTTATTCACTTTTCTGACATCCGGTAAAATACTGAGGCAAGAAAAACAAAATGTTCCCAACGGGTACTTAGCCAACTCTGTTTCGGTCTGAAACTCCGGTTTCGGAAATATTTCAGAACGCCAACCTGCACTCGCAAAACTGCTTCTGCATCGGACCATGCGGCAAAAAAGACTGGGGATATGGCGTCGGTCATGCGCATTAGTACCCTGACGTACTGACGTCAGTCTAATGCGCCCTGACCGACGTCAGCCTTATACTCTGGTATTCGGGCCGACTGGACGCGGACTATACCCAATAGTCAGGACTGCAGCAATGGAAGACGAAGAACATGGTGGCAGGGTCAGTTTTTCCAAAACAAAATTGAGATCCCAAGTTGGTGCTCTCCGGGGCGGTCTTATGTTTTTAGCCCCTCTGAGGTACTGCTTTATCAAGGGATGAGAGAATAAAGGAGGATCCGTGTTGTAATGTGCTGAGATGGCAGAGACGTGGATCTTAATTGATGAGAAGGATAGGCCTTTGTCCTATATCTCAGTTAAGTATTGTAAAATCTGACGAATGTTTGGGACAAGAGGGTCAAGGCTTTGAGCCTGGTTCCAGGCGCAGAATCTCTTCCATTTTTCTGAGTAAGATTTCCTGTTGCTAGGCCTCCTGGCCTCCAAAATGACATCCATAACAGCTTTAGAGAGAGATGTTGCCTGTTTGACTAATGAATCTACCATGCAGCCAAGTTTAGGGTTTTGAGCTGACCGTGCAGGATCTGATTGTTTTGTTGAGTCAGGTGGTGTGAAATTTGAGGCAAAATCCATGGTGGGCTTTAAGCTAAGTTCTTTAAGATTGGGTACCAGTGCTGGCGTGGCCAGTCTGGAGCAATCAGGATCATCTGTGTTTTTTCTTGTCTGGCTTTTAGGAGTACCTTTGAAAGGAGAGGCAGTGGTGGGAAGGCATAAACTTTTAGGCTTTTCCAGCTGAACGAGAGAGCATCCACTTTCCATGTTTGTGTGTGGTAAGTCCTTGTGCAGAATTTTTGTAGTTGGCAATTCAGTAAGGAGGCAAAAAGATCTACGTCTGGGCATCCCCATTTTTGCGTTACCATGTTGAAGATTTGTGGATTCAATTTCCATTCGTGAGGGTCCATGATATTTCTGCTTAGATCGTCTGCCAGAGTATTTTTCTTTCCTGGCAGGAATTGTGCTTGCAGTTGATAAGTTAGAGCTGTGTTCCACAAGGCCATGGCTTGCCTGCATAGGAGATAAGAATGAGTGCCCCCTTGCTTATGTACCACATTACTGTGGTGTTGTCTGTCTTTAATAATAAATGTCCTGGATGCAGAAGGTCCTTGAAAGCTGTTGGGGCATTTTGAACAGCCAACATCTCTTTTTGATTGATGTGAAGATGCATTTGGTCTGTGATCCCCTTGCCCTGAATACATTTTCCTGCCATGTGTGCTCCCCAGGCGTAATCCGAAGCATCTGTTGTTAGTGTCTGCCTGGCTGTGGGTAGAGTGAAAGGCTGACCCTTGTTGAGGTGACATGCCTGTGCCCACCATCGAAACTCCTGTTGTAGGCAGGGAATTATTGGTATTACTGCTTCTAAACTGTGAGAGTGTTGAGTCCAAACACTTTTTAGGTACCATTGTAATTTCCTCATATGCAGTCTGGCATATGGAATTAGTAGTATGCAGGATGCCATGAATCCCAGGGCCTGCAGAATTTTTCTTGCAGGGAGATGGGACTTTTTTGCCAGTAATTGAAAATATGTTGTCCTTGTTTGTCTGGCGTGAGATAAGCCATCTGGGCCGTTGTATTTAAGCTGGCATCCAGGAATATTATCTATTGTGAGGGCACTAGTTTTGACTTCTTTTCGTTTACTGTGTACCCTAGAGAAATTAGCAACCTTTTTACAAACGCCAGATGCTTTAGAAGAATGTCCTTTGTCTCTGCTTGAATGAGGCAGTTGTCCAGGTATGGATACATTTGAATTCCTTTTTGTCTGCAAAATGCAATTACTGGTGCCAGGCACTTTGTAAAGACCCTGGGTGCAGTAGATAAGCCAAAGGGCAGTGCAGAGAATTGGTAGTGCATTGTACCAGCTTTGAATCTGAGGTATCTTCTGCAATTTTGTCTGATCGGGACATGCAGGTATGCCTCTGAGGTCCAGTGTAACAAGTCAAGCCTTCTTGCCCAGCATGGGAAGAAGCTGCTGTAGTGTCAACAATTTGAATTTCAGAACATCCAGGTAAGGAGTTGAAAGGTCTAGTATGGGTCTCCAGGCTTTGTCCTTTCTGGGGACCAGGAAGAGTCTTGAGTAAAATCCTTGTCCTTGTTCCTGCTGTGGTACTTTCTGAATAGCTCACATGTCCATGAGGGCTGATATTTGTTTCTGAGCCTCTGTCCATTGATTTTGTGGCAGGTTTGGCATTCCTTTTAGCGTTGGTAAAGTATGAAAGTGGAACCTGTAACCTTGAGACACAATATTCAGAACCTATTTGTCTTGGGTGACTGTTTGCCAATTTTGATAAAAAAGTGCTACTTTTCCCCCCTAAGGGGGCTGCCAAAATGAAGTGCTTGGCGTACGAAGGGGGAAGTCATTGGGACTGTTTCCTGTATGGTTGAGATTTGTCCTCACCTCCTTTTGGGGTTGAGGTACCCCCACTGTCGTTGTCTGTTAGAGCCTTGGGGTTGAGATCTGCCTCTTGGACATTCTGTATCTGCCTCTCTGTGGCCTGTCTGACACTGGAAAGGACCTATTCTTTGTAGGCCAATTTCTGCTAAATCGAGGTGGCTGTACCTGTAAGAAATCTTTGACTGTTTGCATGGATTTAGCTTTATCCTCCATTTTCTTTAACACCTCTTCTTCCTTAACACCAAACAAGGTATCATGCTGTAAAGGAGCATCCAATAATTTTGCCTTAACATGATCAGGTAAACTCTGTTCTTTTAACCAAACATGTCTTCAAATCACAGAACCTGTAACTGCGGCTCTACAAGAGGCCTCTAAAGAATCAAAACCAAATTGCAGAGTATGTTTTCCCACCTGTTCAACTGCATGCAATAAATCCTGCATTTCTTTATAGTCAGGAGCTTCTGAGCTTGCAAGCATTTTCTGCTTTAACTGAGCCATTAAATATTGTTGGTACTTAAGCATGTGAAACTGGCAATTTAAAGCCCTTACTGCTAAAGTTGCAGAAGTGTAAACTTTCTTCCCCCATCTATCCAATGCTCTGGAATCGCTGTCAGAGGGGACTGGATTTTTTGCAATGGAAGCCTTAACCACTTGGGTACCCTGGGAAATAGTTTCTGGATCAGCAGAAGGGTTTTTATAAAGAAACTTGTGAGAGTCAGGGACTCTATAATACCTATCTGGCTTGGCTGGTGCAGGGGGCAAAGAACCAGGAGATAACCTGGATTCAGAGAACACATCATCCACAATATCTAACACAGGCAGAATAGCCAGGGGCCTGTGCTGAGGCAATAAAAGAAAGTCCCCAAGCCTTTTCTTGGATTCTGAATAATCCTGACTTCCAAATGGAAATGCTCCCTCATGGAATGTAAAGTTTCCCCAAACGAATAATCCTCAGGAGGAGAGGCTGAAGGGATAGATTCCTCAGCATCAGAGTCCTCATAGGGGGGAAGAGAGTATCCCTGGTCTGAAGAGGAATCAGACGAAATGGAAACCTGATCAGAGGAATCAGTCTGTATCCTGCCTAGGTCTTTTCTCAGGAGGGGGATGGAAACCCCTGATTAGAGTAATGAGGTCTTCGGCCATTTTAAGCATCTGTTTCTTAGGCATGGAGGACTGTCCAGGAGAGCGCTGTAATTGCTTCTTTGTCTTGAATGGTGTCTTTGTCTTGGCTGTTGCTTTAATGGTAAGTTGTGAAGGTCTGAAAACACCCTCAGAAGCCGATGCCTGCTCAGCGGCTCCGGACCCATCTGAGGGATTAGTTTCCGAAGGCCCAATACCTTGAGTTTCCAGAGGCCTAGTTGTCGCCACGTGGGAGTCGGAGGCGGCCTGTGGCTCTGAGGTAGTGGGTGCCAAGGGCTGTGAAAGCGCCTCACTGAGAACCGGTGACTGGCCTAGAAGAGGCTTTGTCGTCAGTTTTGGACCTCGGATACCTGTCTTTATCCTTGTCTTTGCGTTTTTTCAGAATTGCGGTCGTCGGCTGATCCGACGGCATAGTATAATTGAACCTTCGGCCAAAGTAGTGCAAAGCAAAATCAAAACGTCGTTTTATAGTGTGTTTGTTAAATCTAGCACAAAACAGACAACTAGTGACGTCGTGATCAGGGCCTAGGCATGGAATACAGTAAGAGTGGAAGTCCTTATGAGGTATTTGCTTCCCACAAGAAATACAATTATTAACTTTTTCTGACATTGGTCTGAGGCAAGAAAAAAGTTTTCCCAACGGGGTACTTAGCTTTATTGAAGACTCTGGATCTGAAATTCGACTTCGAAAATCTCAGGAGTCGGCCGACTGGCACTTGCGAACTGCTTTTGCTTCGGGCACCGCGCGGCAAGAAAGACTGAAGAAAATGGCGTCAGATGCATCTTGTATACCCCTAGCATGCTGATGTCAGGGAAGAAGCGACAGCAACCGACGCTGGACCAAGACTTTGGAATTCTGGCCGACTGCGGGACCGCCTGATGGCAGGATAACCCAAGTGTAATGACTGCAGCAGTGTAACACAATGAACATAGTTTTTATACTGGCCAGATGTACACGAAGCAAGAGGAGTAAACCCACATGTAGAATACTGCAACAGTGGAACAGAAGGACATCTAATAAATACAGAGCTGAAGGAATTTATTTGGGAAGGGAAGAGGGTAAGAGTTAAGTAGGATAAGTCGAGTCTCCCCACAGAACAAGGTGGTCTAGAATTACTTGATCTGGAGGGGGTATTTCAAAGATATGCAATTAAGATTTACATACATCTCAAGCAGAAGATAATAAATCAAAGCATAAGAGTATGATGACGAAATGGGGAGTACAACATATAAAGAGATTCTGGATTCAACCTCTTATAGAAAATAACAAATGTACAGTTTATACTTACAAACTAGCATGCAACAGTCTAAAAACATATCACTACTTGCATTATAGGATCATAAGATTATGATTAGGATGCTATGACTACTTGCATTACTTTATTATTCACTATTGCTATTACTTTTTAAGTTGTCCATTTCTGTATTGAAATTTTATTAGATTGGCAATGTCAATTAACTGCACCTTGTACTTCTATTTGCTAATTCTGTTTGTGTGCTTGCACTATTACTTTATTTATATTTGATTGGTACTTTATCAGTATATTTTGTCTTCCGCGATGGTACAGCGGTAGCGTTGTTACCCCACAGCAAGAGGTTCTCCCGTTCGATTCTCGGCTGGGCTTGGGAGTGCCTTCTGTGTGGAGTCTGCAGTCTGCATGTCCTCCCCGCGGTTGGGTAGTGTTCGAAAGACATGCGTGCGTAAATGGGCATGCCTTCGTTGAAGGTTGGGCGTTGAGCTGGCACCTTGGTGTTTCGTAAAAAAAAAATCTACTGCCAATCATTAGCGGACCAGAGTTCCGCTGTGGCGACCCCTTACCGGGAAAAAGCCGAAAGACAAACAACAACAACTTTCTCAGTATATTTTGATGAAGTCTCCATTGTACAGGGATGAAAGCTTAACATTTGTTTAAATAAATTCAGCTTTTATTTTGGAGTCATCTGCTGTTCTGAGATCCCTTGTGGCTGCCTTGAGTTTGTTGCTTATTTCTCAAGGTTTCTCTGCTTTCGGTTCTTTGTAAAACTTCAAAGTATGCAACAAACTCTGAAACGTTCTCAAGAGTTTTGTTTGGAATATGTAGTGCTTAATTTCGCTGAAGGCCTTTAAAGTCAGCATCTGTTTTGTCAGCGTACTTTGGTCAGAAAAACAAACAAATGGTTGACACTTGGACAAAATCGACAATCCATGGAATTTGGGAATATGCCCTTTTCCTGGTATTGTGCAGTCTTATAGTAAACAGAATTAGCAGAGGTTGTGTGGGGTGCAGCCCCACACCTGGGGAAGGGTGCAGGAGAGCTCACCCTTGCAAAAACATTGCTGTTCCTGACAAACATAAAATAACACATCCAGATATCAACTTTTTTTTATTTGGATATTTTGAAATTTAAATAAACTGACTTTTATATCCAAGCAGACTTCAGATAATTTTTCAGATAATTTTTCCTCAGGTAGACTGCAAATGCTAGATGTGTGATGGGAAATAAAAGGTAACTTGAATATGTTTTTGTGAAATAAAGGAGTTGGAAGACTTCAAAAATCCCCCACAGAATACTTTGTCAGAAACATTGGGGGAACAAATCAATGTAATTGAAGAAATTATTCTTTTGAAATTAAATATACGAAGTTGTCTTAAAAATGCAGTAAAGTACATGGTGTAAGTTCTTACTCTTCCTTTTGCTAGGTATGATTTTTTGGTAGGACTCCTGGCATCCCTCATACTTTTCATCATGTATTTACAGTAAAGGTACCAAAAGGTGAGTAAAGTTGCATCTTCCAATCCACCAGACTTGGGGTGTAAAATTCCCTACATTATATCAGAAGCCTGGTATGCTGCAGCAGCAGTGAACATTTCTCCCTTACCAGCCTCAGCAGGTGGGACCCACCAGTATTGTCCAAAGCAGAAAAATAGACAATTAGTATAATCTTTGCTCTCTTCTGTTTGATGATGAGAAAGGGAACAGGAAAAAAAAAAAAAAAAAAGTACAGTTGTGTACACTTACCATAAATGTAGATGTTCGAGTGTATTCACTGTTGCAGTCACAGTCATCACACTTGGGTTACCTGGCTGCAGGTAGCCCTCAGTCTGTCCAAATACCAGAGACTTAGTATTTCTGCATCAGATTTTGTCGCTCCAAGACTGACATCAGGGGGTATAAAAACAGGCAGCCAATGCCATTACATCAATTTTTCTTGCCACAAATGTTAGGAGCTCCCCCCCCAATAGGGAGCTAAGTTATGGTGGGGAAAACACCACCAGTAAGGAGTAAATGGCAATATCCCTGACGGGGGGTGAGTTAGAGAGGAGAAAGGCAAGGGGGCCGGAGGGAGGGAAACCAGGACTGCAACAGTAAATACATTCGAGCATCTACATTTATGGTAAGTGTACACAAGGTACAGTTTTGTACCTACCATAAATGTAGATGTCCGATAGGTATGCAACTGCAGTCCTGACATATGGGTTGTCCTGCCTCAGGCAGCCCTTTGGTCGGCCGGATTCCAAAGTCTGGGTCCAGCATCGGCTGATGTCGCCCTTTCCCCGACGTCAGAGCGCCTGGGGTATAAAAGCGTCAGCCGACGCCATCTTCTTCAGTGTTTCTTGCCCCAGGTGCCCTCTAAGGAAGGCTAAATTTTGAGAATAGAGAAAAAATTCCAGACAAGTACAACAACATAAAAACAAATACACCATAAAAGATTACCCCAGGTAGCTAAAATGAGGGGTAGAAACCCAAAAGAATACCACAGAGGGGTAGGTGGGAGGGAAAACCTGACTGCAGTTGCATACCTATCGGACATCTACATTTATGGTAGGTACAAAACTGTACTACGTCCTTCAAGGATGCAACTGCAGTCCTGACATATGGGTTGAATACCATAGCCAACCTGGGGGTGGTAGGCACTAAGACAAAGATGGTGTAGCTAAAATGCCCTGCAGGACTGCAGAAGCGAACCCTGCTCTGGATCTGGAATATAAAGGCAGGTTGTAATGTTTGGAAAATGTATGCACGGAGCTCCATGTTTCAGCTTCTAAAATGTCCTTTGTTGCCACTCCTCTTAAAACGGCTGTGGAGGTGGCTGTAGCTCTGGTGGAATGTGGCCTGATGTTAGCTGGCACAGTTTTTCCATGAAAAGAGTAGCAGAATCGAATGCAATTTCCAATCCATTTAGAAATGGTCTGTTTGGAAATTGCTTTTCCCTGCAATCCAGCAGCGCAAGCTACAAAAAGCTGGACAGATTTTCCTGAAAGACTTTGTTCTGTCCAAATAGTAGCGCAACTGTCTGTGTATGTCCAAGGTGCGCAGAAGTCTCTCTCCTTTATTTTGAGGATTGGGAAAGAAGGTAGGCAGGTGAATAGCTTGATTCAGGGACACCCTGGATACCACCTTTGGCATGAATGACGGATTGGTTCTCAAAGAAACTCTGTCCTGATGAAAAATGAGAAATGGTTGTACTGCCATAAGGGCCTGCAGCTCAGAGACTCTTCTTGCTGAGGTTACTGCCAGAAGGAAAGCTGTCTTCCAAGACAGAAATTTCAACTCTGAAGATGCTGCTGGTTCAAAGGGAGGAAGAGTTAACTTTTCCAGCATGAAGTTGAGGTCCCATGCAGGCACTGGTGGTTTCCTTGGAGGGTTGATGTTCTTTATACCTCTTAGAAACTGTCTTAACAATGGGTGAGAAAATACAGGCGGATCAGTGTTATATTTGGCAGATATTGCTGAAGCATGTATTTTTATGGAAGAATATGAAAGGCCATTGTGGAGCATTTCAGCCAAATATTCTAGGATCTGTGGAATGCTCATCACTGATGGGTCTTGACCCTTTTTGCTGTTCCAGATAAGAAATCTCTTCCATTTTGCCGAGTATGTTTTTCTAGTGGAAGGTCTGCGCGCCTCCAGGATGATATCCTTTACCCTTTTGGAAAGTGTATCCTGAGGAATAGTCATGGAATCTTCCAAGCTGTCAGCTTCAATGTTTTCAAGCTGGAGTGTAGTGACCTGTAATTGTGCTGTGTCAGAAGAAGTGGCCTTTGAGGAAGGAGCCACGGATTGGTGTGTGTTCAAGCTCCGTAGCAGTGGGTACCAGTGTTGTCTTGGCCAGTCTGGAGCTATCAGTATGACTTTTGGTTGCTCTGTCTTGATCTTTAGTAACACCTTGGTCATCAAAGGAAGAGGTGGGAAGGCATATAGTGTTAGAGAGTTCCAACTGAAGGAGAGACCGTCCACCTTCCATGCTTGAGGATGGTATGTCCTTGTGCAAAACTTTTTCAGATAGTGATTGAGGTGGGAGGCAAAAAGATCTATGTCCGGCCTTCCCCATGCTTGAGTTATTTGTAAGAAAATGTCTGGATGCAACATCCATTCGTGTAGATCCATGATGTTTCTGCTTAGGCTGTCCGCCAGAACATTGTCCTTCCCTGGTACAAACTGGGATTGTAGCTCTATTTTCAATTGTAGGGAAATATCCCAGAGATTCTTTGCCAGCCTGCAAAGAGGGTAGGAATGGGTACCTCCTTGCTTATGTACCACATAACTTTGGTATTGTCTGTCTTTATTAGTAGATGGCCCTGATGCATGAACTTTTCGAAGGCCTTGATTGCATATATCACTGCCAGCATTTCTTTTTGGTTGATGTGCAGGTGCTTTTCTTTTTGTGTCCATTGTCCTTGAATGCATCTGCCCTCCATGTGCGCCCCCCATCCATGGTGTGAGGCGTCTGTTGTTATGGTTTGACTTGTATGAGGCTTGCTGAAAGGCTGACCTTTGTTTATCTGGCTTGCTTGAGCCCACCACAGAAATTCCTTTTGAAGGCATGGAATGAGTGGGATCAATGCTTCCAGGCTGTGGCTGTGTTGAGACCATAGACTTTTTAGATACCATTGTAGTTTCCTCATATGCAGCCTTGCGTGTGGAATCAGAAGAATGCAGGATGCCATGAAACCCAGGGCCTGCAGGATTTTCCTTGCAGTCATCTGGGTGTGTGTTGCTAATTTTCTGAAGTATTCTGGTAATTGTTTTTGTTTTTCTTTTGTCAGAAACGCCATCTGGGTGTTTGTGTCCAGTGTGGCACCCAGGAAAGGTATTTGTTGGGATGGTACGAGACTTGATTTCTGAATATTGACTGTGTATCCCAAGGCCTGCAGTAGGTGAATGACATAGTCCAAGTTTTTTAACAAGGCTTGTTGGCTGTCCGCTTGTATAAGGCGGTCGTCCAGGTAAGGGTATATTTGTATCCCCTGAAGTCTGCAATGTGCAATTACTGATGCCAGGCATTTCGTGAACACTCTGGGTGCAGTAGATAAACCAAAGGGCAATGCTGAGAATTGATAATGCTATGAGCCTGCAAGAAATCTGAGGTATCTTCTGCAACTCTGTCTGATTGGGACATGCAGGTATGCCTCCTTGAGGTCCAGAGTTACCAGCCAAAACCCCTTGCCCAGCATGGGAAGGAGTTGCTGTAAAGTCAGCATTTTGAATTTTGGCACAATAAGGCAAGTATTCAGTGCGGACAAGTCCAGAATGGGTCTCCATTGGTTTTCTTTTCTTGGAACAAGGAACAGTCTTGAATAAAATCCTTGGCCTTGTTCTGCAGAAGGAACCTTCTCTATTGCTCTTATTTGAAGTAGGTTTGTTATTTGTTTAAGTGCCTCTGCCCTTTGATTTGGTGGCAGGTTTGGCCTGCCATGTCTTGTTGGTAGTGTATGAAAATGGAATCTGTATCCTTTGTCTATTATGTCCAGTATCCATTTGTCCTTTGTAATATTGTGCCAATTTTTTGAGAATAAAGATAATTTTCCACCCAAAGGTGCTTCTAATTGAGCCCTGGATGGTGGGGTCAAAGTCAAGTCATTGAGATTGTCCCTGCGGAGCAGTGGAAGGTCCTGCCCCACCTCTCTGGTTCGGAGGCTGCCATTGACGTCCTCTGTAGGAGCCTCGAGTTTGCCCTCTACCTCTGCCATGTCTGTTTTTGCCTCTCTGAAATTTGTCTGTGTCTGGAAAGGACCAATGCTTAGAAGGCCAATTCCTGCTGAATCTTGGAGGCTGTACCTGGAGGAAATCTTTGACTGTTTGCACTGATTTTGCCTTTTCCTCTATTTTCTTTAAAACCTCTTGTGCAGTAGCACCAAATAGCTTATGTTTCTCTAGTGGTGCGTCCAAAAGCTTAATTTTCACATGGTCTGGCAATGTTTGCTCCTTTAAGCAAGCATGTCTGCGTATGACCGCACCTGTCATTGCTGCTCTACATGAAGCTTCCAATGCATCATATCCACACTGAAGGAAATGGTTGCTAACCTGCTGAGTATTATGAACCAATTCCTGTAACCCCTTTCTATCTAATGGTTCAGGGAAGCCAATTTCTTTTGCAAGTCATCCAACATGTATTCCTGATACTGAATCATATGAAATTGACAATTTAATGCTCGCATAGAAAGGGTGGAAGATGTATATACTTTCTTGCCCCACCTTTCTAAAGCCCTAGAATCTCTTTCCGAAGGAAGTGGACTCTCAGCAGTAGTGGAGGAAACCCCTTTAGGCCCCTGAGAAATAGTTTCAGGGTCAGCAGTATGGCCCTTGTACAGAAACTGAGGTGTGTCTGGGACCCTGTAGTACCTGTCTGGCTTGACAGGAGCAGGGGGGAGGGAGTCAGGGGAAACACTAGATTCTAAGTACACATCATCTAAAACATTTAAAACTGGAGGAATAGCTAAGGGTCTATGCTGAGGTAGCTTTAAAAATTCCCTTAACCTTTTCCTAGAATCTGAGTATTCTTGGCCTTGCCATTTGAAGTGTTCCCTCATGGAGTGAAGAGTTTCCCCAAAGGAAAACTCCTCAGGAGGAGAAGCAGAGGGAATGGATTCCTCCGCATCAGAATCCTCGTAGGCCGGGAAGGCCTCCTCCTGGTAGTCTGAATGTGCAGAATCACCTGAGGCCTCATCGGAGGACTGAGGATCTACCTGCTCAACCCTAGGCCTCTTGACAGAAGGCGGCTGAGACCCTCTATCTGGATGTGGCTGAGAACCCCTAATTAAAGAAATAAGGTCCTCAGCTAAACTTAAAACTTGAGGACCAGAAGTGGATCCCAGAGAAACAGATCTTGGAGGGAGAGACTTAGCCTGTTTGGCAGCCTTAGCACGTGTGTAGGCCTTAATGGACATAGACACTGGAGGCCTGGCAGCCCCACGTGCTGGAGTAGTCTTATCCACTGAAATGGTGTCAGAAGTATCCTGGGCTACGGTCTCAGAGGGGAGAACAGGAAAGTACAGTTTTGTACCTACCATAAATGTAGATGTTCGAGGATCCACATTGCTGCAGTCCTTACTATTGGGTAGTCCGCTGTCCAGTCGGCCCGAATACCAGAGTATAAGGCTGACGTCGGTCAGGGCGCATTAGACTGACGTCAGTACGTCAGGGTACTAATGCGCATGACCGACGTCATATCCTCAGTCTTTTCTTGCCCCAGATGTCAGAAGACCCTAAAAAGACAATGCCCAAAATACCTGCACCAAAACTATGTACAATATATACAAAAAGATATATACAAAAATATCAGCATATAACCTCACCTACACAAACACCCCTAAACACAGAGGGGAAGGAGGGAGGGTAAATTGGACTGCAGCAATGTGGATCCTCGAACATCTACATTTATGGTAGGTACAAAACTGTACTATGTTCTTCGTTCCACATTGCTGCAGTCCTTACTATTGGGTAGAATCCCAAAGCAGAGGTAAGGGAGGCTGGCAAATCATAAAGAAGTAGGAGCTGACAACATGCCTTGCAAAACAGCTGTGGCAAAACCAGCCCTAGACTTAGAGTAGATAGGAAGGTGATAATGCTTAGAGAAAGTATGCACTGAACTCCAAGTAGCTGCCTCCAAAATATCTTTAGTTGCCACCCCCCTTAGAAATGCTGTTGAAGTGGCAGTAGCCCTAGTGGAATGAGGCCTAATTCCAGCTGGAATCTCCTTGCCATGATGGGAATAACAAAATGCAATGCAAAACCCAATCCACCTAGAAATAGTTTGTTTTGACACAGGCTTGCCCTGCGAACTCAAAGCAAAAGAAACAAACAACTGCTGAGACTGCCTAAAATCCTTAGTCCTGCTTAAATAATAACGCAATTGCCTGTGTACATCTAAAGTGTGCAAAATCTTTTCCCCTTTATTTTGGGGGTCTGCATAAAAAGTAGGCAAATGAATAGTTTGGTTTAAAGCCACACTAGAAACCACCTTAGGCATAAAGGAAGGATTAGTACGTAATGATACCCTATCCTTATGGAAAATCAAAAGGGCTCTACTGCCATAAGGGCCTGCAATTCAGACACCCTTCTTGCAGAAGTAATAGCCAACAGAAAAGCAGTCTTCCATGACAAGTATTTCAATTCAGCAGTAGCCGCAGGCTCAAAAGGTTGTAGAGTAAGTTTTTCCAACACAAAATTGAGATCCCAAGCAGGAGTAGGAGCTCACGTGGGGTCTTATATTCTTTGCCCCTCTAAGAAACTGCTTGAACAAAGGATGCGAAAACAATGGTGGGTCACCATCATAATGAGCTGAAATTGCTGCAGCATGAATCTTAATGGAAGAGAAGGACAAACCTTTGTCCAATAACTCAGTAAGATATTGAAGAGCCACACTCAAATTAGGCTCAGAAATCTCCAAATTCTTTGCTGTACTCCAAAATAAAAACCTCTTCCATTTTTCTGCGTACACTTTCCTTGTACTAGGTCTTCTAGCTTCCATAATCACATTTAAAACTTGTTGAGGAAGTTGAGACCTGCTGTGCTTCAGCAGAGAATATGCCAGGCTGTTAGATGAAGAGAGTGAAGCTTGACATTGAGCAGATGACCGTCCTTCTGAGATAACAGGTGTGGAATCAAAGGTAAAGGCCATGGAGGCTTCCTTACCAGACTCCTTAGTAGTGGGTACCAGTGTCGCCGAGGCCAATCTGGAGCTATTGAAATCATCCTTGGCTTGTCTTGTCTGACCTTTAAGAGCACCTTTGGAAGAAGAGGCAGAGGTGGAAAGGCATACACATGAAGATTTTTCCAACTGAAAGAAAGAGCATCCACTTTCCAAGCTGTGTGATGAAACCCCTTTGTGCAAAACTTTGGCAGCTGGTGGTTTAGTGGAGAAGCGAACAGATCTATGTCTGGAGTTCCCCATGACACTGTCAATTTCTGAAATACATGAAGATCCAGTTTCCACTCGTGGGGATCCATGATTTGTCTGCTTAACACATCTGCTAAGGAGTTCTGTGCTCCCGGCAGAAACCTTGCCTGAAGAGTTAGTTGCAAGCTGAGCGCAGTCTCCCATAAAATCATTGCTTGCCTGCATAGAGGATAAGAATGTGTTCCCCTTGTTTGTTGATGTACCACATGACAGTTGTGTTGTCTGTTAGAATCAACACCTGCCCTGGAAGAAGTAACTCCTTGAAAGCCATTAATGCAAACTGGACTGCTAACATCTCCTTCATGTTGATATGTAGATGCTGTAGTCTGGCAGGCCACTTGTCTTGTATCCACTTTCCATTTAGATGAGCTCCCAAGCAATGTCCGAGGCATCTGTCGTTAAAATCTGACTCGCCTCTGGCCGGGTCACAGAGAGTCCCTTGTTTAGGTGACATTCCTGAGCCCACCACAAAAATTCTTTTGAAGGCAAGGTATTATTTGAATGACAGTGTCCAAATCCTGGCAGTGCTGTGTCCATACATTTTGAGATACCATTGCAGCTTCCTCATATGCAGTTTGGCATTGGGAAGCACCAGAATACAAGATGCCATGAACCCTAATGCTTGAAGGACTGTCCTTGCAGTCAGCACGGACTGATGAGATAGTTGATGGAAGTAAAGGGATAGACTCTTTTGTTTGTCCGGGGTTAAAAAGGCCATCTGGGCTGCTGTATTCAGTCTCACACCCAGAAAGCACATGTCTTGAGAGGGTACTAGACTGGACTTTATTTCGTTCACAGAATACCCTAGGCATCTTAGCACTGCTATAACATATTCCAGATGCTGTAGAAGGTCTTCCTTTTCTTGAGCCAGAATCAGGCAGTCGTCCAAGTAAGGATAGATTTGAATTCCTTGTAGCCTGAAGTAAGCTATTACTGGAGCCAGAACCTTTGTGAATACTCTGGGCGCAGTAGATAAGCCAAAGGGCAATGCAGAGAACTGATAATGAGAATTTCCAGCTCGAAAACGCAGATACTTCCTGCAACTTAGTCTTATAGGCACATGAAGGTAAGCTTCCTTGAGATCTAAAGTTACCATCCAGTGATCTTTGCCCAGCAGAGGTAAAAGCTGTTGTAACGTCAACATCTTGAACTTGGGAATGTCCAGATAAGTGTTGAGGATAGATAAATCCAAAATTGGTCTCCACGTGTTCCCCTTCTTTGGTACTAGGAACAGGCGAGAATAAAATCCTAGGCCCCTTTCTGATACAGGGACTGGCTGAATGGCCCCTATTTGGAGTAACTGAGAAATCTGCTTGTGAGCCTCTTTTCTTTGTGGAGGAGGAACGTCTGGCATGCCTTTGAAAGGGGGCAATGTATGGAAATAAAACCTGTAACCGTGGTGAATGATATCCAACACCCATCTGTCTTGAGTAATTAAATCCCAATTTTCCTTGAAAAGAGACAGTCTTCCTCCCAAAGGAGCTGCCAGACGAGAATCTACTGGCAGCTGAAAAGGCAGGTCATTGGGTCTGTTTACGAAAGGACTGACCCCTGCCCTCACCAGAAGTCTGAGCAGGTGAACTCCTGTTCTAGGCCTAAAAGAACCTTGAGCTCTGCCCCTACCACGCCTAGACCTACCCCTAGACTGGGAATCATAAGCAGGATATGTCCATCCCTTAGTAGGCCAATTTCTGCTAAACTTGGTGGCTGCACCTGCAAAAATCTTTAACAGTTTGCATAGACTTAGCTTTGTCCTCCATTTTCTTTAAAACTGCTTCCACAGGCGAACCAAACAACACATCCGACTGTAAAGGAGCATCCAAAATCCTTGTCTTAACATGCTCAGCTAAATTCTGATCCCTCAACCAGGCATGCCTGCGAAGAACAGAACTAGTGGCAGCCACCCTCGAGGAGGCCTGTACAGCATCAAAACCACATTGCAAAGAATGCTTACCCACTTGTTCAGACACATGAACTAAATCCAGCAACTCTTTACACTCAATACCTTCCGCCAAAGCATCCACCTTAGATTTCAGTTGTGAAAGGAGATAATTTTGATATTTAAGCATGTGAAACTGACAATTCAACGCCTCATGGCTAAAGTGGAAGAAGTATACACTTTCTTTCCCCATCTATCCAAAGCCCTTGCCTCTTTATCAGTAGGAACAGGGTTTTTAACCACAGAGGCCTTAACACCTTTAGGTCCCTGAGAAACAGTTTCCGGGTCTGCCCTAGGACTCTTAAAAAGATACTTATGAGCTTCAAGCACCCTATAGTACCTATCAGGTTTAACAGGAGCAGGAGGCAAAGAATCAGGGTTCAGGGAAGCCTCTGCAAAAACATCTTCCACCACATTCAACACAGGAGGTATAGCTAAGGGCCTATGCTGGGGCAAAACAAGAATTCCCTAAGCCTTTTCCTGGAATCAGAGTAATCCTGGCCTTCCCATTTAAAGTGCTCCCTCATGGAATGCAGAGTCTCTGAAAATGAGAAATCCTCAGGAGGAGAAGCTGTAGGAGTGGAATCATCCACATCAGAATCAGAATAAGGAGGATACTCCTGCAGATCTTCCGCAGAAGACTCAGAAGCCTCTGAACACTGTTCAAAACTATCAAACTCCGGTTCCACCCTAGGCCTCTTATCAGGAGGGGGCATAGAACCTCTAATCATAGTAATCAAATCTTCAGCCATTTTAAGCATATGTTTCTTAGGCACAGAACCTGAAATGCTAGGAGAAGCCCCCACTGAAGCTGAACTTGGCCTACCTCTCAAAGAAGTTTTGGCAACAGAAGGAGAGGCTCTAACCACCTTGGGAAGAGAGGGAAGAACAGTTACCTGAGAAGCCCCCTCAGCCTGGCCTACCTCCTGAGAAGGCACATCCTGTAACAGTAAAGTCTCTGCCTGAGACTCCAAAGAAACTCCTGGCAAAACCTCTGGCTCCACTGAGCCTTCTAAAGAACCGACGTCCGGGACAGCCGGTTCATCAACCCTAGGCTTCGCTGTTTTGTCCTTGCGCTTCTTGGACGAAGCGGGCGTCGGAGCATCCGACGGCATTTTATAATTGCAACGCTTCCCAAACACTAACCTGGCACAGTCTAACCGTCTCTTAATAGTGCGTTTGTTAAACCTAGCACAAGAGCGGCATCCAACAACGTCGTGCTCAGGCCCTAAACAAGGTATACACAAGGTATGGTAATCCCTATGAGGTATCTGTTTCCCACAAGAAATACAGTTATTTACTTTTTCTGACATCCGGTTAAATACAGAGGCAAGAAAAAACCAAAATGTTCCCCAACGGGGTACTTAGCCAACTCTGATTCGGTCTGAAACTCCGCTCGAAATATTTCAGAACGCCAACCTGCACTCGCAAAACTGCTTCTGCATCGGACCATGCGGCAAAAAAGACTGAGGATATGACGTCGGTCATGCGCATTAGTACCCTGACGTACTGACGTCAGTCTAATGCGCCCTGACCGACGTCAGCCTTATACTCTGGTATTCGGGCCGACTGGACAGCGGACTACCCAATAGTAAGGACTGCAGCAATGTGGAACGAAGAACATCCGGCACCGAGCTGGCCTCCGGTACCGAAGTAACCGGTGGGGCAGTGTCGTCTGTCTGTAGAGGTTGTGAAACCAGCTCAGAAGAGACAGAGACACTCGCGGTAGGCCTAAGCGTGGTGTCGGCCGAGACCGCGGATGTCGGTCCTTATCCTTCCGTTTTTTAGGTAAATGCGCTGACGGAAGCTCCGACGGCATGATATAACAGAAATCTTTCCCAAAATAATCCTGTGCAAACTCTGACCGACGCCTAAGAGTGCGTTTATTGAGAGAAGCACAAGCCGTACAGGCCGAGACATTGTGTTCTGGGCCTAGGCAGGGTAAGCAGTAAGAGTGGAAATCCTTATGAGGTATTTGTTTCCCACAAGTTAAACAATTATTAACTTTTACAGTTTTATCTGACATCGGCTGAGGCAAGAAAAGGTCCCCAAAGGGGTACTTAGCTTTTCTGAAGACTTCAGTAGCTGAAAACACAGGAGCTGGCCGACCAGCACTTGCGAACTGCTTCTGCTTCGGGCGCCGCGCGGCAAGAAAGACTGAAGAAGATGGCGTCGGCTGACACTTTTATACCCCAGGCGCTCTGACATCGGGGAAAGGGCGACATCAGCCGACGCCGGACCCAGACTTTGGAATCTGGCCGACCGAAGGGCTGCCCGAGGCAGGACAACCCATATGTCAGGACTGCAGTTGCATCCTTGAAGGACATCAGTACTACGTTCTTCGTGTTTCACTGTTGCAGTCATCACACTTGGGTTGATTCCCAAAGCTGTAGAAAGGGTGGAGGCAGTCAAGAAGAGTTGGGGCTGGCTAGTATGCCCTGCAGGACTGCTGTTGCAAAACCCGTCCTGGATTTAGAAAAGACAGGCAGGTGGTAATGTTTGGTAAAGGTGTGTACAGAACTCCAGGTAGCAGCTTCCAGGATGTCCCTGGTAGGGAGTCCACTGAAGAATGCTGTAGAGGTAGAAGTTGCCCTAGTGGAATGTTCATAGGTTGGTACTAGGCTATCAGCCCTAGGGCCTATACAAGCCTAGCCATAACAATTCCCTGGCTATTTCTTCCCACATTATTTACTTTCCTGGACCCCTGTCTAGCAGGGCGACTGACGTGATCCCTGGGGTGAATTTCCTTTCTCCCATCCAATCGTCAAGGTTCCTCTTGAAGAGGTCCAAAGAGGCACTCTGCTCGACATGTATGGGCAATCTATTCCAGAGTCTGGGGAGTCTCTGGGTCAGGAACCTATACCTCCAGCATGTTTTGTTTATTGTGATGACAAGGTTTAGATCCCTGGAGCTTGTAGCTCTGAGGGATTGGGATTTCTTTAAGTGTAGCATGTCCAACAGCTCTGGGTTTGACATGGCCTTGTATGTTAAGCAGAGATCGCCTCTGAGTAGACGATATGCGACAGAGTATAGCTGGAGTTTTTTAAGGCAGTCAGCGTAGGGCATCTGCTTTAGGCCTGTGATTCTTTTAGTGAGGTATTTCTGAGGCCTTTCCAGTTGTTGCAGATGTCTTGAGAGGTACATACCAAATGGGGTGTTGTATTCTATAATGGGTCTAATGAGGGATGAGTACAATGGGACAATGACCTCCTTTTTTCTGGATGAAAATCCCTTCGTGATGAGGTGTGCCACATAGAAGGATTTCCTGACTGTTGTGGTGATGTGGTTATCGAAGGTGAGACCACTGTCCACCTGTGTCCCTAAGTCTCTTATCACACTTTCTGTGTTTAGTGTACTGCCACCTATATGGTAATTCATGGATACATGTTTTTTCCCAAAGGGGACAACAATACATTTCTTGGCATTGAGCTTGAGCCCATGGCTCTGGCACCAAGCATCTGTTTCTGTAAGGCCCTTTTGTAGAGTATCCACATAATTTGGGGATTCAATAATGGCTTCCAGTTTGCAGTCATCTGCAAACTTTGCTAGCCAGAGTCCCTTAGTGTTGACCTGTACTTCAGAGAAGTAGATGCCAAACAAGAGCGGCCCCAGAACTGAACCCTGAGGTACTCCACTTGTCTGGAGCTGGATTTGGAGTCGGCTACTTTTGCAGTGTGGGTTCTATCAGTAAGCCATTTAGCAACCCATTGGGTGACATAGGGATTAATGCCCAACTTAGTAAGTTTATCTATGATTCCAGAGTGGGGGATGGTGTCAAAGGCCTTGGCAAGGTCTAGATAGGCTGTGTGGACCACCTTACCCTTGTCCATGGCTCTGGAGAGATTCAAAGAAGTCAATCAGGTTCAGGAGACAAGATCGGCCCTTCACAAACGCAAACTGGGTGGGGTCCAGTGTTTGAAGGTTGCCAATGTCTTTGTTTATAAGTTCCATGATAATACGCTCCATGGTGTTGCAGATAAGGCTTGTCAGACTGATGGGACGGTAGTTTCCGGGATCCAAGGTGGATCCCCCCTTGTGGATTGGGATAACTGTAGCTCTGCGCCACTCAGTGGGCATGAAACCTGAGGTGAGGCTATGATTAAACATGACACTTAGGTGAGGTGCCAGTTCATATTGTAGTTCATGTAGTACACAGCCCGGGATGTCATCTGGTCCCATGGATGCTGTATTCTTGGCTTTAGAGAGTGCGTTTTGTACCTGTGATTACGAAATTTGGCAATCTTCCGGTATTGAGATGGGCCATTTAGGGGGTGAGAGGGGGATGAAGTTGGCACTGAATCGATCTGCCAGGATATTGGCAATATCCTTCGGATCAGTATATTTAATGCCATTCTGTTTTAGATCAGAGCAGATCTGAGCATTGCCATTTAGATTCTTGACATAGTTATAGAATGCTTTTTTGTCTTTGGAATCTTTGGCAATTTTATTTTCGTAACTAGCTTTGGAGGATTTTATGAGGCATCTCAGTTTCTTACTGAGGCTAGTAAGGGAGTTTTTTGCATCCTGGGATTTTCCTCTTTTCTGCAAAAGTTTCTTCCTTTTGTTGTAAAGTTTGTTTATGGCAGGGGAACCAGATTGGCTTCCTTTTTTTGGATGAGAGCATTTTGGTTCTATTTGGGATGGCACGATTCATGCATGAGTGGATGTGCTCATACAGTGCCTTAGTGTAGGATTCAGCAGTTGATCTTTCAGTTCCCGTCTGCATGGTTGTCATGAAGTTTGTCACTTCTGACTTGAGTAGCATGAAGTTGGCTTTGGAGAAGTTTTTTATGGTGGTTTCTTTACTGGGGGTGGGGTGGGATGTGGATGTTAAGGGTGATTAGCTTATGGTCAGACCTGACTAACGAGGGGTGACCATAGGTATGGAGCATTGATTTCCATGTTGGTAATGACCAGGTCTAGGATATTGGAGCCCTGGTGGGACTATGGATTAGTTGATCCAGGGCGTTGGAATTTATGAATTCCAAGAACCGCTAAATAAAGGTGTTGGGACATGAGTAGTTTTCCCAGTTAATGGCAGGGTAGTTAAAATCACCCAGTATTAGGGTGTTTGGTTCTATCTTAATATTTTCCAGTATGTTTAGAAAGGTGTAGTGAGAATCTTGGGGTATGGTGGGGGATCTGTAGCAAGCTACAATTTGGATTACAGTCTTACCTAGTGTTAGTTGCACTTGGAGAATTTCAGACACATTGTGTTGGCCAACTAGCCTGGTGGTGTGAATATCCTCGGTGAATATTGACACTCCTCCACCTTTAGTGTTTCGGTCCTGGTTTGGTGGCCGAAAAGTGTGGTAAGAGTTGTAGCCTAGTATTGCAGGGGTGCTCTCTGGAGCCTTGAACCAGGTCTCAGTTACTGCACAGATATCGATGTTCTCCATTTTTAGGAGTGCCTCGAGAGAGTGCATTTTGAGGTTTAGACTTCTAGCATTGAGTAGCATTACCTTCAGATTTTGCATGCTTGAACCTGTTACGGTGGTGGTTTTGTCCTTTGAAGTTTGCCTAAAAAAGGCACTATAGGGGTGGCAAGAGCCTTAGCCAGTAACCTGAATCCCAGGGGCGACAGGTGCAGACCATCTCTGGCAAAGCATCGTGGTCTGTCAATCATGTCATCCCAGGCAGACAGATATTGGATCCCCTTTGAATGACACCATAAGCTTAAGCCAATTGTTGAAGTCAATCATTTTATCCTTATATTGTGGTATCATTCTGGGCGAAGGCAGGATGCTACTCAGGGCTAGGGTCATAACTGCCTGGGCCACATGATCCGAGAGCTCTTCCATGTCTCTTTTCATGTAGTCCAGGGAGGTACGTCTCAAGTCATTCACTCCAACATGGACAATGAGAGAGTCATATATGTACTTGTTGTGGAGTGACTTGAGTGCATGCGTTATGTGGCGGATCCTGACACCCGACAGGCAGCTGACTGTAATTTTCTCCTTATTCAACCTGGTGAGAGGGACATCAGTGTGCCGGACTATAGAGTCACCTATGACTAAAGTGTTAGGTACATTGTCTTGGCCTTAGGGGCTGTTGCTGGGTGGCACACTGGTGTTGTGAACTATGTGACACATTGGTTGTGATTGGTGTTTGTTTGCGTTTCAGCTTCAGAGGTCTTTGCTTGGGCAGGTTAAAGTTAAGGGCCTCTGCATATGTGGATTTAGTGTTGCTATATGTGGGTGTTGGTGGTGCGGGTTTAGAAGGGCTATGTGTTGCTTGAGGTGTAGTGTGGGTGTGTTCTGATCCCCCGAAGGGTTGGTTTCCCATGGTGCTTGTAGCAAAAATGGATACAGTGTGCTATCCATTTGGAGATTGTATGTTTTGAAATGGCCTTGCCCTCTGCCCCTGGTGCAAAGCTGACTAGTAACTGGTCTGATTTCCTGAAGGGCTTAGTCCTATCAAGGTAGAATCTGAGCTACCTGTGCACATCCAAGGAGTGCAGGATCCTTTCCCCTTTATTCTGAGAATTAGGGAAGGTTGACAAATAAATTGATTGGCTGATAGCCACATTGGACACCACTTTAGGCATAAAGAAAGGGTTAGTCCTGAGGGAAACCCTGTCAGCATGTAAAATAATGAAGGGTTCCACAGCCATAAGTGATTGTAGCTCAGAAACCCTTCTAGCTGAAGTGATGGCCAGAAGCATGGCTGTTTTCCAAGAGATGAATTTTAACTCTGCTGATGCTGCAGGCTCAAAGGGGGGGGGGGGGGTAGTGTGAGCTTTTCCAGTACAAAGTTAAGGTCCCAAGCAGGGGTGGGTGCTCTCCTTGGTGGCCTTAAGTTGTTTGCCCCTCTCAGGAACTGTTTGATAAGAGGGTGAGAGAAGAGAGGTGGCTCAGTGTTGCAATGAGCCGAAATGGCAGAGGAATGGATCTTAACAGAGGAGAAGAACAGGCCTCTGTGGAGTAGGTCTGCTAGGTAATCCAGGATTAGTAGAGGGAAGGAGGGCAGTGTTGTGTCCTCTCCTTTAGACTGAGTCCAGGAGAAATACCTTTTCCACTTATCAGCATAGGATTTCTTTGTACTGGGTCTTCTGACTTCAAGAATGATGTCCAGTACCTGCTTGCTTAGGCTAGTCACTGGGGGAGAATTTAAGGAATAAGACAGGCTGCAAGATTCATGGTTTGCAGTTGTGGATGCAAGATCTGTCCCCCCTGCTGAGTGAGGAGGGTTGGGATCTGGGGTAGGCTGCACAGTAGTGGGTACCAGTGCTAGCATGGCCAGTCTGGGGCAATCAGGATTATTCATGGTTTGTCCTGTCTTACCTTGAGTAATATTCTTGAGAGAAGAGGCACAGGGGGAAAAGCAAAGACTGAGAGGTTTTCCCACTGGAAGGATAGGGAATCCACTTTCCAGAGCCTGCTGTGAGGTGTCCTGGTGCAGAATTTGCTGAGCTCATGATTGCAGGGGGAGGCAAAGAGGTCCAACTCTGGGGTCCCCCATTTCTGGATTAAAATACTGAAGGTTGTGGAGTCTTTCGGCTTTTCCTGGTTAGGGGTCGCCACAGCGGAACTCAGGTCCGCTAATGATTGGCAGTAGATTTTTATGAGTTGAGTTGCCGGTCGTGACGTGCAACCTTCAACGAAGGTACGCCCATTCACGCATGTCTCCACACAGAAGACGCTCTAGCTGAGAATCGAACAGGACAACGTCTTACTATGAGGCAAACGTGCTGGGGTCTAAATGCCACTTGTGTGGTCCAGGAGATTTCTGCTCAAGTCGTCTGCCAGAGAGTTTTGTTTGCCTGGCAGGAACTGAGCTTGCAGATGAATCTGCATGTCCAAGGCCGTGTTCCACAGGGCTATGGCTAGCCTGCACAGTAGGTAAGAGTAGGTTCCCCCCTTGCTTGTTGATGTACCACATAATTGTGGTGTTGTCTGTTGTTTTATCAGCAGCGGTCCTGGTGAGAGTAGGGATCTAAAAGCTGTCAGAGCATGCTGAACAGATAGCATCTCTTTTTGGTTGATGCTCAGATGAGGTTGACTTGTGCTCCAGTGGCCCTGAATGAACTTGTCGTCCAGGTGTGCTCCCCAGGCATAGTCTGATGAGTCTGTGGTTAGGGTCTGGGTGGCATGGTGTTGAGTAAAGAGAAGTCCCTTGTTGCGGCTGCATGCTGCTGCCCACCAAAGAAACTCTGCCCTTAGACAAGGTATGATAGCTATGACGGTTTCCAGGTCCTGAGAATGTTGGCAAAGACTTAAGTACCACTGAAGTTTCCTCATATGAAGTCTGACATATGGAATTAGTGGGATGCTAGAGGCCATGAACCCTACAGCCTGCAGGATTTTCCTTATGGATAGCTGGGTTCTGGTGGCCATTTGAGTGAAGTAGCCTGTCAGATAGGCTTGTTTTTCTGGAGTAAAGAATGCCATCTGAGATGCTGTGCCCAAGCTTGCTCCTAGGAATACAATCTTTTGACTGGGGACTAGTTTTGATTTCTTTTCATTGATAGTGTACCCCAGGGAGGTTAGGAGGTTCTTTACAAACGTCAGGTGCTGCAACAGCTGTTCCCGACTGTCTGCCTGAATCAGGCAATCGTCCAAGTATGGGTAAATTTGAATTTTTCTCTGTCTGCAATAAGCAATGGCTGGAGCCAAGCATTTTGTGAACACTCTGGGAGCAGTGGATAAGCCACAGGGAAGTGCAGAGAACTGATGATGCATAAATCCTGCACTGCAACGTAGGTATTTCCTGCATGAGTCCCTGATAGGGATGTGCAGATAAGCTTCTTTTAGGTCTAGGGTGGCCAGCCAGGCATCTTTGGACAGCATAGGAAGAAGCTGCTGAAGGGTGAGCAGGAAGGTGTTTAGAGTAGAAAGATCTAGGATTGGGCGCAAAGTGCCCTCTTTTCTGGGTACCAGTAAAAGTCTGGAATAGAACCCTTGACCTATCTGTTCTGCCAGAACAGGCTGTATTGCCCTTAATGAGAGAAGGGACTGAATTTGGTTTTGTGCCTCTGCCCACTGGTTTGGAGGAAGGTCTGGGAACCCTTTTTGGGGTTGGCAGGGAGTGGAATTAAAATTTGTACCCCTGGAAAACAATGTTGAGGACGCATCGGCCTTTGGTGATGGGGGTCCAGTTTTTTTCATAATGGGCAAGTTTTCCTCCGATGGGCACAAGCAGTTGGGCAGAGGTAAGGAGAGGAATAGAGAAGTCATTGTGAATTCTTCCCATAAGGGGGTGGCTTAGCACTCCCTGTTTTTGAAGTGGAGGCACTCCATTGCTTAGATCTCTGCATACCCTGAGATTGAAGTCTGGGGGGGTCGGTTTCCCCTGGGTCTAGTTTGGGATGGCCTTCAGGGGGCTGGAAAGGACCAATGTTTTATGGGGCAATGCCTACTAAATCTAAGGTGCTGCACTTGCAAGAAATCGTTGACTGTCTGCATAGATTTATCCTTTTCTTCCATCTTTTTTAGATCATTATCTGCTTTGGTGCCAAACAGATTGTCCTTGTTCAAAGAAGCGTCTAGTAATTTTGATTTGACATGGTCTGGCAAGGTTGCTCCTTAAGCCAAGCATGCCTTCTCAGTACAGAACCAGTGACTGCTGCCCTGTAAGATGCTTCTAGGGCGTCAAACCCACACTGCAAAGTATGCTTGCTGACTTGGCTTGCAGCATGCATACGTTCTTGTAATTCTTTATTTTCTGCACAGTCTGTAAAGGCAGCTAATTTTTGCTTAATAAATTCCATAATATGTTGCTGGTATTTCAGCATGTTAAATTGGCAATTCAATGCCTAATGGCGAGAGTTGCAGAGGTGTATACTTTTTTACCCCATCTGTCTAATGCTTGAGAATCCCTGTCCGAAGGAGTGGAATTCTTAGCTGTAGTTGCTTTTATACCTTTAGGCCCCTGGGAAATGACCTCTGGGTCAGCAGTAGGATTTTTGAAAAGAAATTTGTGAGAGTCAGGGACTCGGTAGTACCTGTCGAATTTTCTTGGAGTAGGGAGTAAAGTATCAGGAGTTAAGCTGGATTCCATAAAAACATCATCCAGAACTGGAGATATTGCTAAAGGTCTATGTTGTGGCAAATCTAGAAATTCTCTAAGTCTCTTTTTGGACTGAGGATAGTCTTGGCATTTCCAGTGGAAATGCTCTCAAAGTATGTAGGGTTTCATCAAAAGAAAAATCCTCTGGCGGGGAGGCCGAGGGAATGGATTCCTCTACATCTAAATCCTCATAAGCAGATAAAGGCATGTCTTCATATTCAGAACCCTCACAGTCGTCGGACTCATGGTCTGTTAAAGCTGCTGGGGACAGGCATCTCTTTCTCTTAGCAGGAGAAGGCTGGCTTTCCCAATCAGCATAATCGGGTCTTCTGCCATTTTAAGCATTTGATGTTGTGGCAACAAAACAAATGCTTGAGTTTGGGTCGTCATTTTTTTAAGGTGTAGCTTGTATTCTTGGCTTTAGAAACTTGGTAGTTTTAGACAGAACTGAAGATGCGAAAGAAGTCGTTGGTTTGTGTCAAGTATCTGTAGTGCAAATAACTTCCTCAGAAGCCGGTGCCTGCACAGCGGCTCCGGACCCATCCAAGGTAGAGACATCCGCAGGTTCCGTAGTCAAGGAAGAGTCTCGTGGCATACCGGACTCTGAACGGTCTTGGTAGCTGCCTGCAAATCCAGTGAAGCGGGCATAAGGGGCTGCGAAAGCACCTCACTGAGTACTGTTGAACTGGCAACTAGCTTAACAGAAGCGTCATCGGCAGTTTTGGACTTGTGCAGTCCGTCTCTGTCTTTATCCTTACGTTTTTTCGGAAGATCGGTAGTCGGATGGCTTACCGAAGCCATTTCGGAATATGGAGATCAACAGTGAAAGTATTTAGCGACAATAAGGGCCCAACGATGAATAGTTCGGGCTTTAAACAAAGCACAAAACCGACAGTGGGGTACGTCGTGGTCTGGGCCTAAACGGGTGATGCTGTAAGACTGGAAATCTCGGTGTGGTATTTGCTTTCCACAGGCGAGACAATTGCTAACGTTTTCTGACATTGGTTAGAGCAAGAAAAAAGGATCACCAATGGGGTACTTAGCTTTAAAAGACTTCAGGATGATTCAGTCTGGAAACGAAAACTCAGGTAGTGGCCGACCGGCACTCGTGCAAACTTCTGCTTCAGGCTCCTCGGCAAGAAAGGCTGATGTAATGGAGTCGGCTGCCTGTTTTTATACCCCTGATGACCTGATGTCAGTCCTGGAGCGACAGCAACAGACGCAGAAATACTAAGTCTCTAGTATTCGGGCCAACTGAGGGCTACCTGCAGGCAGATAACCCAAGTGTGATGACTGCAATAGTGAAACACGAAGACATCAAGGTAGTCCCTTCCAATTCAGAGATAAGGCAACTCTGCCTAAGATCGTCTGTGAAATACACTGGGGAAGACTTTTTTCAGTTATGCGTTAGATGGAGAATCAAAGGTGGTCAACCTCCAACTCTGAAACACCCCATCTGTTGGCAATGTCAATGAATGCATCTCTGTGTAGCATTTACTTGCATGGATTTTCACAGGTCCTGCTTCAACTGGTTTGCTATGAAGTTCTTCTGTTTAGCCTACAAGACTAATTTGCACAGGTGGATAGGAGGGAGTTATTTCCTGTTTTTTTAATGTTACACATCACTGTGGTATTGTCTGTAAACCATCTTCAGAGTCCTTGGCACACAATGTGCAGATTTCTTTCCTAAGAGCTTCATATGCCTTGTACCTTTAGTTCTTAAGAACACTTGCACATTCAAGTGTAATCTGGTTAGAAGAACAGTTAGGATGGTTAACATATTGTGGCCTAGAATCTTAAGAAATAGTCTGGCAGAACACTTGGGTGGGTCTGCCATGAATGTTTAGAAAGCAGCTACAGCTCCCTTTGAAACATCCCCACCCCCGCCCCAGGGAGAAAACATCTGTGGTTACTACTGCTCATGGACAGGGCCGAATAAATTGTTTTCCTTTGAGAATGGGGTATCAACCACTGTCTGAAAGAGAGAGAGAATCCATCAAAGTCGGTATTGGTATACAACGCCATACAGTTATCCATTAAGTCACACAGGACGAAGTCAGACATGATGTCAACCAGTAATGCAAGTGCCTGCCATCCTAACTGCTCCATTGGCTACATTTCGAAATGGATGCATGGACATATCTGTGATATTAAGCATGGTGTCCACGGTGACCTGAGGCTGATTAATAGACTTGAGTCATGGTCTAACCCAAAGAAGATATAGTCTGTACCTCTGGACTCTGTTCGTGAGTCATATAATTCAATGCCCTCAAGGCCAATGTACTTTAGGTGTAGATGTGCTTCCCCATCCTGTCGACTGTCCTCGATTCCTTCTTAGGACTGCAAAGGATTCATCATTAAGCTCCTTGTGGCTGCCACAACAATCACTAAATGTACCAAAGGACGTTTAGACCAGAACTACCTATCCTTATGAGGATGCAGAACTGAGTCAGCATGGTATGGCTTCTCCTGTATCTGATTCCTGCCATGCCTTCCTGGTTACCAACTTTATGAGACTATACACAGGCAAGGCCATCCAAGAGGTAGAAGGAAAGTACAGTTGTGTACACTTACCATAAATGTAGATGTTCGAATGTATTCACTGTTGCAGTCATCACATTTGGGTTATCTGCTTGCAGTAGCCCTCAGTTGGCCTGATTAACAAAGTCTCGAGTCCTGCATCTGTTGCTGTCTCATCTTCCATGACGTCAGGTAGTCAGGGGTATAAAGCATGCAACCGATGTCATTACATCAGTTTTTCTTGCCCCAGATGTCAGGTGCCCCCCTAATGGGAAGCAATTAAATATAAAAGTACAAAGATATACCTCCAACAAAAAAGCAAATACACCAAAAAGGGTTTTAAGTATAGTAAAGGAAAGTAGAGGTATAGTCAAAAGAAATTAGTGGGGCTGGAGGGAGGGTAACCAGGAATGCAACAGTGAATACACTCGAACATTTACATTTATGGTAAGTGCACACAGCTGTACTATGTTCTTCATGTTTCACTGTTGCAGTCATTACATTTGGGTAGATTCCCAAAGCTATGGTTGGGAGGAGGAATTTAGATAGCATTAGGGCCAACTATAAGGCCCTGCAAGACTGGAGTGGCAAAGTCAGCTCTGGATTTAGAGAAAATTGGCAAATGATAATGCTTGGTGAAAGTATGTACAGAACTCCAGGTAGCAGCTTCTAGGATGTCCCTAGTAGGGACACCTCTGAGAAAGGCTGTAGAGGTAGATGCAGCCCTGGTGGAGTGAGGTCTGATCCCCTGGGGGATAGGTTTTCCATGGTGCTTATAGCAGAAATTAATGCAATGGCTTATCCATTTAGAAATGGTTTGCTTTTATAGCCTTCCCCTCTGCCCCTACAGCAAATGCCAGCAGCAGTTGTTCAGATTTCCTTTGAGGTTTAGCCCTGTCCAAGCAGAATCTAAGTTGTCTGTGCACATCTAAGGAATGCAGTATCCGTTCCCCTTTATTTTGTGAATTGGGAAAGAAGGCTGGCAAATGAATGGACTGATTAAGAGCCACACTGGATACCACCTTGGGCATGAAGGATGGATTGGTTCTGAGGGACACCCTGTCTGTATGAAAGATGATGATAGGCTCCACTGCCATAAGGGCCCGTCATTCAGATACCCTTCTAGCTGAAGTGATTGCTAAAAGGAAAGCTGTTTTCCAAGAAAGAAATAAGTCTGCAGTAGCAGCTGGCTCGAAAGGAGGTAGAGTGAGTTTCTCCAAGACAAAGTTACGGTCCCAGGCTGGGGTTAGAGCTCTCATGAGTGGTCTCAAATTTGTGGCCCCTCTGAGGAACTGTTTGAGCAGTGGATGAGAGAAGAGGGAAGGTTCTGTGTTATAATGAGCTGAAATGGCTGAGGCGTGGATTTTAATGGAGGAAAACGACAGGCCCTTGTGTAGCATCTCAGTTAAGTATTGAAGAATTTGAGGTAAAATGGGTGCCGCTGTGTCCATCCCCTGAGTTTGGTTCCAGGAACAGAATCTTTTCCATTTTTCAGCATGGGACTTTCTAGTACTATGCCTCCTTGCCTCCAGAATGACATCCAACACTTGCTTACTGAGGGATGGTAACGGAGAGATCAGGTAAATCAGCCAAACTGCCAGGTTCAGGGTTTAAAGCTGTGGGTGCAGAATCTGGCCCTCCTGCTGGGACAGCAGGGCAGGGGTCCGAGGCAGGTGCCATGGTGCCAGCAGTGACGCACTGCGCAAAAGGGGGTGCCAGTGTTGGCGTGGCCAGTCTGGTGCAATCAGCATCGTCCTTGATTTGTCCTGTTTGATCTTTAGTAGCATCTTGGAAAGGAGAGGCAGAGGGGGAAAGGCATAAACTGATAGGTTTTTCCAGGTGAAGGACAGGGCATCCACTTTCCAAGCTTGTTTGTGGGGAGTCCTTGTGCAGAATATTTCCAATTGGCAGTTCTGGGGGTAGGCAAACAGGTCTATGTCTGGGCTCCCCCATTTGTTTCTCACCATGCTGAATATCTTTGGTTCCAGTTTCCACTTGTGTGGGTCCATGAGATTTCTGCTTAGTTCCTGGCAGGAATTGAGCCTGTAGGTGTACTTGGTAGCTCCAGGCTGTGTTCCACAAAGCCAAGGCTAATCTGGAGAGAGGGTATGAGTAGGTTCCCCTCTGCTTGTTTATGTACCACATAAAAGTAGTGGAGTCCGTCTTTACCATTAATTGTCCTGGAAGAATATGGTCCTTAAAGGCTGTCAGAGCATTCTGTACAGCTAACATTTCTTTTTGATTGATATGCATGTGCATTTGACTTGGGTTCCATTTGCCCTGAATGCACTTCCCTGCCAAGTGAGTCCCCCATGCAGAGTCTGATGCATCTGTTAGGGTTTGGGCGGCAGGGGGTAGTGAGAATGGCAGTCCCTTGTTTTGGTGACAGGCCTCTGCCCACCAAAGGAACTCTGTCTGTAGACAAGGCATGACAGGAATCATTGCTTTAGATCCAGAGAATGTTGACAGGATAGGCTTTTTAGATACCACTGTAGTTTCCTCATATGCAGTCTTTCATATGGAATTAGGAGAATGCAGGAGGCCATGAACCCCAGAGCTTGCAGTATTTTCCTTGCACATAGCTGGGTCTTTGTGGCCAGTAGTTTAAAGTAGGCTGTCAAATGAACTTGTTTTTCTGGCGTGAGAAAGGCCATCTGGGAAGTTGTGTTCAAGCTTGCTCCCAGGAATATAATTTGTTGGCAGGGTACCAGATTTGATTTATTTTCGTTTATGATTTGATTTATTTTCGTTTATGGTGTACCCCAGAGAAGTTAGCAATTTCTGTACAAATGCCAGATGAATAAATAGCATGTCCTGCCTTTCTGCCTGAATTAGACAATCATCCAGGTATGGATATATTTGGATATTTCTTTGCCTGCAAAATGCAATGACTGGAGCTAGGCACTTTGCAAATACCCTGGACGCAGTAAATAAACCAAAGAGCAGTGCAGAGAACTGATAGTGCATGTAACCTGCTTTGAAGCGTAGGTATCTTCTGCAAGATTCCCTTATTGGGATGTGCAGGTAGGCTTCCTTTAAATCCAGTGTTGCCAACCAGGCATCCTTGCCTAGCATAGGAAGCAGGTGAAGAGTTAGCATCTTGAATTTTGTGATCACCAAAAATGTGTTTAGGATAGAGAGGTCCAGGATAGGACACCAGGAGTTGTGTTTTCTGGGCATCAGAAAAAGTCTCGAGTAGAACCCTTGTCCCCTTTCCGCTTCTGGAACAGGTTGAATAGCTCTGATGCTGAAGACTGAGAGAATTTGCTTTTGAGCCTCTGCCCACTGATTTGGGGGTAGATCTGGCCAACCGTTTGGGGTTGGTAAGGAGTGAAGGTGGAATCTGTATCCTTGGGAAACTATATTTAAAACCCATTTGTCCTGGGTAATGAGTTCCCAATTTTTTGCCTGCCGGGCAATCTTTCCCCCTAAAGGAACAATCAGTTGTGCTGGGCTTGGAAGATTTAAAGTTAAGTCATTGAGACAGTTTACCATGGGGGGGGGGGGGTGTCTTACCATTTCCTGCTTTGGAAGTGGGAGCCCCTCACTGCTTAGTCCTGTGAGTACCTTGGGACTGAAGCCTGGGAGTTCTGTTGGTTCTGGGTTTGGACTGAGAAGGCCTGGAAGAGGCAGGAAAGGACCAATTTTTAGCGGGCCAATGCCTACTACATCTTGGAGGCTGTACCTGCAGGAAATCTTTAACAGTTTGCATAGATTTAGCTTTTTCCTCCATCTTTTTAAGTACTTGTTCTGCTTTGTTGCCAAACAGGCGGTCTTGGTTTAAGGGAGCATCCAGCAATTTAGCTTTAACATGATCTGGCAAAGATTGCTCCTTAAGCCAAGCATGCCTTCCAAGTACAGACTAACTGACAGCAGCCCTGCAAGATGCCTCTAGTGAATCAAAACCACATTGCAAAGTATGTTTTCCAACTTGCTTAGCAGAATGCATTAAATCCCGTAAATCTTTATTTTCAGCATAGTCAGGAATCAACATCATTTTCTGTTTAAGCAATCCAATAAGACGCTAATGATACTTTAACATATAAAACTGGCAGTTTAAGGCCCTAATGGCCAAGGTTGCAGAAGTGTATACCTTCTTACGCCATCTATCCAACACCCTGGAATCTCTATCAGAGAGGGTAGGATTTTTGGCAATAATAGCCTTAATATCCTTGGGTGACTGTGAAATGGTCTCAGGATCCGCAGTAGAATTTTTAAAGAGGAACTTGTGAGAGTCAGGAACCCTGTAATATCCATCAGGTTTTCTGGGAGCAGGAGATAGAGAGTCAGGGGTCAATCTAGATTCCGAAAAGACATAATCAACAATGTCCAGTACAGGGGGGATAGCTAAAGGGCTGTGTTGGGGCAGGAGTAAGAAATCCCTAAGCATCTTTTAAGAGTCAGAGTAATCCTGACTTTCCCAGCGAAAATGCTCCCTAAGAGTATGCAAGGTTTCACCAAAACAGAAATCCTCTGGAGGGGAAGCAGAGGGAATAGAGTCCTCTGCATCAGAATCCGCATAGGTAGATAAGGGGAAATCCTGGTCATCAGAGGAAACAGAAATATCAGAGTCCTGATCAGAAGAATCATAAGCAAACTCAGTCCTAGCTCTCTTAGAGGGGGAAGGGTGACTTCCCCTGATTAAAGTAATAAGGTCTTAAGCCATTCTTATCATTTGTTTTTTAGGCATAGAAGCCTGAGCATGCAGTCTGGGTGTCTGTTTTCTAGGCATGGATCGAGTTTTAGCCCTTGAAGAAGAAGGTGGTGTTGGTTTAATATGCAAGTCAGTAGGCCTGAATACACCCTCAGAAGCCGGTGCCTGCACAGTGGCTCCGGACCCATCCAAGGTAGAGACATCCACAGGTTCCACAGTTGAAGCATCTTGCGGCACACTGGACTCTGTGCGTTTTTTCGGAATGTTGGTAGTCGGGTGGCTTACCGAAACCATATCTGGATAGTTGAACAGAGTACCAAAATATTTAGAAGAAAAAATAAACTGACGACGAATAGTTTGTTTAAATAAGGCACAAAACCAACAGCGAGGTACATCATGCTCAGAGCCTAAGCAAGGAATGCTGTACGAATGTAAATCTTTATGAGGTATTTGCTTTCCACAAGAAATACAATTATTAACTTTTAATGACATCGGTTATACCCTTGACTACCTGAAGTCATGGAAGATGAGACAGCAACCGACGCAGGACCCAAGACTGTTAATCAGGCCGACTGAGGGATACTGCAAGCAGATAACCCAAATGTGATGACTGCACGAAATACGAAGAACATCATATCTGTAATCCTAGAGTACCACCTCGTCCTGAGAGGGCAGATCAGATGGCCAGGATCCAGTTTTATTAATTCTTGGACCTTGCCAAATGTAATGCCTTCTGGAGGGGAAGCCCTCTTTCTCTCTCATCCAAATCTGTGTGTGATGTAATGGGATTCCAAAGGTGAGTATGTGCTTTCTGTTGCACATCCTCTTCCTAGCAATGTCTGGCTGGGGACTAATCAAGTCCATAGAAGATTCGGATTGCACCTGCTGAAAGTCTCTGAAGATCACTGCTCTGTCAATGAGAACCCTGATGAATGGGTGAAAGTGCAGATGATGTGCATCTTAGGGCAGACCTAGCATCAAAGAAGTTTCTGTTAAAAGCCTGGGGGGGAGAGGCTACTGTCTTCTACATTACCTCAAAGGTGGGTCCTTACTGAAATGCAGACACTAGTAACAAACATGCTGAAAAAAACAAAACAAAAATGCAACAGAAGAGTGAATGTCTAACACAGGGCTTCTCCTTTAAACTTTTCTGCATCAGGGTAAAAGTCCCCATTGCCCCCCCCCCCTCAGAAATTAATACTAACTCAGAAATAGTCATATCTCTGACAAAAGGGAATATTCAGGGAAATGGACATATTGAACTTAGTATATGCAAGTCTGCATTTTTGACCATTTGGTCTCGGCATTACAGAACTTGCTAAAGTGGTTTTCAACATTTCAAACTCTTACCCTTAAAGGCAGATCAAGACTCCATCTACATCAAGGGACCACTGCTCAGGACAGACTCCTACCTGGCTGAAGAAGAGAGAAAATTGAGCCAAATGGTGCAGTCCTGATATTGGGGTGGACATCACAACTGATTACTTGAATGCCAAAGACAAAGACACTCAGAATAGCTCCACATGACTTGTAGCCATAGACTGCTCCTGTTCCCAGGAATTAATACCAAACTTCTGAGTCCGAAACAAACTTGACACTGATGGGACTGGATTCAAGTGGTTCAAATATGGAGTCTTCGACATGGAAGTCTGGATGGCTGCTAGTGCAGATACAACAGAAACTGTGGAGGGGCTGCCACTCCAAAATCACTGGTACTGGGGAAGTAGCAAGAAGAGGTGAGGGAGTGTCAATCTAATCCACCCTAGTTAATAGTGGGGGGAAGGGATGATGTCCAGTTCTATCTGCATCTTCAAGAAGGCCCTCATCATAGGACTGTGACCTGCCTCAAACATGCTTCTAAAGGAATAAAAAAAAAACTGCAGGAGAAGGTCTGGATCCTAGAAAACAGGACAACACCCTTTCTAAAGGCAGCTTAGCAACTTTGGTTGGAGATTTATCTTTTACCATAAGAGTTTCTAAAGGAGGAGACCTGCTTTGGTACTAAAGGGAAAAAATCCTTCCCTAGGTATCTCAGGAGAAGAGAGTCCCAATTCGTTCACTCTGCACTTTACAGATTCTTTTTCTGTACTTTCCCTTTTATTTCTTTTCAGCAATTTCAGCTGGGATAATACCCTTAACTATTAATTTGTTTTTCCTGTCCACAAGAGATCACACACCAAAACCCTTACAAACTGAATAAATCATATTAAGAAACTCAATCCTTATACCAATGTCATAAAAATGCATCCTGAGGTGGGAATTTATGCCCACATTTGGGACACTGAAAAATGTTGTCCATCATGAAAAGGGAACAGGATACCAAAGGCAAGCTGAGATAAAGACTAATAGCAACAGTAACAACTACATAAAAAAACACTCATTTGCTATTACACTACACGTAGATACAAATATTAATGTTATATATATTTTTAAGATGATGGGCAAGTATCAGAACACAGAGGAACTGATGCACTAAAATCAGAAAGAAAAAGAAATAACCAACCAAAATGGCAAAAACCTGTTAACTATTCAAAATTTAAAGTACTAATGAAGAGACCTACACTACAAAGTGTACATAACCAATGAAAGTGCTTATTCCTTATCGTGACTAAAGGAACAAAAGCACGTATTCACTTCAATACACGTCTGTGGTGTCATTCATTACTCGGCAGCAATCTGTTGTATGTTTTGGTACACTACGAGGGTGTAGTAAACAGCAAAAAGAGCAAAAAACAAGCAACTGCCTGCTGGCTATGTGAGCGAGATCTTTTCTCTATGGCAGCAAAGGAAATCTGATGGGGGAATACAAGGAATTGTGGGAGAAGTAGGATCCCAATGCAATGGAGCACTAGCTAATGGCGGATCAGATCTAAGCGGCAGCTCAGACTGATGAAACAGAGGTTCTGGGTAATGCAAAGTTGATAAAAAATGGGGGTGGAATCCTTAGAAAAGGAAAGGTGCAAACTTCATAGAAATAAATGGAATTTATAGGACCAATACACCCAGAAAAATGTTCAACAGGAAAAGTGAGGTTTAAGAAAAGACAACAGAGCAACATATATGATATCGTAGTGAATACAAATTGTTAAATAAAAAACAGATATGTATACTGCATTAAAATTGTTGCTATGATTTGTTTTCTTTTGTATTCATGCAAGTAACCTAAGAATTTTCTAAAGATTCCACCTACAGCTCTTTTATCTCCTTTACAATATTAAGAAAAAGATCTTGTTTGCTGCATATAATAATATCACATGCATCCTTTCACTCCCAAGAAAGGGTATAGAAGGATTGAGCAACAAGGATGGATCCAGCATCTTGGTCATCTAACAGCCCAGGAGGAGGTTGGAGTGAGGGACTTAAGAATGAAGGTGAGAGGAACAACTCACATGGAACGTTATGGTAAGTACATAACTTCTTTATGTGAAGTTGTTCTATTTCGCCATTCATTCTTTACTGATGGGTAGCGTCCCAAGCACCATCAATCTCGGGTGGCTCACGGGAGTATATTTCTCAGGACTGTGGATCCAAAGGAGGCCCTGTCCCTGGAGGCCTTATCAACTTTGTAATGAGTGATAAAGGTATGAGGTTATGACCAAGTGACTGCTGCGCAAATATTATCAATAGGAAGTCTGGCAGATGATGCAGAGACTGCTCAGGTTGAGTGAGCTTTAATTTTATTCTGCAAAGGCATATTGGCAGCTGAATAAGCAAAGCTGATGCAATCAGATAACCATTTAGAAAGAGTTGTTTTAGCCACTGGTCTACTCTTCCTGCAGTCTGAAAATGAAACAAAAACATGGTCCGATTTTCTGAAATCTTTTGTTCTATCCAAATAAAATCTGAGCTGTCTGTGAACATCATGTTTGTGCAGCATGTACTCTAAATTGTTTGAACGGTTGGGGAAGAAGACTGGCAAATCAATAATTTGGTTGAGATTGGTTTCAGTACAAATGTTGGGCAAGAATGAGGGGTTTGTTCTAAGTGAAACTCTGTCAGCATGGAACATCAAATAAGGAGGCTTGATGGATAAAGCCTGAAGCTCTGACACACTGTGGGCAGAATAGCTACTAAAAAAAAGTTATATACTCACCATAATGTTTCATCTGAGTAGTTGTACATTTTTCTGCAACATGTGGGTATTTGGATCCATATCGGATCCGAGCCGGTAACTTTTCAAGCATCTGCTCTGAGCTCCAAGCTCCTCCCCTTTATCCATACCCCATCACCATCTCCTACCTTTCCTCAGATAGAGTTTGCCACTACCCAACCAATCAGCAACTCAATTTATAACAAACCTAGAACAGTTTCGGGGGAAGGAAGGTGGGACAGTTGCAGAAAAATTAAGTATAACTACTCAGATGGAAGGTTATGGTGAGTACATAACTTCTTTATCTGAAGTAGTTAACTTCATTTTATCTGCAACCTGTGGGACAGAGTCCCCAGCTACTAAAACGCCTGGGAGGCCCTCATGGAAGGATATTCCTGAGCACTGCAGAGCCGAAGGATGCTCTCCCTCTGGGTCAAATCCATCTTATAATGAGAAATGAAGGTATGTGACCTTGCCCAAGTTGCTGCTTCACAAATGTCATCCAGTGAAACCCTAGCCCAAAAAGCATCAGAAGTCACCATAGATCTGATAGAATGAGCTTTAACAGGACCAGGCGGGGACAGACCTTTGTCTTTATAAATTTGCAAAATACATTGTGTAATCCATCTAGCTAAGGAAACGTTGGAGATGGCTTTACCCAGAAAGGGTTTAGAGAAGGACACAAATAAATGGTCAGACTTACGAAAGGGCTTTGTTCTGTGTAAATAAAAACAAAGCTATGAACATCTAGCAAATGCAGCTTATATTAGTCCTTATTCTGAAAATTTGGAAAGAAAACAGGTAGGTTAATTGTTTGATCAATGTTTGATTCAGAAGCTACTTTTGGTAAGAAGGAAGGGTTCACGCAGGGCAAGACCCTGTCCTTATGGAATATCAAGTAAGGGGGCACGGCAGACAAAGCTTGAATCTCAGAAACCCTCCTAGCTGACGTAATTGCCACTAGGAAGGCTGTCTTTCATAAGAACTTCCAAATCTACTGATGCTGCAGGTTCAAAAGGAGGAGCAACTAAAGCCTGCAGAACCAAGGTAAGGTCGCAAGGAGGAACTGAGTCCTTAATTGGAGGGCGTAAAAGAAAGGTCAAAGTCTCGAAGAGACCAGGGCATTTATGTTTTCGCCGACATGCAAATTCGAGATAGCTGCCAGTTGCACTTACTAGCCCCTTGTTGAAAAATATTGGCAAAAAATCCAACACTGCAGGAACAAGGGCTGTAAAGGGATCTAGATTCCTCTGAGAAACCCACATAGAGAATCATTTCCATTTGCTGCAGTAAATCTTCCTAGTGGAGGCCTTATGGGATGCCACCAGAATAGTTTTTACTGAAGATGAAAGACTGGGAGTCCTGGCAATCAAGGGAACTGGAGCAACCAAGCAGTCAGCTTGAGGCTGTCCAGGTTGGGCGGACAAGTGCCCGAGGGATGAGAGATGAGATCCGGGCAAGGATTCAGAATCCAAGGAGGAGCTAGAACATGAGACCAGAGGAAGGGGAACCACATCTGACGAGGCCTGAACAGGGCAATGAGAATCACTTTGCACCCTAGTCGGCAAGCTTTCTGAAGACGCTTTGGAATGAGAGGTAATGGGGGAATAAGCATACAGTAACCCGGGGGGGCCAAGCATGGACTAGAGCATCTCTGAGGGGATCCCTGCTGAGGGGATCAGAGCAAAGAACGCGCTGCACTTCACTTTGGAAGGAGATGCAAAGAGATCGCAGCAAGGCTTACCCACACAAGAATGATGATCTCCGCTATCGACCGTTTTAGAGACCACTCGTCCGGCATTAGGATAGCCTGACTCAATCTGTCCACTAAAATGTTGGAGCGTCCCGGGATGTGCGTTGCAGTCAGAAATAGACTGGTGGAGATCGCCCACTCCCACACTCACGGCCTCGCGACATAGAGGGCAAGTTCTGGTACCCCCTGTTTGTTGATGTACCAGACAACCGACATGTTGTCTGACTGAATTGCAATAGTCCCCGGAGGAAGAACAGTGTGAAAGGCTTGCAACGCTAAAAGCACTGCTCTCATCTCCAGAACACTGATATGCAATCTTGTCTCTGTCTGGGACCACGTGCCTTGGACCGTCCTCCCCAAATAATGCCCCCCCACCCGAGCTGGGAGACATCCGTGGTCACTATGGCTTGGGCTGTGGGTGAAACAAATGGCCATCCTGCTAAGATCTCCGGCGACTGGAGCCCCTAGAGAAGCGACGCCCTGCAGGCTTTGCTGATTTGAATTGGATATTCCATGGGGAGATCTAGCCAAGACCACTGTCCACTGAAGAACACGCATGTGAAGACACGCACAGGGGAGGATCGAGATTACTGCGGCCATAGAGCCTAGGGCTCGGAGAACGTCACCCACCTTTGGTAGCCTGGGCCAAAGATCACTAATATATGGGCCCGTAGGCTCTGGACCCTGTCTGGAGTTGGAAAGAATTTCAATTGGAGGGTGTTCAGCTGTGCCCCGATAAAGTCCAAGATCTGCACCGGGTCCAAGAGGAACCTGGAAACACTGATAGTAATCACTAGCAGGACTGCAAGATGAAGGAAGGAGTCTCTGGCTTTGCAAAGCCGACGCTTGGTAGAAGCAGCGAGGAGCCAATCCTCCAGGTAAGGAAATACCTGAATTCCCTGAAGCCTCAGGTGAGCCGCTACTACTGCCATTACCTTGATAAACACCCTGGGGGCTGTGATGAGACTGAAGGGTAGGGCTCTGAACTGGAAAGGATTGGCTCCCAGCTGGAAGCGGAAGAATCTCCTGGAGCTTCTGCGAATCTTGATGTGGTAGTAAGCGTCCTGGAGGTCCATCGAGCACATCCAGTCGCATTCTCGAAGATAGAGTAGAATGAACTGTAGGGTGACCATCTGGAATTTCTGCTTGGCTACAGCCAGGTTCAAGGCTGACAGGTCCAAAATGGGCCTGAGGTCCCCCGTCTTTTTTGGCACTAAAAAGAACCTGGAGTAAACGCCTGATCCGGGGGGGACCGGTTCGATGGCTCGTTTGTGAAGCAGCTTGGAAATCTCTAGCGCTGCTGCCTCCCTTTGAGCGGGTGGGACATCTGGGAGGCACTTTGGTTGGACAGGAGGGGTAACAAACGGGATGGTGTAGCCTCTGGATATTACTTGAAGCACCCAACGATACGCAGTTATGGACTCCCAAGCAGTTGGGTGCAATGATAATTTTCCCCCAACTGTCTCCAGAGTAAGACAGTCGGGCAACCCCTCAGGGCTGCTGCGTGGGCCTGTCTGAAAAGGTCTCCCTAGACCCAAAGTTCCTTGGCCCCCCCCTCTGCCACTGGGGCGGTGTCTGCCTTGTCCCCCTCTTCCTCTAGGGGATGAGTTGTCCTGAGAGTCCCGGGAAAACTGTGATTTTCGGAACCACATCTTCTTTTGCCCTCTGATTCCTAGAAAAGGATCTTTGAGGGCTAGAGAAGCTGACTCAGACGGCAGACAAAGTCTTCCCGTCCTTTTCGCTCTGGACCAGAGTGTCACGTACTGTCTTCCCAAAAAGAGAAGAACCAACGAAGGGAGCGTTTGTGAAAGACTCCTTGAAGAGGTCTGTGAATTGACAGTCTGAGCCAAGCATGTCACCTCATAGCCACGCCGGTCGCAGTAGCCTTAGCCGCTCCTTCTGTGGCATGGGAAAGGAAACGCATGGACGTGTTCGATACTGATTTGAGAGTCGACATTTTTGCAGAGAACAGGTGCTTGTCTTCCAGCGACAGAGTCTGAGGATGACTCCGCGAACTTCGTGACTGGGTCTCGCTGCAGTCATACAATATGTGCCAAACATTTCAGCGCTCAGATGGAAAACGTCACTGAAGAAAACACTTGCTTCCCAAATCGATCCACCACCGTGGACTCCTTGTCTGGAGGGTGGACAAAGGAACTCTCCTGCGCCAGTTCCCTCTTAGTGGCTGCTGCAACCACCATGGCATCCACCAAGGATCACTTGTACTAGGCCTGTCTGAAGGTTCATAGGTTCATACTAGGCTATCTGCCCTGAGGCAATTATAAGCCTAGCCCGATTCTGTATGGCTTACGCCACCCCTTGATTTGAGTATACTGTGCCCTTTTTAAGGTTTAGTTTACTGTGCCTCTGTCTAATAGTGACACGGGAGTAATCCCTGGGACAAACCTACGATCCCCCATCCACCTATCGAGATTCTTCTTAAAGAGATTCAGTGAGGTGCTCTGCCTCACATGAACTGGAATTCTATTCCAGAGCGAAGGGAGCCTCTGGGTTATGAACCTGTCCCTCCAGCAAGTTCTATTTATTTCTGTGCTGAGGTTCAAGCCCTCGAGCGTGGCTCTAAGGGATTTAGATTTACTGAGGTGGAACATGTCCATTAATTCTGGATTTGACATAGCTTTGTATGTCAGGCATAGATCGCCTCGAAGTAGGCGGTATGCAACTGAGTAGAGCTGGAGTTTTTTAACCGAGCAGCATATGGCATCTGTTTGAGACCCTTGATCCTCTTGGTGAGATACTTTTGGGGTCTTTCTAATTGCTGCAGGTGTCGGGTAAGGTACATCCCAAAAGGGGCATTGTATTCTATGATCGGCCTGATGAGGGATGAATAAAGGGGCACGATTACCTCTCTTGATCTGGATGTGAAACCCTTCGTGATGAGGTGGGCTATGTAGAAGGTCTTTCTAACCACTTTGGCAATGTGGTTTTCAAAGGAGAGATTGCTATCAACTTGGGTCCCCAGGTCCCTAATAACTTTCTCTGTACTTAATGGGTTTCCGCCTATGTGGTAATTTGTGGGCACATTGTTTTTGCCAAAGGGTATGACTATACATTTTTTGGCATTTAGCTTTAAACTATGGCGCTAGCACCAGTTATCTGTCTCTGTGAGACCTTTTTGAAGGATATTTGTGTCAGCTGGAGAGTTGATTAGGGCGCCCAGTTTGCAGTCGTCTGCGAACTTGGTGAGCCATAGTCCTCCCACGTTTGCCTGTACCTCGGAAAAGTATATACCGAACAAGAGTGGTCCCAGGACAGAACCCTGTGGGACGCCACTTGTGACCGGCTTCGAGTCGAACATGGCTCCAGCAACTCTCACTCTGTGGGTTCTGTCTTTGAGCCAGTTTGCGACCCATCTTGTGACATAGGGGTTTATATTTAAGCTGGATAGCTTAACTAGGATGCCCGAGTGGGGTATTGTGTCAAATGCCTTTGCAAGGTCCAGATAGGCTATGTGGACTACCTTTCCTTCATCTATGGCTTTGGTGACTGTTTCAAAGAAGTCAACCAGGTTCAAAAGGCAGGATCTGCCCTTGACAAAGCCGAACTGGGTAGGATCTAGTGTCTGTAGGTCCCCAATGTCTTTGTTTATGAGCTCCATGATGATCCTCTCCATAGCCTTGCAGACTAAGCTAGTCAGGCTTATGGGGTGATAGTTTCCAGGGTCCGTAGAGGCTGCACCTTTGTGGAGTGGGATTACTGTTGCTGTACGCCATTCTGTGGGCACATATCCTGTAGTGAGGCTGAGATTGTATAGCTGTTTTATTTGAGGGATTAGTTCCTCTTGGAGTTCATGTAGGACGCAACCTGGGATGCCATCTGGTCCCATGGAAGCAGTGTTTTTTGCTTTGGAGAGCGCAGCCTTCACCTGAGCATCAGAGATGTTTGGGAGGCAGCCCTCTGCCAGGATAGATACTTGCTCTTTTGGGGGGGTGGGGGTGGAGAAGTTTGCACTGAACCTGTCTGCCAGGATATTGGCGATGTCTGTGGGTTCAGTGTATTTTTTGTCATTTAGAATCAACTCAGAACAAGTCTGGGAGTTGCATCCCAGGTTTCTAACATAACTGAAAAAAGCCTTATGATTGTCTTTGGTGTCCTGTGCAATTTTTCTCTCGAAGCTGGCCTTGGAGGATTTAATGAGGGATCGTAATTTTTTGCTAGTACTGATCAGAGATGCCTTCCCTATTAGGGATTTTGCTCTGTCATGTAGTAGCTTCCTCCTTCTGTTGTACAGTTTATTTATGGCAGGGGTCCACCAGACTGGACACCTGCCTTTAGATGATTGGGTCTTGGTTTTGTTTGGGATGGCATGATCCATGCATTCTTGGAGATGTCCGCAGAATGCGTTTATATAGGATTCTGCAGTTTGGGCCGTAGTTTCCACTGGCCCTGGGGCCTTGAAGGATTCCACTTCGGTTTTGAGAAGTGAGAAGTTCGCTTTTGAGAAGTTTTTCACTGTGGTTTTCTGGGCTGGGGGTGGGGTCAGGATGTGGACATCCAGTGAAATTAATTTATGGTCTGATCTTACCAATGAGGGATATACTTCTGGTGTGGAGCATAGAGTTCCCATGTTGGTAATGATCAGGTCTAGTATGTTGTCCCCTCTTGTGGGAGTGGTGAATAGTTGTTCCATAGCATTTCAGTTTATAATTTCTAGGAACCATTGGGCTAAGGTGCTGGGGCTTGAGTAGTGCTCCCAGTCAATGTTTGGGTAGTTGAAGTCGCCCAATAAAATGGTGTTCGGAGAGATCTTCATGTTCTCCAATGTTTTGAGGAAAGCCGAATGGGATTCCTGACTTTGAGAGGGTGGTCTGTAGGATGCTATAAACCGAAAAGCAGTCTTGCCCACTGTTAGTTGCACATGGATGGTCTCAGATACTTCGTGCAATGCCACTAACCTGGAGGTGTGGATATCCTTGATAAATATGGAAACTCCCCCTCCTTTTGTGGTTCGGTCCGGGTTTTGGGGCCAAAAAGCATGATATAAGGTATAGCCTGGTAGTGCTGGGGTGCTCTCTGGAGCCTTGAACCAGGTTTCTGTCACTGCACAGATATCGATGTTCTCCATACTGAGGAGAGCTTCGAGTGCGTGCATCTTGAGGTTAAGACTTCTGGCGTTTAGCAGCATTACCCTTAGTTTCTTGTTCCTTGTGCTGTCTATGGGGGTGGGTTTGACTTTTGAGCCTTGCTAAAAAAGGCACTATGGGGGTGGCAAAAGCCTTTGCCAATATCCGAAAGCCCAGTGGTGACAGGTGCAAGCCGTCCCTAGCGAAGCAACGTGGCTTGTCGAGCATGTCATCCCAGGCTGACAGACACTGGATCCCCTTTGAATGACACCAAAATTATAGCAAATTGTTAAAATCGATCATTTTGTCTTTGTACTGTGGCATCATTCTAGGTGAGGATAAGATGCTGCTCAAGGTCAGGGTCATACCAGCCTGGGCTACATGATCAGAGAGCTCCTCTATGTCTCTTTTCATGTAGTCCAAGGAGGTACGTCTCAGGTCATTCACACCAGCATGTACAATGACTGAGTCATATTTGTATTTGCTTTGGAGTAACCTGAGTGCTTGCGTTATGTGGTGGATCCTAGCACCAGACAGGCAGCTTGCCTTGACCTTCTCTTTATTCAGCCTGGTGAGCGGGACGTCAGTGTGTCTGACAATAGAGTCACCTATTACAAGAGTATCAGGTGTGTTATTCAGCCTTAAGGGCTGTGGCTGCTTGGCACACTGACTTTGTGGGTTATGTGTTGTGCGTGTTTTGTTTTGAGGTAGCGTTTGCTTGGATGTCTGCTTTGGAGGTCTCTGTTGCTTAGGTAGATTTTTATTTAGAGCCTCCGAGCATGTTTTTGTGTATTTATGTGTTTGGTTCGCTGACGTGGTGGGACTATGTAATACTGGAATTGTGTTGTGTGAGGTTACCTTCTCCTCCTGACTGGTTACTCCAGTTTTGAGATGAGAGAGCTCAGCCTCCAGTTTGGCTAAATAGTTGCATCTCTCACATATATTTGAACCTGTTTGGAGGAGGAGAGGGTTGTCCGTGTACATGAGACAGTTGTAACATTGCCTCAAAATTCCCAGATTCACCAGCTGGACTGGAGAGGAAACCATTGACTGACCTTTGGACATGCTAGAGTAATATAGGGAAACTGAATTTAAGACGGACCAATAGAGGACAGGGTAATCGTAGAGATTATAAGAGTAAGTAGTGCTTATGGTTTAATAGTGCTAACTTGTAGGATTACTTAATTGGACCAGTGAAGGGCCTTAGAATGAGAATATGGTGTTTAAATTGAGAGATAGAGCAGTTCTAAGGGAAAAGGTGAAGAGCAGACTTCGTGGAGCCAGGAATAGTTTAAACCCAATTAGGCGGCGCTGCCCGCTGTTGCGCTATGCTCAAAAACTCACAAAACCGCGTAAAAGAGAGTTTTAAGACAGGAAGATGAAGGAGTTTTGGAATTGACCCAAAATGGCCAATAAAACTACAGTTTCGAGTCAGTAACCACTCCCACAGGGGCAGGCAGGCTGCTCAATGTTTTTCACTGCCACTGATCAAGAGAGAGACTTCCCTTTAGCCCGAGCAAAAAATGGCCTCACAGAAACTTACAAACAGTTCAAGAACAGCAAGCCTGTAAATGAACTTTTTTAAATCTCAGAAAAGTGGGAAAAAAGCAAGATTTTTTTGTTTTCTTCAGAGATAGCAGAGGTTCACAAGTATCAACAAGTTATAACAGTGCAGTAAATGACCCCACACAAGAGTGCTAGGCCAAAGACAGATAAAATGCAAGTTTTGAGAAAAAAACGATTTTAAAAATAAGTGCAAACAGGAAATTCAGTAAACAGCTCCAGGTTGTGCTCTAAATACAGTTACTAATGCAGAAATCAAGTTTAACAAGCCAGAAAATGCTCAAAATAGGCGGCTATGCAGAAAAACTTAGCAAATAAACAGAGGAAAAATACTTAAAATCTCAAAAGTGGCTCCTTTCTCCTCTTGGTGGGTGCTTCAACAGCCAACAAGCCTGAAGACGCCAAAAACACGAGGCAACCAGTTTTTAAGAGAGGAAGATGAAGGAGTTTTGGAATTGACCCAAAATGGCCGATAAAACTACAGTTTCAAGTCAGTAACCACTCCCACAGGGGCAGGCAGGCTGCTCAATGTTTTTCACTGCCACTGATCAACAGAGAGACTTCCCTTTAGCCCAAGCAAAAAAATGGCCTCACAGAAACTTACAGTTTAAGAACAGCAAGCCTGTAACTGAACTTTTTTAAATCTCAGAAAAGTGGGAAAAAAGCAAGGTGGAGAGAGAATCTTGTCTGGCCATTCTGGAATCGGCTCTATGGTGTCGGGCTCCTTCCATGCCCGTGTGGTGATAAGATCCACTAAGGGATACACAGGAGGGGACATCCAGGACGTACATGGGCCCGTGCCAAAAGCCTCTAGGAACACTGACTTATCCATAGAAGGTTTTGGGGCTGACCAACCTCCCCTCTGGTGGAGGATCTCCATGATGTCACCAAAGGAGACATCCTCGGGAGGTGACCTGGGGGAACCTTCTCCATCTAAATTAGTATCTTCTGTCAAGGACTCGGGGGAGTCCAGGTGCCTCCTTTTACATAGGTAGGTAGGTACTAGGTTACTGGCCCTAGGGCCTATATAAGCCTAGCCAAAAATGTACCCTGGCTTTCGCCTGTGCCCCTGTCGAGCAGAGCTCACACGTGTGCTTATGGGGACCCTCTTCAGTGGGACTCTCTGAAGAGGGCTCGTGAGCCATGAGGGGGTTCCTCCAGATGAACTGCCTGTGGGTCCTCTAGCATGGGCTATCCCTGGGACAAGCTGAAGGGAGTCGGAACCGAATCCAAGGGAGTCTGGACAGAATCCAAGGAAATAGGCTGGGGTCTCGATCCTTGAGAGAGAACCCTCTCCACCACGTCGAACGCCGATGGACAGCGTACTTCCTTAGCACCCAACAAGGAGGAAGCTCTCCCTGGGTCTGCCATGAGAATTGGGGCAGAGACAGGAGCAGCCGGAGCTCCGAAGGAATGGCTCGGATCCGACAAAGTCAGAGCCAAAGACACCTCCATCCCCTCGGATCCGAACTGGTCTGATCCGAGGAACTCAAGGTAATCGCCAGAGTCGAGGTTGGAGGAACCGTCGGCGCCGAACACCCAGCTCCGAGGATCCCTGGATCCATAAACCCCAAAACCGCAGGCAGGATCGGGGAAGGAGAAATCGGATGAAACAAGGGCATGGAGATCCCACCTCCAGAGGGAGAGGGGCCTGGCAAGACTCGCATTTGGACTTGGGTCTGAATGAATCTCCTCATCATCCTGTCCATATCCAACTCAGATAGACTCTGAGTCGAGTGCGAGGAGGTGACCAACTCGGATCTGGCTGGTCGTTGCGATGACCAAGATGAAGCCCTCAGATCAAAGGGCTTGGTTGGCTCCAGGGAGAACCTCGGGGATTGGAGCTGAGGAGATGTAGGTCTAGACTCTTTAGAAGGCAGGCTAGGGAAGGGCTCCTGCTCTGGAGACCACTTACGGGGCCTATCCCCCCTCTTGTCTCTATCCTTGTTCTTCCTGTCCTTTCCTTTGGCCTCCCCTTCAACAGGTCTAGTGGGAAGGTGAGTCCCAGCCTGAGGGGGAGGTTGAGCAAATGCTGGGGGAGCCGAGGCAGATGAATCCATGGAAGAAACAGGTAGAAGGCCTTCTTCAACCAGTTTGGCCTTCCATTCTTTTAAGGCCCTGGGGTTAAACCCGGCACACACGCTGCACTGAATGGAAAGATGGGGAACACCCAGGCAAATAACACACATTGTGTGTGGCCATCAGCCAGTGAAAGCTTCTGGCCACACACACTCATTTTTTGAAGGTAGGCTTTGGCTGATCAGCCACACTACTAACACACAGCCAACCTGCTTAAAACTAACACTTTAGCACACACAGCAAAGGGGTAGGGAGAGCCTTACTAGACTACTTTACAACAACGTTTTTTTTTTTTTTAAACCAACGAACAGTGAAAGGGGAAGGAAAGGGAACTAAACGACAACACACTCTCACTAAAGAGAGCAAAAAACGACCAAAAGTCACTTATTAACAACCCAACACTTGGAGCTACAGAGATCATGATGCTGATGCAAGAAGCAGCAAACAAGATCGGAGGGAAGGTAGGAGATGGTAATGGGTTATGGGTAAAGGGGAGGAGCTTGGAACTCTGAGTAGATGCTTGAAAATTTGGCGGCTCGGATCCGATATGGATCCGAATACCCAAAGGTTGCAGATAAAATTAAGTTAACTACTTCAGATATATGGTTCAAATGGCAGAAGAATTATGCGGGAAAGCATAAAATTTAGATTCTATGGAGAATAGGGAGATTTCACAGGTGGTCTAGTATGAAAGGTCCCTTTCAGAAAGGCTTTGGATAACTTGTGAGACATAATATTCAATCCTTCAAATCCAAGATGAAAATTAGAAAAAGCAGCCAGTTGAACACTAACTGTTGCTGCTGCAGCTCCTTTGTTAAAAATCAGTCAAAAACTCTAAAATGGAGGCCATAGGGGCTTGGTAAGGATCAATATTGTTCTTATAGGCCCATATAGAGAAAATTTTCCATTTGCTACGGTATAGCTTCCTAGTAAAAGATTTATGAGAGGACAAGAGGATTTTGTTTTGTCTCACTGGAGAGGTTATGGAACCTGGTTATGATGAGAATTGGAGCAGCCAAGCTGCCAGCTTCAGGGACTGCAGAGAGGGATGAAGTTCCCCTGATGAGTCCGTCAGAAGGTCCGGAACTGGGTCCAGAATCCAAGGGTCTTCCAAAAGATGACATCAAAGGAAGGGGAACCAGATCTGACGAGGCCAATGAGGGGCTATTAGAATGATGGTCCTTCCAGGGTTTTTGCTTTCTGTAGAACCTTGGGTATCAATGGGATTGGTGGAAATGCATAGAGGAGACCAGGAGGCCAATCGTGTACCAGTGCGTCCCTTGGGGCTTCTGGAAGGGAAATCAGGGCAAAGTAGCTTCTGCATTTTGTGTTCATATGACTGGCAAAAAGGTCAAGCAAGGCTGGCCCCTCCTGCGGAATATCCTGTCTGCTATTTCTTTCTTGAGGGACCACTCGTGGGGCAACAACATTGCCCTGCTCAGCTTGTCTGCTATCACACTGGATTTCCCCGGGATGTGCGTTGCCAACAGAAAGTGCTGGGTGGAAAAAGCCCACTGCCAAACTCTGAAACCCTCGAGACAAAGGGGGTAAGACCTGGTTTCTCCTTGTTTGTTCAAATACCAGACCACCGACATGTTCTCTGAATCACAATCGTACCCAGAGGAAGAGAGTCCTGAAAGTACTGCAAAGCCAAAAGTACCACTCTCATCTTCAGGACATTGATATGCAGATGTGTCTTTTGATCAGTCCATGTGCCTTGGGCTGTCTTTCCCTGAAAATGCCCCCCCCCCCCTATTAGTGAAGTGTCCGTGGTCACTGTGGCTGCTGAAGAGGGTAGCACAAATGGGCATCCTATCGTGACATGAAGTGAGGTCAACGACTGCTGAAGATCCTTTTTGCAGGAATTTGTGATCATTATCGTGTGAGACATGGGGAGGTCTTGGCAAGACCATTGAGTGAACAGCCACTGTAGTATCCACATGTGCATATGAGCTAGTGGTATGGCTAGAATTGCTGCTACCATTATGCCTAATAATTTCAGAACTTCTGATGCTGGTGCTCTGTCTCTGGATATCAGAACGCTGACATGCTGATAAAGAAGAAAGACTCTTTCTATTGGAAGCCTTAGTGTGGTGGTGGTGTCCAGTTCTGCCCCGATAAAAACGATATGCTGCGATGGAGACAAGGCAGATATTTCTGAGTTGATTGTAATGCCCAGATGATTGCAGAGTGGACTCCCTGGCCTGAATGAGTTGATGCCTGGTGGTGGCATTAAGGAGCCAATCATCTAGGTATGGAAACACCTGGAATCCTAGATGCCTCAGGTGAGCCGTGACCACTGCCATACATTTGAACACTCTGGGGGCTGTAGTGAGACCAAAGGGCAGGGCTCGAAACTGGTAATGATTGGCTCCCAGCCGGAAGCGCAGATGATCCCTGGATGGCCTGGCCATTTTTATGTGGTAGTACGCATCCTTGAGCTCTGTTGAGCACATCCAATTGTCTTTCCCTAAGAAAGAAAGTATAGACTGAAGCGACCATTCGTAAATTCTCTTTCTTTACACATTTGTTCAGTCTGCTGAGGTCCAATATGGGTCTCCAGTCCCAGTCTGTTTTTGAAACTAAAGTAAGTTAGTTCCAGATCCTGTCTGGTCTGCTGGGACTGGTTGGACGACTCTTTCTTAGCAACGTTTGGACCTCTTATTGTTGCTTGTTCCCTGTAACTGGATGTAACGTCCGGGATTTTTCTTATGGGTGGAGGGGGTGTGGCAAATGGGATGAAGTATCCTCTGGAAATTATACTTTGTACCCAGCTGTCTTTTGTTATTTTGAGCCAGACGTCTGGGTATAAAGATAAGCGACCCCCGACTGCCTTCAGAACAGGACAGTCAGGCCTGCTTTCAGGAACGCTGGTAGGGCTTCCTAGAGAAGTGATCACTGTCGCCCTGGTGTTGCAGACCCCCTCTGCTGCGAGAGCGGCGTCTTCCATTAATGCCCCCTCCTCTGCCTCTGGAGGGGGGTTCACCACATGTTTCCTGAAAGGCTCCTTGGGCTTTTCGGAACCACATTTTTTCTCCCCTTTGACCCTTAAGGTAGGGTCTGGTAGGGGTGGAAAAATGGACCCCGACGGCAGAGTCTTTCCATCCTGCTCACACCTGGTTAAGGTTTCCGTCACTTTAGGCCCAAAAAGGGATGAGCCATCAAAGGGAGTATTCATGAAGGATGACTTGAAGGGCTCAGCGAAGGAACACAAGCACATCCAGGAGTGTCTCCTAAGAGCAACTCCTGTACCCACTGCCCTACTTGTTCCATCAGCTGCATATGAGATGAGGCGCATGGATGAGTTTACTAAAGAATTGGGGGGTAGCAAGCTGGGAGGCCACTTTGTCGGCAGCGCCTGCAGCTACTGTACCCTGAAGAGTATCTCCTAGCTCTTTAAGGAAATCTGTTTGTAACCTGGTAAAATGGGTTAAATAGTTGAGCGAATGAAGAGCAAAAGTCGCTGAACTAAACATGCGCTTCCCATATCTATCCATGATCCTGGAGTCTCTGTTAGGAAGATGGATATATGAGGAAGTTTCAGACATTTCCTTTTTGGTGGCTGCCACCACCACGACATCAACTGGAACACCTTTTGTTAAGAAAGATATGTCAAGGGGGGCAGAAATGAACTTATTAAGCCTCCTAGGGACAGGCTCCATAGTATCCGGAGACTCCCACGTCCTTCATGAGACCAGCTGCATCAGCTCATCGAAGGGCGGAGACCCGAAAGCCTTCAGGAGAACCGACTCATCCTCAGTAGGGCTTTTGGACTGCCAGTCACCCCTATGCCTAAGGATTTCAAGTATCTCAGCGAATGAGATATCTTCAGAGGGGACCGTGGGGACACTTCTGACTCATCTAAGTCAGTATGTGATGTTAGAGACTCCTGGGGGGAGTCTAGATGTTTCCTCTTACACAATCTCTTCCTGGGAACCTCATCAGTGGCAGCTTCTGGTGAGGTCTCGGAAGAGCAAGGGCCACCCAATGGGGCTTCCTGAGGCTCTGGGTCTCTATGCTTGGCCAGTATGTCTGAGGAAGAAGCAGACACAGGCGCTTTAGGGAAGGAGGAAGCCAGACCTGAGTTTGAGGATGTCTTAGGAGACATGACTCTCCTCATGGCATCAAAAGCACCTCTGCTCAGATGAGAGGGAACCGGCGGTTCCGAGGAAACAATCGATACCCCCGACACCGGGACAATGGGGTCCGAACCAGAGGTAGGAGCCGAGCTGATCCAAGCTGAAGCCCCGACAGGCACAGTCAGAATCGACAAGTCAGTCCGACTATCCTCCCAGGACTCTACCAGAGAGTGTCGGCTCCTAGAGTCCTCGATCGGCACCGAGGATGTCAGAGTGAAAAGACCTGAAGACATTGGAGCAGGCGTTGGCTCCAAGGGTTCCACGATCAACAGGTCCGACTCCTCTGGCTCCAGAGGACCAGCATGGCTCAGAGGAGGAACAGTTTGAGTTGGTGCAAGGGTCTTTGGCTCTGAAGCCATTTGGGTCGAAGCTGATAACATTTTTGCCAAGGCCGGTGCCGATAACAGCTTCTGCACCACACGATCCACATCCAGATCAGAAAGACTAATAGAGTATCGAGAGGAGCGCACTGAAGATGGTACCAACTGCAGTAACGGACTCTTAAGAGCTACGGATACCAGTTCCAAGACTAGGGACCGGTTCCGAAAAGAAAAAAAACTGTCAGCTCTGACGGCAGTTGAACCGAAGCTGAAGATTTTTTGGTTTCTTAGAGTCTGAAGTCTTAGAAGACTGGACTTGCTGGATCCATCTTGGTTGCTCAAAGCTTCTTGAAAGGATGGTTTCAACAAACCTCTGTCAATTACTTTTCTTTTCCTTTCCTGTAGTACCCTGGAGGAGAAGGAATGGCATACAGAACAGCTATCATGTAAATGCAGGGCTCCTACACAGTAGACACAATTTCCATGGCTGTCTGTACATCTTTTGGCTACATTTTGGGCACTTCTTAAAACCTGACTTAGGAAGTTTCTCTTGGTCAGCCATAGTAATCTCAAAGCAAAAAAATTACTGTCACCCTAGAAAATTCTTAACAGCAATTATTCACACAAGCCATAAAATCAGGCTAAATCACACATATAGAGTAATACTAATATAAATGCTAAAGTGACAGAAAAAGTCCGTCTAAAGCACACAATAAGAAATTTTTAAAAAAGGACAGCTGCTAAGAGACTCAACAAACCTTATACAATATTGTCTAAGGAATAATATATGGCAAAGATACTGTCAACTGCAAACTTCAACAGTAATTAAGAACTAAGCCTTATTTAAAAAAAATCTTACGGCTAAACACACCACACAGCAAATGACCATCACTATCTAAGTAATAAGTATAAATTGTGACAAAAGGTCACTGAATAAACACACTAATATTAGAAAAAGAGTTTTAAACTAGGCCTAAAACGAGGCCAACTAGGAATTTTTAAAGCACACTAATGGGAAGGGATATAAAGTAGGTAAGCACACCAAAAAGCTACAACCGCTTTATAAAACTATTCTAAATTACCTTAAGACTATCTAACTAGCAAAATTTTTAAGTAAAGAATGGAAAAAAAAACAAACAGTTTTACTTGCCCGAGCTAATGCAGAACCTCCGATCTGTTTCAGCGGCAAACTAAATCCTAGGTAACTCTAGGTGCATCATGGGATAGTGACTTGGCCTCGAACTATTTGAAGACCTCGAGCTTTGCAATTGGCCGACTCAGAGCCGAGGGATTGGCTCCGAACCCATCAGTAAAGATGGAACGGCGAGACAGAACAACTTCACATGTACAGTTGTGTACACTTACCATAAATGTAGATGTTCGAGTGTATTCACTTTGCAGTCATCACCTGTGGGGTTATCCCTGCTATGGTCACCCTCGGCCGGCCCAAATACCAGAGTCAATGTTTTTCTCCTTTGGCTGCTGTCGCATACTGCCTGACGTCAGGACATCAGTGCTATAAAGGACAGCAGCTGATGCCATTACATCAGTTTTTCGTGCCCTAATAAGGAGGAAGGAGGATGGGAAACCAGGACTGCAACAGTGAATAAACTCGAATGCTAAGTTTACACAACTGTACTATGTTCCTCGTGTTTCACTGTTGCAGTCATCACCTGTGGAAGGATTCCCAAAGCAGAAGATAGGGATGTGGTAGGCTTAGTAAGACACTTAGAAATGGGTCAGCATGCCCTGCAGAACTGCAGAGGCAAACCCTACCGTAACCATAGAAAATAGAGGTAGGTGGTAATGCTTGGTAAAGGTATGGACAGAAGTCCAGGTGGCAGCTTCCAAGATGTCCCTGGTGGGAACTCCTCTGAGAAATCCTGTGGAAGCGGAGGCTGCCCTAGTGGAATGGGTTCCAACAGACTTGGGGGGGGGGGGGTTCCATGTAATCTGTAGCAGAAATGGATACAGTGTGATATCCATTTGGAAATGGTTTGTTTGGAAATGGGCTTCCCCTCTGCCCCTGGGGCAAAGCTGACAAGTAGTTGGTCCATTTTTCTGAAGGATTTGGTATGGTCTAGATAGTATATGAACTGTTTGTGCACATCTAGTGAGTGCATAATTCTCTCCCCCTTGTTCTGAGGGTTAGAAAAGAAGGTGGATAGATGTATGGCCTGATTGAGAGTTACATTAGACACCACTTTGGGCATAAAGGAGGGATTAGTTCTCAGGAAGACCCCGCCTGCGTGGAACATGATGAAGGGCTCAATGGCCATCAGAGCCTGAAGTTCTGAAACTCTCCTGGCTGAGGTGACAGCTAGGTGAAAAGCAGTCTTCCAGGAGAGGAATCTTAGTTCTGCTGAAGCAGCAGGTTCGAAGGGTGGTAAAGTAAGTTTTTCCAAAACATAATTCAGGTCCCAGGCTGGAGTGGAGATCTGATATTAGCAGTCCCTCTGAAGAATTGTTTAAATCAAAGGATGGGTGAATAGGGGCTGTTCTGTATCAGAATGAGCAGAGATGACTGAGGTGTGGATTTTAATACAGGAGAAGGAGAGGCCAACTACTAAGTAGCTCCGCTAGGTAGTCTAGGATAAGAAGGATGGAAGGTTGTGAGGTATTGCCCCCTCTGGACGGGCTCCTGGAGCAAAATCATTTCCATTTTCTTGCATAAAATTTTCTGGTGCTGGGGCTTCTGGCCTCTGTGATAACGTCTAGGACCTGTTTGCTTAACTGGGTCCCCTTGTTTGCCTTTAGAGTATTAGCCATGCTGATAGTTTGAGAGTCTGCAAGTCTGGGTGCAGCATTCATCCCCCCCACTTTAGTTGAGAGGTCTGACATTAGGGGAAGCTGCTGGGAGGCTGTAAGGTCAGGCTGCGCAGTAAGGGCTACCAATGTTGTCTGGGCCAATCTGGAGCAATGAGGATGGCTTTCAGTCTCCCCTCCCTTATTTTGATCAGTATCTTTGGAATAAGAGGCGGAGGAGGGAATGCGTATACAAAGAGGGTATTCTGGGGAAGGTCAATGCATCCACCTTTCACGCTAGGTGGTGATACTCCCTGGTACAGAATTTTTTTTAGCTGATGGTTGAAGTGTGAAGCAAAGAGATCCACCTCCAGAGTCCCCCACTCATGAGTGATCTGTAAAAAGATTTTTCTGTGGAGCTGCCATTCGTGAGGCTCCAGTAAGTTTCTGCTTAAGTGGTCTGCCAGGGTGTTGTTGATCCCTGGTAGGTATTGGGCTATCAGGTGTAGTCCCATGGAAGAGGCTGTCAGCCATAGGTTCATGGCTAGACTGCACAGAGGGTAAGATTGGGTCCCTCCATGTTTGGTGATGTCCCAAATTACTGTGGTGCTGTCTGTTTTGATAAGGAAACCCCGGGCTTGAGATGGGGTTTGAAGGAAGTCAGAGTCTTTTGTACTGCCATCATTTCCTTCAGGCTGATGTGTAGGGGAAGGTGCTGTGCATCCCAAAGACCTTGGGTGCACCTGCCTTCTAGGTGAGCACCCCAAGCTGTGTCCGAGGCGTCGGTGGTAATGGTCTGCCCAGTTGGGTGAAGGAAAAACCCTTGTTCTGAGCATAGGCCCTTGCCCACCAGAGAAACTCAGCCCTTATACAGTGGATCAGAGGGAGAGAGGTCTCTAGGGGCTGAGAGTGCTGACACCAAAGGTTCTTTAGGTACCACTGAAGATTTCTCATGTGAAGCCTGGTCAGAGGAATTAGAAGGATGCAAGATGCCATGTACCCCAAGGCTCGGAGGAACTTCCTGGTAGTGAGGGGAGTTCTGGAAGCCAGCTGGGTGAAATAGAGAGGCAAAAGGCTCTCCTTTTCTGGGGATAGGAAGGCCATTTGGGATGCTGTGTCCAGCAGTGCTCCCAAGAAAATGATCTTCCTGGAGGGTGTTTGCTTTGATTTCTTCTCATTGATGGTGTAACCCCAAGGAGATTAGGAGGGTTTTGACAAAGAGGAGGTCCTCGAGTAGCTTTTCTTTGCAGTCTGCCTGAATAAGGCAGTCATCCAGATAAGGGCAAAGTTGTATATTTTTCGGCCTGCAGAAGGCTATGGCCAGGGCTAAGCATTTGGTGAATACCATGGGAGCAGTAGATACGCCAAAGGGTAGCACAGAGAACTGAAAGTGTTGTGAGCCTGCTCTGAAACGAAGGAATTTCCTGCAGGATTCCCTTATGGGGATGTGGAGGTAGGCATCTTTTAGATCTAGGGTTACTAACCAGGCATTTTTTGTCAGCATAGCCAGCAGCTGTTGTAAGGTTAGCATTTTGAATTTGAGGACCGCCAGGAAGGTGTTCAGAATGGCTAGATCCAGGATGGGGTACCACGTGCCCTCTTTTCTCGGAACCAGGAATAGTCTGGAATAAAAGTCTTTGCCTGCTAGATCTGAGGGAACAGGTTCTACTGCCCTTGGGATATGACAGTTTGGACTTGTTTCAATGCCTCTGCCCACTGATTTGGAGGCAAGTCTGGGTATCCGCTTAGAACTGGGAGTTCACTGAAGGAGAATTTGTATTCCTGAAAAATTATCTTTAAGATCTATTGGTCCTTTTTTACAGAGAGCCAATTTATTTTGCAGAGTGAGAGCCTTCCTCTTAGTTTTTGGTGAGTGGAAAGAGGGCAAAGGAGGGAGAGGGAGTCATTGAAAATTTTTGCCATAAAGGGATGGCTTAGAACTCCCTGCCTTTGGAGTGGAAGTGGTCCACTATTTGGTTCTCTGCTGTCCCTGAGGTGGGAGTCTGGGTGGTCTGTCCCTGCCAGGTTTACCTTGCCCCTGTTTGCTAGGTGCAGGAAATGACCAGTGTTTTGAGAGAAAATTCCTGCTGAACCTAGGAGGTTGTACCTGAAGGAAATCTTTTACTGTCTGGATAGATTTTGCTTTGTCTTCCATCTTTTTAATTACCTCTTCTGCTTTTTCTCCAAACAAGCAGTCCTTATCCAAGGGTGCATCAAGTAATTTAGATTTGACATGATCAGGGAGAGTTGTTCCTTCAACCATGCATGTCTCCTAATGAAAGATCCTGACACTGCTGCCCTGCTAGAGGCTTCTACAGCGTCAAATCCACAGTGTAATGAGTGTTTAGCCACTTGACAATTAGAGTGCAGTAAATCTGCTAACTCTTTCGAATTGGCACAGTCAGGAAACATAGAAATGTTTTTGTTTTAACAGTTCCAAAGTGTGTTGTTGATATTTTAACATGTGGAACTGGCAGTTAAGAGCTCTAATAGCCAAGGTAGTAGAGGTGTATACTTTTTTACCCCATCTGTCCAGAGCTCTGGACTCCTTGTCAGAAGGAGTAGGATTCTTTGTAGCTCATTTTGGTCCCTGTGTAATGACCTCTGGGTTTGCAACAGGATTTCTGTACAGGTATTCGTGAGAATCTGGTACGCTGTAATACCGGTCAGGTTTTCTGGGAGTAGGTGGGAGGGCATCTGGAGTTGAACTGGATTCCTGGAAGACATCATCAACCACCTCTAAGATAGGAGGGATGGCCAAGGGTCTGTGCTAGAGCAGGTCTAGAAACTCTCCTAGTCTTTTCTTAGACAGAGGGAAGTCCTGGGATTCCCAGTGGAAATGTTCCCTGAGGGTGTGAAGGGTTTCCCCAAAGGAAAGAAGTTCTGGTGGGCAGGCAGAGGGAATGGATTCCTCTGCATCTGAATCCTCATAAGCAGTCAGAGGTTGTGGTTCCTCTACAAACTCTGAATAATCAGATTCCTCAGAATCCTGTTCTGTGATTGTATCAGGAGAAAGGTCTCTTTTCCTTTGAGAAGTTGTGGCCTGACTACCTCTAATAAGGGAGATAAGATCCTCTGCCATTTTAAGCATTTGAGTTTGGGGAGGAGAATAGGAGTAACATGGTGGCTAGAGGTAGTTTTCCTGGGAATGGCTTTGCCTCTAGGCCTAAGTGAATCCATTGGTCTGAGAGGAAGGATAGTCGGAAGAGACGTTATTTTTTGTCTGGAATCAGTAGTGCGAAAGGCCTCCTCGTAAGCCAGTGCCTGCGTTGCGGCTCTGGACCCAACAGAAGGAGACGAAGATTTCTGCAGCATACCGGACTCTAAAAGGGTCTTGGTAGAGGCCTGCAAAGGTATCAAATTGGGCAGCAGGGGCTGCGAAAGCACCTCACTGAATTCCGAAGGAACTGACAACCTGCTTAGCGGTAGCGTCGTCAGAAGGCTTGGCCTTGTGTGGTCTGTCTCTATCTTTATCCTTACATTTCTTTGACTGTCTACGGAAGGTTGGCTGACTGACACCATCTCGGAATGCGAAGATGGAAGACGAAAATCCCTGGCTACACAATAAGAGCTCTATGACGAATGGTTCTCGCATTAAAGAGGGCACAGAACCGGCAAAGGAGGACATCGCGATCTGGGCCTAAACAAGTGACGTAGTATGAGTGGAAGTCTCAGTGTGGTATTTGCTTGCGCAGGAGACACAATTGTTAACTTTTTCAGACATTGGTTAGTGCAAGGAAAAAAAAAAAGGATCCCCAAAGGGGTACTTAGCTTTAGACGTTTTCAGCTGTAAATCAAAACTCTGGTAGTGACCGACCAGCACACTTGCAAGCTGCTTCTGCTAAGAGTTCCACAGCAAGAAAGACTGATGTAATGGCATCGTCTGCTCTCCTTTATAGCACGGACGTCAGGCAGCATGCGACAGCAGCCGACACAGAAAAACATTGACTCTGGTATTCAGGCCGGCCAAGGTCTACCCCAGCAGGGATAAACCCACAGGTGATGACTGCAACAGTGGAACATGAAGAACATCTTCTTTTGCATTGTAAATAGACTTTGCTTTCTATTTTTCTTGGAACTGCAGGCCACTGCGGCCAGCCCATCTTGCACATATGAATTAAATCTGTGCTTACTTGTTTATGGATATATCACTTTACTGTAGTACCCAATGCCAATATCAAGCTATCTCGTTTAAAGATAGTGTTGACATTTTAGCAGATATAAATTACAGCCATCATCTCTTAAATTTACCTCCTTGTTTTTTTTTAGGGTCCTCCCCACTCAGACAACCACACCTACCTAACCTTTTTGACTCATCTCGTCTTCCACTGGCTGGCTGTAGCCACATTGCTAGCTGCACCAAGAGACGTGGTAAGATGAGGCATCAGCCTCAGGTGGTTTTGATTTTTTTTTAATTAGATTCTACCCACAGTCCTGTTCTCATGCCTGAAGACTAATGAGGTCAAAGTTGGCAGACTGCAGGCTATCCACCAATGTGCACTGTAGCTACAGTAGGGCTGGAACACCCCCCCCCCCCCACCGTCTCCATTATGAGCTGTAGACTTTGCCAGAAATCTCAATCTCCTGGGGACAGGCTAACCAGCAAAACCTCCTCCTGCTTCCCTAACCTTCCAAACAATTTCCCCAAGAACTTTGTCTACTATCTGAATGCTGCCTATCGGGGCCCCATTCCTTTGATCGCAAGCTGCGCACAAGGCAAATTCTTTTTAGACAAGCAAAACCAGAGGGATTTTTTATTCAAAAGTTTGGTTATGTTGTTCCCACAGACTCTTCGGGTACCACTGGATTCTTATTATGTGAAGCTTAGCAAGGGCCATCATTAAGCTAGATATTGACATGCATCTAAAAATCTCCAGAAAGGTTTTACAGTCAAGCGGGTCAGTTGTGTCATCCGATGGAAGGATCGGACCAAGAATTTTGTCCCGAGTAACAGACATCCTGACCCTCTCGATATTCAGTACTACTGCAAAAAAAAAAAAAAAATCCTGTACACTGAAAAGTAGCCTTAATTTCTACAGGGATATGCCCATGATGAACAACAAAACAAACAGTGACAACTTTCCTCACTTCCCCCTCTGAGGCTGCCTGACTGAGGCAATCAAAAATAAAGGGAAAATCAAACATTCCTTGTGCTTAGATGGGTAAAAAGTGAAGCTAAACATCCAGTTAAGACTCCATGCAATGAAAAGTCTACACTAACAAAGAGCAAGAAGCAGCCACTCTGGCAGAGACATTAGCTGCATCACACCTACCCCATTATGGATGCAGTCTGCTACATGCAAATTTGGTGATTCTAATCCAGGAGATTTGCCAGCTATTTTCTTGAACTTGTCCAAGATCTGTTCCAGTATACCCATTTCATATCAAATCACAAGTCTGACAAGAGATGACCATGACTACACGAGTTTCAGACATACTTCCTGAATCTATCCAGCAATCTGTTTTACCTAGCACAGGGTAGAGTGCTGAAACCTGGTGTTAACCTAGATTCTTGGAAGAATCCAGGGGGACAACAGCAGGGTCAGATAAAATTGCTATTGCAAAAGATGCTTGGATTTTTCCCAGGATCCTGTCAAAATAAAAGTTGATTTTCTTTAGAGTAGGGGTCTGTGAGCTCAACTTTAGAAAAGTTCTCCTGAGGGAATAATGACTTGCTGTACCTAGTAATCAAGTACTGTTGCCAGGACTTGTAGAGGTACTTAACCTCTCACCTGAAATGCTCCCCCATTATATATAAACTTTAATCCACGAGAGACAACTCACTGCCAAAACACCACATGCTTTTCGGAAAATATCTTGTAATAAGAGGAAAAAAATATCCAGGCCTAACTTGAAAATTGGTGCCATAGCTGCCCAATATTTGGAAATCGGGAGAAAAGATCACCTAAAAACCTGTACCTTTACCAGCATCAGCAAACTTATCAATTAAAAGTGGGAATGAATGAGTAGAGCAGTGGGTTGAAATCAGCCTTTTGCAAGTGCATTTGCTGACCATCTTCTGAGGCATCACACAAGCTACAGAAAATAGCTCCCCCCCCCAAAAAAAATAAACAGAATTCTTGTAAAGTCAACTATACCAGACATATGTAAAGCAAAATCTTAACTGGGAGTATTTTTCGATCTTGAGGTCAAGCATGAAAAGTACAACAAACTTGCAGGGAATAAGTAACCATTCACTTCATGCGACAAAAATCCATTTAGAAATGAGCTTTCTGCTGGTGTTTTTAGTATGGGGAAGAAACCAATGATCTTACTGAAGTTATGACTGCTCTTGAAGTCAGGCTGAAGCACAAACATTAGGTTGTGGTAAATTCCATATATAACAAATTTTACAGTAACAGGGATCCTTATGCTTTGGAACATGTAATATCTGCAGAAAAATAAACGGTTAAAGAAAACAATGAAAAAAACAGACATACAATTAAGGATCTGCTCACCTGAATTCTTTGCTTTTCCATTTTTTGCAATTCCTCTAGTGCAGCTTCAGGGTTTTTCTTCCGCAGCTCATCAAACTCCTTCAAGACCTCTTTCTGTTTTGCTTTTTTCATTAACTTGTGGTACCTAGTAAAGTGGAAGAAATTATTTTTAATTAAGTGTATTATACAGAAGATAAAAAGATACACACATCTGGATAATAAAATCAATACTGAATATGAAAACAGCTAGGTAGGTTTTTAACACTATATTGAGATAACCACAATTTTAATTTAAGCAGCTATTCTGCTAACTGAAAGATCTGAGCATTTGTCTTTCGATTACAATGTTATACAAACTTCCTGTAAGATTTGAAGTCAGTTCTGTGCCATCTCAGAATACTTATTCTGAAATTCAAGCAGGTATAAAGTATCAAAGAGAATGCGTTCTGAAATGTAAATCACCAGATGAATTATTCAGTTGAGTTTTAAATGATGTTTTTATTTTTAATCTGATGTATGGAAAACAAACTGTGTCTCAATACCAAAGTACACAACTCTTCAGGAAACAAAGAATGTTAAAATTTTAAATGAGTCTTTTCTATGAAAGGAGACATTTTTTTGCTGCTAAACTACATAAACATTTGCCAGTGCAGAATGTTGGCTTGCAGTGGGCTGAACGGCAGCAACAGTGGTCAAGGATGTGTGATATGAAATCATGCATTTTAGGTTCCTAGTTTTACAAAAGCAACACAGTTAATACCACTTACAGAAATGTGAAAAAAGGGTTAAAATACAAAAATATAAAACATATATTGAACATAGCAATTTTTCAATGCATTCAAAATGGTAACAAAAACTTCCACTTGCAAACTGCTTGATAAGCTTTCATTTTACTTACCACATATCTTTCACAACCATTCAACCAGGAGCAATAGTCTGCCAGTTTACTGCATAGGATTAAAACTACAAGTTGCTACAGCATCTATTCTAGTGGCTTTGATTTTCCTAACTTACATCTTCCTGTACGATTCACAGCAAACCACTTACTCAGTAGTGCTAATGAATCACCCCAGAAAAGACCTGTGCTGTGCCTGGAGTCAAAATACTTAAGTAAATTAAATAAATTATCTAAAGAAATGCTGCAGTTTGGCTCCAGTGCAAGGCAATTCACACAGACATTTTTTGTGTTGGTATGTTAAGTGAATGAGGCATTTCTGAAGCCTAGGAATTTTGGATGTCTAGAAAATGGAGATGACCATTGATGTTGAATGAAAATGATTACAACTGTCAGAAAAAAAAAAGCTGCTAGAAAAAGAGTCCAAGTAGCCACTACAAACAAAAGCGAAATGAATCCAACAGGCTACTAGCGGAATCACAAAGACGCTGGAGACGTGAATAATTCCACACTTTTAATAAAGGTTTAGCGCTTTCATCTAGTACAACCAGACTTCATCTTAAGCTGCACAAGAATGCTTACTTTAATGCCCATACTTTCTTGTCTGGAAGTAAAGCTGAAGAGGAGCAGTACAAAATACTCGGTATGTACATTTCAACTTGAAATTAAGAAAGGAGACAAACTGCACACAACTTTCCTAGTAGGAATGATGAAAACAATACAGTGAGAGTAGAAGTATTTTCTCTTCTAGATAAGTTTATGATAGCTTGAAAAGTGGTATCATAAGCTGATGAACTATGACCTGAGATTAAAATGGGTGCTACTTCATGCAAGTTTAAATAATGAAGGGAAATGTTTTTCATATAAGTCTACAGTCCTGTGCATTAAATATGCAGGTTGTATTCTAAAGGTTAATATTTTTAAACTTAGTTCCTCATTGTGAATATTTATTTTTATTTAACTGGGGTAGAATACTAATCTCAATAAACTATTTTCAGACTCAGCTTGTGTCAAAGACTTAACTGGAGTAAAAAAATAAAACACACACACGTATACTTAACATACTATTGTAAAAATGAAGTTAAAAACAAATATGTACTGGAAAAAATAAAGTGAAGTACAAACGGTACAAGTTAGGACCCTTCTAACAGGATTGTAGAAATGATTAAGGATGTCAAGTTCTATGGATAGAAGGTTACTTACAGATAAATGACAGGTGGCAGCGAACGATGGAATTGGACTGGAATAAAGAAAACGGGTAAGAAAATAAGGGGGAAGAGTATGGTGATGGTACATTAGAGCATGTGCTGTAGAAGAGAGCAACACCGTTAAGTAGTGTAGAGAAAGGCAGTTACGAAACAACAGTTAATGAAGCACTTATGCTGTGCTTGCCTACAAATGTGGCTTCTAAAATGTCTAAATGTTTGAACAGAGCTTGTGGAAGTTACCTGACTTGGGGATGAAGCCCCAGATTTTAGGAAAATCTATAGCTTGCATAGAAATTAATTTTGTAAAGATGCATCACTGAGAATCTTCTATACAAAATTCCGCAAGGTATAGGCCATAGTTCAAGAGGAGACTTGAAAAAACATACTGAAAATGGAAAACAAAAATTATTAAATCATTGTGCAGTTTATGGTCATTTAAAATGCCCAGTAACATTTATTTATTTATCGGTCCAAAGATGTATACTAGACCAATGACCACCAGGGTCTTTAGAAGCCTAGCTGTGCAATTCAATCCAATTATGTCCTTATGTATTGTGGGAATTTTGGGGGGTTATGATAGTTAGGAAGTTTCTAGAGATTATGTATGTTAGACAGGGGCAGACAGTAATGCCAAACGATCAAAGACACGGGAGGCAGACTCGAGGTGAATTTCCCATCCACTGGTCAAGGTTATGCTTAAACAGAGTTATGGATGAACTCTTCTTCATATGGATGGGGAGCCTGTTCCACAGCATGGGGATCTTCAAAGAAGCAACTCTCTCACCAACATGTCTTATTTATGTCACAAGCAAAATTTAAATCCTTGGATATAATGCTTCTGATTGCTGTTCATTTCATGGATGTCATGCAAAAGTTCCATCAGAGATGGATCCATGGATGCCATGTATGCCAGTCATAGACTGCCTCTCAGTAACCTGTAGGAGGCAACTGAGATAGAGCTTTAAGGTAATCTGTGTAGGACAATGTGTTTATACCCTGGATTCTCTTGACAAGGAAACTTTCTAGGCATTCCAACTCATGCATATCTCTGGTCAGGTGCATGCTGAAGGAGGGCATTATATTCAATAATAGGTCTGATATGGGTCAAATAAAATGTCTCCGACTTCCTTGAACCCAGATGTCATATCCTTACTTCATGGAGGAATCTATGACACTTTTCAATATGCAGTCATCTGCAAACTTAGTCAGCCAAGTGACCTTGACATTAGCATTTACCTCCAGGAAGTAGATACCAAACAGAAGCAGACCCAGCACAGAGACTTCAGGTACCCCCACTGGTGACTGGTCTTTTACTAGAGTTGGTACCACCAATTCTGACTTCCTGGGTCCTGTCTATGAGACAAATGACAATCCAGTGAGTTATGTAGGGGTTTATGCCCTGTTTGGTGAGTTTGCCAACTATGCTCATTTTGGGTACTGTATCGAATGCCTTAGCCAGGTCCAAGTAGGTGGTATGTACCCATTCTCCCTTCATCCATTGCCATGGTAACTTTCTCAAAGTAGTCCACCAGGTTTAGTAAGCAAGACCTTTTCCTGACAAAGCCAAACTGGGATGGGTCCAGAGTCTGAAGATTGCCCATGTTTTTGTTGACCATCTCCAAGACAATTTGTTCCATGGCTTTGCATATTAGACTAGTCAGACTAATAGGTCAGTAGTTTCTGGGGTTGGTTGATGGCCCACCCTTGTGAAGTGGGACAAAGTACAGTTTTGTACCTACCAAAAATGTAGATGTTCGAGTGCTAATACAGCTGCAGTCATAAGAGATGGGGTTATCCTGCCGTCAGGCGGGTCCTCGGTCGGCCGAATTCCAAAGTCTAGGTCCGGCGTCGGTTGTCGTCGCTTCTTCCCTGACGTCAGTGTGGCAGGGGTATAAAAAAACCAGCAGACGCCATTTTCTTCAGTTTTTCTTGCCCCAGATGTCAGGTGCCCCCAGAAGGAAGGCAAAACATAAACTTATGTAATAATGCAATGTAATATAATCAAAAAACAGTAGTTTGCAAGCAAATACTCCATAAAGAATACCCCAATCAGGTTGTATGAGGAGGTGTTTGTCATAAGGCCTGTCCCAAGAGGGGATGGAGGGAGGGAAACCTGGACTGCCGCTGTATTAGCACTCTAACATCTACATTTATGGTAGGTACAAAACTGTACTATGTTCATCGTGCATACAGCTGCAGTCATAACAGATGGGTAGAATCCCAAAGCTAAAAAGGGGTGGCAGGCACTAAGTGGAACTAGGAGGAGCAAGGATGCCCTGCAAGACTGCTGTGGCAAAGCCCGCTCTAGATTTAGAGTATAGTGGAAGGGGATAGTGCTTGGAGAAAGTGTGCGCAGAACTCCAAGTGGCTGCTTCTAAAATATCCTTTGTAGGAACTCCCCTGAGGAAAGCTGCAGAGGTAGCTGTGGCTCTTGTGGAGTGAGATCTGATGCTTGTAGGTACAGTTTTTCCATGAAATGAGTAGCAAAAACGTATGCAGTGGGCTATCCATTTTGAGATTGTCTGTTTGGAAATAGCCTTTCCTTGAGCACCTGTAGCATAGGACACAAAGAGTTGCTCTGATTTTCTGAATGGCTTTGCCCTATCCAAATAATATTGAAGTTGTCTGTGAATGTCCAAGGAATGTAGTAGTCTTTCCCCTTTGTTTTGTGGGTTAGGATAAAAGGTAGGTAAGTGGATAGTCTGATTCAAGGCTACACTGGATACTACCTTTGTCATAAAGGAAGGGTTGGTTCGTAAGGAAACTCTGTCCTGATGGAAAATGATGAAAGGTTGCACCGCCATGAGGGCTTGTAGTTCCGAAACCCTGCGTGCTGAGGTGATAGCCAGAAGGAAGGCTGTTTTCCATGACGAATATTGCAGTTCTGTTGAGGCAGCTGGCTCAAATGGAGGCAGAGTCAGTTTTTCTAAAATGAAGTTGAGGTCCCAAGCAGGTACTGGTGGTTTCCTTGGGGGCTTTATATTCTTAGCCCCTCTGAGGAACTGTCTTAAGAGAGGATGAGAGAATAAAGGAGGATCAGTGTTGTATTGTGCAGAAATGGCCGAAGCATGGATCTTGATGGAGGAGAAGGAAAGTCCACTGTTTAACATCTCAGCTAGGTACTGTAATATTTGAGGTAAATTTAGAACCCAAGGATTCTGGCCCTTTTTCTGATTCCAGGCACAAAACCGTTTCCATTTGACAGAGTAGGCTTTTCTAGTCGAAGGTCTTCTGGCCTCCAAGGTGACATCCTGCACCTCCTTGGAGAGGAGGGTCTGTTGGGAAATCAAGGAATCCTCCATGCGGCTAGATTGAGGGTTTTTAGCTGACTGTGAAGAGTTTTGAAGTTGTGCTGGGTCAACAGTAGAGGCACTAGAGGCAGGATCCATGGAGGGGACTGCGTCAGGCTCTTCAGGAGTGGATACCAGTGTTGCCTTGGCCAGTCTGGAGCAATGAGAATCATCTTTGGCCTCTCTGCTCTGGCTTTTAATAGAACTTTGGGCAGCAGAGGAAGAGGTGGAAAGGCATAGACTGTCAATGTTGTCCAATTGAAAGAAAGTGCGTCCACTTTACAGGCCTGTGGATGATAGGTCCTTGAGCAAAATTTTTTCAGTTGGTAATTTTTGTGGGTAGCAAAGAGATCTAGGTCTGGCCGTCCCCGTGCCTGAATTATGTTTGCGAAAACTTGAGGATGCAACTTCCATTCGTGTGGATCTGTCATATTTCTGCTTAGGTTGTCTGCCAGCGTATTTTCCTTCCCTGGCAGGAATTGTGCTTGAAGTTGGATTTGCAATTCCAGAGCAGTGTTCCAAAGGGACATGGCTAGTCTGCACAGGGGGTATGAATGAGTTCCTCCCCGTTTGTTTATGTACCACATCACTGTGGTGTTGTCTGTCCTTATCAATAGCTGGCCTGGATGCAGTAGGTCTTTGAAGGCCATAATAGCATTTTGTACTGCTAGCATTTCCTTTTGATTGATGTGTAGGTGCTTCTCTTTTTGGGACCATTTGCCCTGAATGCACTGATCTATCATGTGCGCCCCACCAGGCGTAGTCCGAGGCGTCTGTTGTGATGATTTGATTTGCTTGAGGCATGCAGAAGGGGATACCTATGTTTCTTTGGCATGCTTGAGCCCACCACAGAAATTCCTTTTGAAGACATGGAATGAGTGGTATAATTGTTTCCAAACTGTGGCTGTGTTGAGACCATAAGTTTTTTAGGTACCACTGAAGTTTCCTCATATGCAGCTTTGCACATGGGATCAGTAGGATGCAAGATGCCATGAATCCCAGAGCCTGCAGGACTTTCCTTGCAGTCAGCCTGGTGAAGGTTGCCATTTTTCTGAAGTATTGAGATAGTTGCCCTTGCTTCTCTGACGTGAGGTAGGCCATCTGGGTGTTTGTATTCGAGCTGGCACCCAGGAAAATTATTGCTTGAGAGGGTATTAGTTTTGATTTCTATTTGTTGACTGTGTATCCCAGAAAGTTCAACAATTTTATTACAAAGGCCAGGTGTTTCAGAAGTATGTGCTTGCTGTCCGCTTGGATCAGGCAGTCGTCCAGATATGGGTATATTTGTATCCCTTGAAGTCTGCAGAAGGCAATTACTGATGCCAGGCATTTCGTAAGCACTCTGGGCGCAGTAGATAAGCCAAAGGGCAATGCAGAGAATTGATAATGGGTTGAACCTGCAAGAAATCTGAGGTATCGTCTGCAATCTTGTCTGATAGGGACATGCAGGTATGCCTCCTTGAGGTGCAATGTTACCAGCCAAGACTCCTTGCCCAGCATGGGAAGAAGCTGCTGTAATGTGAGCATCTTGAATTTTGATACGAGTAAATATGTGTTTAGGATGGATAGGTCCAAAATAGGTCTCCAATCTTTGTCCTTCCTTGGTACCAGGAATAGTCTGGAATAAAAACCTTGACCCTGTTCTTTTGCAGGTACCTCTTAAATAGCTTTCATGTCCATGAGAGCTGAAATCTGTTTTTGTGCCTCTGCCCTTTGATTTTGTGGCAGGTTTGGCATGCCTCTCATTTTTGGAAGGGTGTGAAAGTGGAATCTGTAGCCTCTGTCTATAATGTCCAGGATCCATTTGTCTTTTGTGACAATATGCCAATTTTTTGAAAATAATGCCAGTTTTTCGCCTAAAGGTGCTGCCATTAAAGCTTTGCTTGGCATGCAAAGGAGAAAGTCGTGTCTGCTTTCTGAATGGCTGTGATCTATCTTCTCCACCTCTTGGTGTAGGTGCTTGCCATTGTCTGGCTCTAAATGATCCTTGAGATTGCCCTCTACCCCTCGGGCGCCTGTATCTACCTCTTTGAGGTCTGTCCGTGGCTGGAAAGGACCAATTTTTTGAAGGCCAGTTTCTGCTGAAACGTGGAGGCTGTACCTGTAGGAAATCTTTCACTGTTTGCATTGATCTTGCCTTTTCCTCCATTTTCTTTAGTACCTCCTCAGCTTTAACACCAAACAATACATCTTTTTGAAGAGGTGCATCTAGTAATTTAGCTTTGACATGATCTGGTAAGGTTTGCTCTTTGAGCCAAGCATGTCTACGTATGACAGACCCTGTAACAGCAGCTCTACATGAGGCCTCTAAAGCATCAAAACCACATTGCAAGGTATGTTTACCCACTTGCTCTGCACTATGCAACAAATCCTGCAACTCCTTTAAATCTGGTTGTTCAGGTTGTGTCATTTTGCTTTTCAACCGAGATAACAAAAACTGTTGATACTTTAACATATGGAACTGACAGTTTAATGCCCTCATGGTTAAAGTGGCCGAGGTGTATTACCTTTTCCCCCCACCTTTCTAAAGCTCTGGAATCCCTCTCTGAAGGTAATGGGTTTTTGCCAGTAGACGCCTTAATTCCCTTGGGACCCTGTGAAATAGTTTCTGGGTCAGCAGCATGGCTTTTGTATAGGAATTGGTGTGAATCAGGAGCCCGGTAATACCAGTCAGGTTTAACAGGAGCTGGAGGTAAAGAATCTGGGTTGAGGCTGGCTTCTGTGTACACATCATCTAATATATCCAAAACAGGAGGGATAGCCAGAGGCCTGTGCTGAGGAAGCAAGAGAAAATCCCTGAGCCTTTTCTTGGAATCTGAGTAATCTTGGCCTTCCCAGTGAAAGTGTTCCTTCAAGGTATGTAAGGTTTCCCGAAAAGAATAGTCCTCAGGGGGGGAGACCGAGGGAATGGACTCCTCAGCATCAGAATCTTCAAAAGGGGAATATGAATATTCCTGGTTCTCAGAATGTTCTGAGGTAATACAGGCTTGGTCTGAGGAAGGGTAGTCTTCCTCCAGTCTGGGCCTTTTGTCCGAGGGTGGTTGAGAACCCCTGATAAGAGTAATCAAATCCTCTGCCATTTTGAGCATCTGTTTTTTAGGCATGGGGCCTTGAGAGGGGCTCTGTGGAGCTTGTCTTTTAGTTTTCATGGCTGCTTTAGATTTTGTGAAAGCCTTAATGGAAAAAGAGGAAGGCCTGAAGACACCTTGAGAGGTGGCAGGTCTGTCTAAACTCTGAGTTTCCCCGCCAAGAGTGGCGTCAGTATCTGTAGTCGGAGTGGGGGCCGAGGAGCCTGCGACCTCGGTCACAGAAGACACCGCTAAAGAAGCGTCATCGGTACTCAGGGGCTGCGTAGGCGCCTCACTGAGAACCGGGGCACCTGTAGCCGGCTTTAGCGTGGGGTCGGTAGAAGTCGCGGACCTCGTATGTCAGTCCTTATCTTTGCGTCTTTTACTCAAAACTGGAGTCGGAGTATCCGACGACATAATGTAATTACATTTTTTACCAAAATAGTGCTGGGCGAACTCCGCCCGACGCTTAATGGTGCGTTTGTTGAATCTAGCACAAAAACAACAGGCCGAGACGTCGTGGTCTGGGCCTAAGCAAGGAATGCAGAAGGAATGGAAATCCTTATGCGGTATTTGCTTCCCACAAGAAATGCAATTATTAACTTTGTCTGACATCGGTCTGAGGCAAGAAAAGTTTCCCCAACGGGGTACTTAGCTTTCAAGAAGACTTCGGCTGAAAATTTTTCGTAAATCTCAGGAGCTGGCCGACCGGCACTTGCGAACTGCTTCTGCTTCGGGCACCGCGCGGCAAGAAAGACTGAAGAAAATGGCGTTGGCTGGTTCTTTTATACCCCTGCCGCACTGACGTCAGGGAAGAAGCGACAACCAACGCCGGACCTAGACTTTGGAATTCGGCCGACCGAGGACCCGCCTGACGGCAGGATAACCCCATCTGTTATGACTGCAGCTGTATGCACGATGAACATCTGCTACAGTCTTTCTCATGCTACAAAGCCTGTTTAGAGGCTATAGTTGAAAAGTGACTCAAGTGGTCTTGGTGGGTCATGTTTCAAGCTACTTAGCAGGCATCTTGGGATACTGTTGAGGCTCAGTGAGGCTATATTTTTGGCCTTAGCAAACCCTGCCAGCACTTGCTCCCTGTTAACAGTTGGAAGGTCTGGTAACCCTTTTGGGGTTGGCAGTGTGTGGAAATAAAAATTTGCACCCCTGGGATACTATGCTGAGGACCCATCAATCGTTGCTGATGGAGCTCCAGTTTTTTGCATGATGGGCAAATTTTCCTCTTATGAGCACAAGCAGTTGGGCAGAGGTGAGGAGAGGAATAGAGAAGTCATTGTGAATTTGTTCTGTAAGGGGGTGGCTTAGCACTCCCTGCTTTAGAAGTGGAGGTACTCCATTGCTTAGATCTCTGCATACCCTGAGATTGTAATCGGGGGGGGGGGCTGTTTCCCCTGGGTCTAGGTTGAGATGGTCTTGAGGGGGGCTGGAAAGGACCAATGTTTTGAGGGGCAATGCCTACTGAATCTTGGAGGCTGCACTAGCAAGAAATCTTTGACTGTCTGCATAGACTTAGCCTTTTCTTCCATTTTATTTTAAAACCTCTTCTGCTTTGGTGCCAAACAGACTGTCCTTGTTCAGAAGAGCGTCCAATAATTTTGATTTGACATGGTCTGGCAAAGTCTGCTCCTTAAGCCAGGCATGCCTTCTAAGTATTGAACCTGTGACTGCTGCCCTGCAAGATGCTTCTAGGGTGTCAAACCCACATTTCAGGGTATGCTTGCTGACTTGGCTTGCAGAATGCATAAGCTCTTCTAATTCTTTATTTTCGGCACAGTCAGGAAAGGTAGATCATTTTTGCTTAATAAGTTCCATAGTATGTTGCTGATATTTCAGCATGTGGAACTGAGAATTCAATGCTCTAATGGCAAGAGTTCCAGCAGTGTATACTTTTTTACCCCATCTGTCTAAAGCTCGTGAATCCCTGTCCGAGGGGATGGGATTCTTAGCTGTAGTTGCTTTTATTCCTTTAGGTTCTTGGGATATGACCTCTGAGTCAGCAGTAGGATTTTTGAAGAGAAATTTGTGAGAGTCAGGGACTCTGTAGTACCAGTCAGGTTAACTTGGAGCAGGGGGTAAAGTATCAGGAGTTAGAATGGATTCCATAAAGACATCATCCACAACACCCAGTACAGAAGGGATAGCCAAGGGTCTGTGCTGTGGTAAATCTAAAAATTCCCAGAGTCTCTTTTTGACTGAGGATAACCCTGGCATTCCCAATGGAAATGCTCTCTCAAAGTATGTAGGGCTTCACCAAAAGAAAAATCCTCTGGAGGGGAGGCAGAAGGGATGGCTTCCTCTACATCTGAATCCTCACAGCAGATAGGGGCATGTCTTCATATTCAGAAACCTCAGAGTCGTCTGACTCTTGGTCAGATAAAGCTGCTGGGGACAAGTCTCTCTTCCTTTTAGCAGGGGAAGGCTGGCTTCCCCTAATCAGCATGATCAGGTCTTCTACCATTTTAAGCATATGAGATTGTGAAAAGGAAGCAGGCATTTGAATTTGGGTAGTTGTTTTTTTTAGGCGTAGCTCATACTCTTGGCCTTAGAAACTCGGTAGTTTTAGAAAGAACTGAAGAAGCGAAAGAAGTCGGTTTGTGTCAAATATCGGGAATGAGAAGAACTTCCTCAGAAGCTGGTGCCTGCTCAGCGGCTCTGGACCCATCCAAAGTAGAGACATCCGCAGGTTCCGTAGTCAAAGAAGAATCTTGCGGGATACCAGACGCCAAACGGGTCTCGGCAGCAGTCTGCAAATCCACTGAAGCAGGCATCAGGGGCTGCAAAAGCAGCTCACTGAGTACCGGCTAACTAATGACTAGTTTAACAGAAGTGTCGTCAGCAGTTTTGGACCTGTGCAGTCTGCCTCTGTCTATCAGCTTTTTCGGAAGATCGGTAGTCGGATGGCTTACCGAAGCCATTTCGGAATATGGAGATCGAGAAGGAAAGTATTTAGCAACAATAAGGGCCCGACGACGAAGAGTTAGAGCGTTGAACAAAGCACAAAACAGATAACGGGGGTATGTCGTGGTCTAGGCCTAAACAGGTGACGCAGTAAGAAAGGAAATCATGGTGTGGTATTTGCTTTCCACAGGCAAAACAATTGTTAACTTTTTCTGACATTGGTTAGAGAAAAAGAAAGGATCCCCAATGGGGTACTTTGCTTTAGAAGACTTCAGGATGATTCAATTTCGGAAACGAAAACTCGGGTAGTGGCCGACCAGCACTCATGCGAACTGCTTCTGCTTCAGGCTCCTCGGCAAGAAAGACTGATGTAATGGCATTGGCTGCATGTCTTTATACCTATGACAACCTGACGTCAGTCTTGAAGCGACAGCAACCAATGCAGAAATACTAAGCCTCTGGTATTCGGGCCGACTGAGGGCTACCCCTGGCAGGATACCCCAAGTCTGAGGACTGCAACAGTGAAACACGAAGAATATCTTTGGAAATGAGCTCACTATCCAACGTAAATGTAGTGACAAACATTTTATTAGCATTACTCGAACTAACTACATCATTGACATTATTCTGTCCATTTATATTTTCCATCTTTAACTCTGCCACCTCCAGCTCTGACTCCTGCATTTTCATCAATGCCACCATCTCAAACCCATATAACATAGCTGGTCTCACTACCACCTTGTAGATCTTCCATTTCACTCTTACTGGTATCAGTCTGTCACAAATCACTCCTGACACTCTGCTCCACTCACTCCACCTTGCTTGTACTTTCTTCTTCACCGCTCTTCCGCACTCACTATTAGTCTGAACTGTTGATCCAGTTATTTAAACTCATCCACCTTCACCAACTCTACTCCCTGCATCCTCACCACTCCTCTTTCCTCCATCTCATTTCCACGCATATATTCCGTCTTAGTCCTGCTGAACTTCATCCCTCTCTTCTCTAGAACATATCTCACCTCTCCAGGGTCTCCTCAACCTGTTTCCTACTCTCACTACAGATCACAATGTCATCCGCAAACATCATAGTCCATTTGGACTCCTGTCTGATCTCGTCTATCAACCTGCCCTTCAGCACTGCAAATAAGAAAGGGTTCAGAGCTGATCTTTGATGTAATCCCACCTCCACCTTGAATGCATCCGTCACTCCTATTGCAAACTTCACCACTGTTACACCATCTTTGTACATATCCTGTACTACTCTTACATACTTCTCTGCCACTCCCAGCTGCCTCATACAATACCACAACTCCTCTCTTGGCACCCTGTCATATATTTTTCTCTACGTCCACAAAGACACAATGCAACTCCTGCTGACTTTCTCTATACTTCTCCATCAACATCCTCACAGCAAACATCGAAGGAAACTGAACTACTAAATAAAATATCAAAAAATGAATATAGAGACAAGAGTATCAAAAGGGTCTTAACATCAGAAAGGTCAACAAACAGTGTGAATAGGGACAACAAAACAGACAGAAGCTTGGCAATGAGAAGTAGTAGAGGACGACTTTAAGTGCCTTCACACATGCAAGGCACAGGGTTCAAATCTCACACCAAATCACTTCTCAAGTTAACAAAATTAAATAAATACAACATTGGGCTGGCAAGGATTCTTGATGAACCATTGTCAGAACTTTATGGACTCTATTAAATGGGTATATACGAAAATTGGAAGTAGGCATCGGTGGTTACCTTTCCTAAATATTGGTCTAGGGGAAAAAAAACAAAAAAAAAAAAACATGCAACTATAATTATTAGTCTAGCAACAATTCTGGGGGAAGGTCATGAACAGTATTCTCAACAGAAGACTTGCCGTGTTCCTGAATGCTACTTCACTGGCTTATGATGAACAGCATTGTAACTTGACTTCAAGGCTTTACACAGAAAAGATCCTGCCAAGCCCAACATGGATCAGTTCTATCAAAGGGTCATCACTGATGGCAACGAAGGAAAAACAGATTTGGTATATATGGAATAGAGAAAGGCCTTTGGCATTTTATCCAGTAGGTGGTTTGCAGAAAAATTAAATGGTATATATAAAGGAAGCAAAATGGTAACATGGACTGAGTGGAAAGAGAGAGTCAATATTATAGGAAGCAGTCTTTATAAAGGTCAGTAAAGAATGCAAAGCCACAAGATGAGGTACTGAGACCAAGATTTTTTAGTACATTTATGCCAATTACACAACTGCAGCTGGAGGGTAAAACTGGCTTGTATATTAATGGCACAAAGACTGGTGAAGCAGCCACATACTGTGGGGTCTCTATGGAATCCTGAAACAGCTAGCACTACAGAAAAATCACAATTACATTTAATGTTAAAAAAAAAAAAAAAAAAAAAAAAACAGTTACACACTTTGGGGGGAGGGATAATGTAAAATAAATTGGGCCTGGCAGGGTTGGAGGGAATATTTTTAAGTAGGACACAGAAAGAAACTAGTACAAGACAGCAATCACTTCTAATCATGTTATGCAGTCTGAAAAGAAGTGGTGAAGGCCAGTAGAGAACTACTGCTTCTCAGGCCAGAAGGGTGTCACCACAATGATCTTTGTAGAGTCATGCGGAATCTGCAAAACATCTGAGTATCAGTGGAAAGGCACCCAGGAACATTCCCATCCGAAAAAAATGAGAATGTGTTTGATTTCCAGGGCTGCTTGCAAGAAGTCCTGGAGTAGAAGCTTGCTAGCTGTTAGTTGTGAATGGAGGCAGAGAGATTTATTTGAAGAAGTGTTCCCCACAGCTGCATCAAGTCCTGTAAGAACCCCTCATTCAATTTCATTTTATAAGGGTCTGTCCTGGTCCTACTCAGCTTGTCTGTCCCAATGTTTTGCTTTGACAGAATGTAAGACACCTGTAGAGTGAGACAGTGCTGAAGAGCTATGTCCCAGGCTACTGTGGCTGATCTGCACAGAGGATAAGATCTGGAGCCTCCATTTGTTTAGGTACCACATCACTGTAGTGTCATCTGTAATCACTTGCAATGGTTCTGGGGACCACAGACAATTGAGACACAAGAGTGCATTCATAACAATCAGCGCTTCTCTTTTATTTTTGTGTGTTTTGATCTTTTTTGTTCCAAAAACTGCACCCCCCCCCCACCCCCAAAGACACAGCTCCTCAAGCAAAGTCTGAGGCATCTGTCGTTACAGATTGTACTGGAGCTGGGAGAGAGAATGGGAGACCTGGATTCAGATAAAACTAGTCTCTCTCTTTTTCCGCCGAAGTAGCTACCTTTCTACAAATCCCAAAACTGGGATTTGAAACATCAAGGGGATGTTGATGTTGGCACCACACAGATTTTAGGTGTCACAGAATTTTTCTCATATGAAGTCTTGCTAGAAGAATCATGAGAAACAAAATGCCATAAATCCTAGAATTCTGATGAAGTCCTGGACTGAGTGGAAAAGCTCAGGAACACCTCTAAGAAATTGCTCTACCCTTTCCTATGGAAGAAAGGCTTTCTGAATTGAAGTATCTAGGACATGGCCTCCATAGGGCTTCTTCCTTTGGTACCAGAAATACTCGTGAATAAAAACCTTTCCATCAAAGAATGAGGAACAGATTAACTGAGAAAGCAGATGCTGAATGATAAGAGGGAAAAAACAAGAAGTTTGATCCAGTGTATGAGGAGGAATCCTCTTGAAGGGGGGGAAGGGACTCTCACTGCCATCTGTATCGCTGATGATCACTCTCAGAATCCATCTGTCAGAGATTTTCTGTTGCAAGAGAAAGACAGCCAGATTTTGGAAAGACTTAAAAAGGTCTGCCAGGGTGGGAAACAGGTTTACAAGTTATATGGACCTTCAGAGTGGTTGGACTGCTCTAGTTTCTAACAGATTACCCTTTCCCTTTTTGGATACTCCCTGCTATTGTTTTTTGAACACTTGCTTGCCACAATCTTGCGAATCTAATCTACTTCATTTTCTTTTACAAAACAATCTTTTGTCACAGATAAAGCATTTAACAAACATGGAGAAGCCAAGCAGAGAAATCAAAGTTACCCCTTTAATCAGTTTCCTTCTTTCATCACATTTTTTTGAAGACCTCATCAGCAGATGGCCCAAAATAACCTCCCTATCAGGGGAATACTCAAAATTTCAGCTCTAATATCCTCAGGCAAATTTTGAGAATGTAACCATGCAAATCTTCTTATAACAGACCCAGTAGCTGCAACTCTGAAAGAGGCATCACCTAAATCATAAACACACTTCAAAGAATGCTTGGCTACATGACAGACATAAGCAATAAAAAATTTCAGACAAGATCTGTCCTCAGGAGGAGGAAAAGTTGCAATAATGTTCCTTGTATTCTCAAATGAAATAAGCAAAAACTTTAAGCTATAAGCAAGATAATTAAGAATCAAAAAAAATCAAGAGTGGAAGAGGAATACACATTTCCCAAATCTATCAAAACTTTTCCTATCCTTATCAGAGATGGAGGAATTGGCATTTAGTAAATGTTTAGCTGCAGAAAGATTTGCCAGTGAAATCACTGAAAGGTCAAATGTGGGGTTAGAAAATAATTTGTAAGACTGAGGAACTTTCGACAATCTATTTGTAGGGTATGATAAAAACAGCCTCCAAACTTGGAATAGGGGTAGGTTAATAAAATTCCAATTGTTATAAATCCTAACATTTTTAAAGGAAAGTGGAATTGTTGCTATATTCTGAACGAAAACAGCTGGTTTACCCTAGATACAGTTTTAGAAAAATACAATTATTTCGATGGACTATCAGAAGAAATACTGTTCTCATAATCAGAATCAGTTTCCTGAGGGGAGAAAAAAACAGAAGCTGTTCCCTCACACTTTTCCCTTTTCAGCACACTGTGAACCTTCTAAGAAAGAAAAAATTCATTTTTCTTTTACTACTAAATCTACAACGAGAACGATTAAGTGCCTGACCTAAGCCCAATCAATCACACCTGTCTAAAGTAACAGAAACAAAAGAAAAATGTTAAACATTTTTCTTCTTTTTAACAGGAATCACTATAGAGGCAGAATGATTACTGCCAGGGGCATCATTCCCATACAGCTAGACAGAAAAGCATCCCTTATTCCTTCCTCAGATCAACAGTGGTTCTCTCCAACACCCATCCAAACACTCCAACAGCCACAGAGGACATGTCTAATCCCTGGTCCAGCACAGTGGCTGAAGGCCTAGACTAGAGGAAACCTCAGCCTACACTAGAGGAAACCAAGGAAGAAGATGAGTGGTCTGAAGAAATAGAAGCGACCGCTGCAAAGTCACCCATCTGCAACTAAGGCAAAGCAGTAACCTGCTGAAGTGGCAAAGGGTCTTGGAAATTGTCTTCTTTTTGTGGAGGGAGGAAGGAAGAATTGAGGAACTGGTAAACTGTTCCATGGTAAAGCACAGAAGGGAGATTGGATTCCATGCAAAACTGACAGCAGCAGTCATTGAAAAATTATGCATCAAAAAAGTAGTGCTTTCACCTTAAAAATTCTGTGACAAGTACTGCATACACTTACCCCAGTCTCTGAACATAATTTATAAAAGTTTTCTCACAAAACATAGACCAAATGTTAAAATAAACAAATCACTAAAAGTAATACAAGCACCAGTCTCCTACATGACAGAAAAGTCACGTAACAGTAAAAATAAAAAATTCCTAGCATAAAACAAACAAGTTTCACTTAAAAAATAAAAGTACTACTTTACTCATACAATAACTTGTGGAAGTCTTTTTCCCCCTGAAAGCAAACTTATCTTCCCAGCAACAGAGAAACACTGACCGACTTGTTGATTCTCGAAAGCCGATAACAGGCGCGGTCTTGGGCATCAGTTAAGCTCTGAAGGGCTTGGCACCCAGACCACTGATTTTCTCAGGCTCAAATCAAGACTTCAACAGTCTGGGGGCATGGAAAGTGCCCTTAAGCTTTGGAAGCTAGCCTGCTGTTATATCCTTGGCATAATATAACCCATATAGCTAAGGTTACTGCAGAAGTGACCAAATGATGAATATTTCCTTTTCTGTTTGGGCCTGTAGGAAACAGTTACCCAAATAGGGGTAAATGTGCATCCCTTTCATTCTCAGAAACACAATGACTGGTATGAGACGCATGGTAATCACCATGGGTATGGCAGAGAGTCCAAAGAGGAAGGAAGTAAACAGGAAGTGAAGTGGACCAGGCCTCAATTTGAGAAACCTCCTGTGACCTTCTTGAACAAGGGAATAGAACTATGTGCCCTTCATGTACATCATAAGGTGCAGCAGCAAAGTAGTACAGACTGGATGTTGCCTCTTCAACTGATACTTTTAAGAAAGTACAGTTTTGTACCTACCATAAATGTAGATGTCCGATAGGAATGCATCTGCAGTCCTTACAAATGGGTTGTCCTGTCGTCAGGCAGCCCCTCGGTCGGCCGGATTCCAAAGTCTGGGTCTGGCCTCGGCTGGTGTCGCACTTCACCCGACGTCATAGCTGCAGTTATTCGGGTATAAAGGCATCAGCCGACGCCATTTTCCTCAGTGTTTCTTGCCCCAGATGCCAGGTGCCCTCTTGGAAGGCTAAATTTGGATAAATGCCAATGATTCCAAATAGTAGAGAGCAAACACAAAAAAATAAGCATGTATGTACATATATACAAACAAATACACCATAATAGATCCCCCCCCAGCTAGCTATAAGATGGGCAAATACCCTAGGAGTACCACAGAGGGGAAGGCGGTGGGTAATCCTGACTGCAGATGCATTCCTATCGGACATCTACATTTATGGTAGGTACAAAACTGTACTATGTCCTTCAAGGATGCATCTGCAGTCCTTACAAATGGGTAGAATACCATAGCCAAACTAGGGGAGGAGGAAAAAAGAGATTATGGTGTAGTTAGGATCCCTTGCAAAACAGCAGTGGCAAAACCTGCTCGGGATCTAGAGTATAAAGGTAAATTATAATGCTTGGCAAATGTATGCACGGAGGTCCAAGTAGCAGCCTCTATAATGTCCTTGGTAGCCACTCCTCGTAAGAAAGCTGTGGTAGTGGCTGTAGCCCTTGTAGAGTGAGGCCTGATGTTATCTGGAGTTTTCTTTCCGTGGTAGGAGTAACAGAATCTAATGCAATTTCCTATCCATTTGGAGATTGTCTGTTTTGAAATTGCTTTTCCTTCCCTTCCTGTTGCATATGCTACCAGTAGCTGGTCAGGTTTTTCTATTGCCCTTGGTCCTGTCCAGGTAGTAGCGTAATTGTCTATGTACATCCAAGGTATGCAACAGTCTTTCTCCCCTGTTCTGTGGGTTGGGGAAGAATGTAGGTAGGTGGATAGCCTGATTTAAAGACACTCTGGATACCACCTTAGGCATAAATGTAGGATTTGTTCTCATGGACACTATCTTGATGGAATATCAGGAAGGGTTGCACTGCCATTAATGCCTGTAGTTCAGATACCCTTCTTGCTGAAGTGATTGCCAGCAGGAAAGCAGTCTTCCATGATAAGTATTGTAATTCTGCTGTTGCTGCTGGTTCGAAAGGAGGAAGTGTCAATTTTTCTAGCACAAAGTTCAAGTCCCATGCTGGCAATGGTGGTTTCCTAGGAGGTTTTACATTTTTAATTCCTCTTAGAAACTGCCTGAGCAGAGGATGTGAGAAGACAGGAGGATCCAAGCTGTATTCTGCTGAAATAGCTGATGCATGTATCTTGATGGAAGAATAGGACAGGCCTGTGTGGAAGAGCTCTGCCAAGTATTCCAGGATGTTGGCTATGTTTACCAGCGACACATCTTCTCCCTTTGCAGTACTCCAAATGAGATATCTTTTCCATTTTGCTGCATAATTTTTTCTTGTTGAGGGTCTGCGAGCCTCAAGGATAATGTCTTTAACCCTTTGGGATAAATTTGGGTTAATTGATCTTATGTAATGTTCCAGGCAGTCAGCTGCAGAGTTTTCAGGTTTGGATGCAGGATGTTGTAGTTGTTCTGTGTTAACAGCAATGGAACCAGGGTAGTGTCCATATTTGTTCCCGAGACATGCTCCTTAGTAATGGGTACCAATGTTGCCTTGGCCAGTCTGGAGCTATCAGAATGATCCTTGGACGGTCCTCTTTGATCTTCAATAGCACCTTGTGCATCAAAGGAAGTGGTGGGAATGCATATGCTGTCAGGTTTTTCCAACTGAAAGATAGGGAGTCCACCTTCCAAGCAAGTGGGTGGTACGTCCTTGTGCAGAATTTCTTTAGCTGGTGATTGCGTGGGGATGCAAATAAGTCTATTTCTGGGAGTCCCCATTTTCTTGTAATGGCTTTGAAGATGTCCGGATGCAGCATCCATTCGTGGGCATCCGTGGTAGTCCTGCTTAATATGTCTGCTAGAATGTTTTCTTTTCCTGGTACAAAAATTGCTTGTAGCTGAATGTTGTAGCTCAGAGCCACATTCCATAGGTCCAGTGCCATCCGGCATAGAGGGTACGAATGTGTGCCTCCCTGTTTGTTGATGTACCACATAACTGTGGTGTTGTCTGACCTTATCAATTGACCTTCTCGGAGAAATGGTCTGAATGTCTGGATTGCCAATTTTACTGCCAGCATTTCCTTTAGATTTATGTGCAGGTGCAGCTGGTCTTGAGTCCATAAGCCTTGTATGCACTTGCCCAGCATGTGGGCCCCCAACCGAGGTCTGAGGCGTCCGTTGTGATGGTTTGGCTTGGTTGAATGCTGTAGAAGGGCAATCCTGTGTTTGATTGACAGGCCTGAGCCCACCATAGGAACTCTTGCTTCAGGCATGGGATTATTGGAATTTTGGTTTCTAGGCTGTGCTTGTGTTGAGACCATAAATTCTTTAGGTACCACTGTAGCTTTCTCATATGCAGTCTGGCATGAGGGACCAGTATTATGCAGGATGCCATGAAGCCCAGGGCTTGCAGTACTTTTCTTGCTGTTAGATGGTTCTGTTTTGTTAATGCCAAGAAGTAGAGAGGTAGTTGCTCTTGCTTTTCTAGTGTTAGGAATGCCATTTGCTTTAATGTGTCCAGCTCTGCACCCAAAAAGGTTATTCTTTGGGATGGTATCAGCCTTGACTTTTTTATATTGACTGTATATCCCAGGGCTTGTAGCAGGTAAATTACTCTTTGTAAGTCTTCTGTTAGATTGTTTTTGTTGTCCGCTTGTATCAGGCAGTCATCCAGGTAGGGATAAATTTGGATTCCCTGAAGCCTGCAATGAGCAATTACTGATGCCAGGCATTTCGTGAATACTCTGGGCGCAGTAGATAAGCCAAAGGGCAATGCTGAGAATTGATAATGCTCTGATCTTGCAAGAAATCTGAGGTATCTTCTGCAATTTGGTCGTATGGGGACGTGCAGGTATGCCTCCTTGAGATCTAGAGTTACCAGCCAAGACTCCTTGCCCAGCATGGGAAGAAGCTGCTGTAGAGTCAGCATTTTGAATTTTGGAACAATGAGGAATGTGTTTAAAGCGGACAGGTCGAGAATAGGCCTCCATTTGCTCTCTTTTCTTGGTACCAGGAAGAGTCTGGAGTAAAATCCTTTTCCTTGCTCCATAGATGGTACCTTTTCCACAGCTCTCATCCTTAATAATTGAGATATTTGTTTTAGAGCTTCTGTCTTTTGATTTGGAGGTAGGTTTGGCATTCCTCTCTTCCCTGGTAGAGTATGGGAAGTGAAACCTGTAGCCTTGGTCTATTGTCTGTAAGATCCACTTGTCTCTTGTGATGTAATGCCAGTTTATTGTAAATAAGGCTAGCTTCCCGCCTAAGGGTGCTTCTAGTTGTTCCCTGGTAGGCGGTGCCAGTGCCAAGTCACTGTGATTGCCCTGTAGTTGTGATGGTGGCTGTGTCTGTGGTTGTACTTCTCTGGTTGTTACCCTGCCACTGGCGTCCCCTGTAGGCACCCCTGGATTGGTTTCTGCCTCTTGAACGCCTATTCCTGCCTCTCTGAGTTCTGGAAGAATCTGGAAAGGACCAATTCTTGGAGGGCCAATTTCTGCTAAACCTTGGCGGTTGGACCTGTAAGAAATCTTTAACTGTTTGGACAGATTTTGCCTTCTCTTCCATTTTCTTCAGCACCTGTTGTGCAGGAGAGCCAAACAAATTGATCTTATCCATAGGAGCATCTAATAGTTTGGACTTGACATGGTCTGGCAAGGTCTGTTCTTTTAACCATGCATGCCTTCTGATAACTGTGCCAGTCATGGCTGATCTAAAGGAAGCCTCCAGTGCATCATAGCCGCATTTTAAAGAATGGTTACTGACTTGCTGAATGTTATGTACCATTTCCTGAACAGATTTTTTGTCTAATGCTTCATCAGAGGACAGTTTTTTGGTTAACTGGTCTAGCATAAATTCTTGATACTGGATCATGTGAAATTGACAGTCCAAGGCCCTAGCTGAGAGAGTAGCAGAAGTGTAAACTTTTTTACCCCATCTCTCTAAGGATCTGGATTCCCTTTCAGAGGGGAGGGGGATTTTAGCAGAGGTAGCTGCTACAGCTTTAGGCCCTTGGGAGATAGTGTCGGGATCTGCAAAAGGAGCCTTATACAAATGGTAATGCGTGTCCGGGACCCTGTAGTATCTATCAGGCTTAGCAGGGGCCGGAGGCAGAGAATCAGGAGCAGTACAAGCATCATTAAATGCATCATCTACAACAGAAAGAACTGGAGGTATAGCTAAAGGCCTATGTTGTGGTAAATGCAGAAAGGTTCTAAGCCTTTTTCTGGAGTTTGAAAAATCCTGGCCCTGCCACTGAAATTGTTCCCTCATAGCATGCAAGGTTTCCCCAAAGGAAAATTCCTCAGGCGGAGAGGCAGAAGGGATGGACTCTTCAGCATCAGAGTCTTCATAAGGGGAGAAAGGAGCCTCTGGAGGGTCTGTATCATTTGAATCATCAGAGGATTCATTTGTGGAAATAGGCTGAGGGGGCTGAGAGGCCCTGTCTGGATGAGGTTGGGATCCCCGGATTAAAGAAATGAGATCCTCTGCCAAACTAAGCATTTGTGAACTAGAGCTAGGCCTGTGAGAGGGGGGCTTAGCAGGCACAGTTTTAGTAGTCTTAGCTGCTTTAGCCCTGGCAAAGGCCTTAATGGACATGGCTGCAGGTGGCCTAGCAGCTCCACGTGCAGGGGTTGAAATATCCAAGGGAATAGTGTCAGATAGTTCCGGAGGAACTGCAACAGCAGGTGGGATTTCAGAGGCCGACTCCACCAGGTTGGAAGAGGCCTCGGTAGAAGGTAAGTTTTCGGCTGAAGGAAGAACCGCTTGCTCGGTTTCAGCCGAAACCGAGACACTCGCAGTTGGCTTAACCGCGGTTTCGGCCAAAACCACAGACCGCGAGTGTCGGTCCTTTTCCTTGCGCTTTTTAGACATTTGCGTAGTCGGAGGATCCGACGGCATAATATAAGCGAAAACGGAGCCGAAAAACCACTCAGCAAATTCAGACCGACGTCTAAGCGTCCGCCGGTTAAAAGAAGCACAGGCTAGACAAGCTACTACGTCGTGGTCTGGGCCTAAACAGGGTAAGCAGTAAGAGTGGAAATCTTTATGAGGTATTTGTTTCCCACAAGTTAAACAGTTATTCACTTTTTCTGACATCGGCTGAGGCAAGAAAGAGTCCCCAACGGGGTACTTAGCTTTTTAGAAGTCTTCGAAGTAGTATTCGGTAGTAGTAATCTCTGGATCTGACCGACCGGCACTTGCGAACAGCTTCTGCTTCGGGCACCACGCGGCAAGAAAGACTGAGGAAAATGGCGTTGGCTGATGCCTTTATACCCGAATAACTGCAGCTATGACATCGGGTGAAGTGCGACACCAGCCGAGGGCAGACCCAGACTTTGGAATCCGGCCGACCGAGGGGCTGCCTGACGACAGGACAACCCATTTGTAAAAACTGCAGATACATCCTTGAAGGACATCAGATTGAGCCAACAAAGATACAGTATGGGCAACCATCTTCCAATCCTCTTGGGTATCAGAAAAGTGCAGTTGTGTACACTTACCATAAATGTAGATGTTTGAGTGTATTCACTGTTGCAGTCATTACATTTGGGTAATCCTGCTGGCAGGTTGCCCTCAGTCGGCCTGAATTCCAAAGTCTTGGGTTCTGCATCAGCTGCTGTTGCCTCTTCCCTGACGTCAGGTCGTCAGGGGTATAAAAGAAGTAGCCGACGCAGTTTTCTTCAGTTTTTCTTGCCCAGATGTCAGATGCCCCCCTAAAAGGGTAGCCAAAATTTATATAAATACAAATAAACTTTACCTTCATCTACAAGCAAATACACCACATAGGTTGTATAAATCAGAAAAGGAAAGAAAAGTTCCAGCAGAAAAAAGGGGGATGGTGGGTGGGTAACCTGGACTGCAACAGTGAATACACTCAAACATCTACATTTATGGTAAGTGTACACAACTGTACTATGTTCTTCATGTTTCACTGTTGCAGTCATTACATTTGGGTAGAGTCCCAAAGCTATGGTTGGGAGGCTGGGGCTAAACAGCATTAGGAGCAGCTATGAGGCCTTGCAAAACTGCAGTGGCAAAGCCTGCCCTGGATTTAGAGTAGAGTGGCAGATGATAGTGCTTTGTAAAGGTGTGCACTGAACTCCCAGAAGCAGCCTCTAAAATGTCTTTGGTTGGTACTCCCCTGAGAAAGGCTGCTGAAGTGGCTGCAGCTCTGGTTGAATGTGGCCTAATGACCTTAGGAACTGGCTTGCCATGGTGTAAATAGCAAAACGAATGCAGTGGCCTATCCATTTTGAAATAGTCTGCTTTGAGATAGCCTTTCCTTGTGATCTTACAGCATATGCCACTAGTAATTGCTCTGTCTTCCTGAAATCTTTGGTTCTGTCCAAGCAGAATCTAAGCTGTGTATGTCCAAAGAATGCAGAATTCTCTCTCCCTTATTCTGTGGATTTGGATAAAAAGTTGGCAGATGAATAGTTTGGTTAAGAGCCACTCTGGACACCACCTTAGGCATAAATGTTGGGTTTGTCCTCAGAGAGACCCTGTCTGGATTAAAAAAGATAAAAAGGTTCCACAGCCACGAGTGTCTGTAACTCTGAAACTCGTCTTGCAAAAGTTATTGCTAGGAGCAGAGCAGTTTCCAAGATAAAAACTTTACATCAGCAGTAGCAGCTAGCTCAAAAGGAGGCAGGGTGAGTTTTTCCAAGACATAATTGAGGTCCCATGCAGGTATTGGTGCTCTCCTTGGGGGCCTGATGTTTTTGGCCCCTCTGAGGTACTGCTTTAATAAAGGACGAGAAAAGATTGGTGGCTCTGTATTGTAATGAGCCAAAATGGCACAGGCATGAATTATAATTGATGAGAAAGATAGGCCTTTGTCCAGCATCTCAGTTAAGTATTGTAAAATCTGAGGAATATTTTGCACAGCTGTATCAGTTCCTTGTGCCTGGTTCCAAGCACAGAATCTCTTCCATTTCCCAACATAAGATTTTCTAGTACTAGGCCTTCTGGCTTCCAAAATGACATCCATCACAGCTTTACTGAGAGGTGTGTTTTGTATGACTACATTATCCGCCATGCTGCCAGGTTTAAAGTACTGAGTTGGCTGTACAGGATCTGATTGTTTTGCTGGGACAGTAGATGAGGTACTTGAGGTAAGGTCCAAGCTGGGCATTGAGACAAGTTCCTTAGAATTGGATACCAGTACTGGCGGGGCCAGTCTGGGGCAATCAGCATCATCTTTGGCTTCTCCTGTCTGACCTTTAGGAGTACCTTGGGGAGGAGAGGCAGTGGAGGAAAGACGTATACTGAAAGGGCGTCCACTTTCAATGCTCGTCTGTGATACGTCCTTGTGCAGAATCTTTTTAGTTGGTAGCTGTGAGGGGAGGCAAATAGATCTATGTCCGGGCATCCCCCTTTCTTTGTTATCATGCTGAAGACTTGTGGATCCAGCTGCCACTCATGGGGATCCATGAGGTTTCTGCTTAGTCTGCCAGAGTGTTTTCCTTTCCTAGCAGGAATTGTGCCTGCAGATGTACTTGGTAAGTCAATGCTGTGTCCCACACAGTCATGGTTAGTCTGCAAAGGGGGTAAGAATGTGTCCCCCCTGCTTGTTTATATACCACATGACCGTGGTGTTGTCTGTCTATCAGTAGTTGTCCCGGATGAAGTAGGTCCTTGAAGGCTGTCAGGGCATTTTAAACAGCTAGCATCTCTTTTTGATTGATATGTAGATGCATTTGGTTTGAGGACCATGTGCCCTGAATGCATCTTCCTGCCATCTGGGCCCCTCAGGCATAATCTGATGCATCCGTTGTTAGCACCTGCCTGGCTAGGGTTAATGTGAATGGCTGTCCCTTGTTCTGGTGACAAGCCTTCACCAATCAAAACTCCTGTTGCAGGCAGGGAATGAGAGTAATCATTGTCTCCAGACTGTGGTAATGTTGAGTCCAAACACTTTTTAGGTACCACTGAAGTTTCCTCATATGCAGTCTTGCATATAGAATTAGCAGGATGCAGGATGCCATGAAGCCCAAAGCCTCCAGAACTTTTCTTGCAGATAACTGGGCCTTTGTTGCCAATATTTTGAAATAGGTAGTCAGTTGCCTTTGTCTGGCATGAAATAAGCCATCTAGGCAGTTGTATTTAAGCTTGCACCCAGGAACATTATCTCTTGAGAGGGTACTAGTTTTGATTTATTTTCATTGACTGTGTACCCTAGGCATGTTAGAAGTCTTCACAAATGCCAGATGCTGCAGAAGAATGTACTTGTTCTCTGCTTGAATTAGACAGTCGTCCAAGTAAGGATATATTTGTATTTCTCTTTTTCTGCAGAATGCAATTACTTGTGCCAGGCACTTTGTAAAGACCCTGGGTGCAATAGATAAGCCAAAGGGCAGTGCAGAGAATTGGTAATGCATTGAGCCAGCCTTGAATCTGAGGCATCTTCTGCATGACTGTCTGATTAGGACATGCAGGCATGCCTCTTTTGGGTCTAAAGTCACAAGCCAAGCATTCTTGCCCAGCATGGGCAGAAGCTGCTGCAAAGTCAACATTTTGAATTTTGGTATATCCAGGAATGTGTTCAGAATAGATAGGTCCAGTATTGGTCTCCAGGCCTTGTCCTTTCTGGGTACCAAGAACAGTCTTGAGTAAAATCCTTATCCCTGCTCTTGCTCTGGTACTTGTTGAATGGCCCCCATGTCCATGAGGGATGAGGCTTGTTTTTATGCCTCTGCTCACTGATTTTCTGGCAGATCTGGCCAGCCGTTTGCCTTTGGCAGGGTATGGAAATGGAACTTGTAGCCTTGTGACACGATATTTAGAACCACTTGTCCTGGGTTATAATGTGCCAATTTTGAGAAAAAAGTGCTAATGTTACCCCTAAGGGTGCTTGCCAGGAGATAAGTGCTTGGTGCAGGCAGGGGGAAGTCATTGGGACTCCTTCCTGTATGGTTGTGATTTGTCTTCTCCAACTTTGGAGGTAGAAGCACCCCATTGCTTTGACCTGTATGAACCTTGCACCTGGGATCTGCCTCTAGGGTGTCTGGATCTGCCCCTTTGAGGTCTGTCTAACACAGGAAAGGAACAATTCTTTGTAGGCCAGTGTCTACTAAACCTAGGTGGCTGTACTTTAAAAAAATCTTTGAGAGTTTGCATAGATTTAGCTTTGTCCTCCATTTTCTATAACACCTCTTCTGCCTTAACACCAAACAAAGTATCATGCTGTAAAGGTGCATCTAATAATTTAACTTTGACATGATCAGGCACATTTTGTTCCTTTAACCAAGCATGCCTCCTAATTACAGAACCCGTAACTGCGGCCCTGCAGGAGGCCTCCAAAGAATCAAAACCACATTGCAAAGTATGCTTTCCAACTTGTTCACCTGCATGCAATAAATCCTGCATTTCCTTGTTTTCTGCACATTCAGAGTTTAACAACATTTTCTGTTTAAGCAATGCCATGACATGTTGCTGATATTTGAGCATATGAAACTGACAGTTTAAGGCCCTTATAGCCAAGGTAGCAAATGTGTAAACCTTTTTTCCCTATCTATCCAGTGCCCTAGAATCCCTGTCAGAGGGGGTAGGGTTTTTTTGCAGTGGAAGCCTCAACTCCTTTGGGACCCTGTGAAATAGTTTCTGGGTCTGCAGCAGGGTTTTTAAAAAGGAATTTATGAGAGTCAGGAACCCTGTATTATCCGTCAGGCTTAACGGGAGCAGGAGGTAAGGAGTCTTGAGTCAGACTAGACTCAAGAAAACACATCATCTACAATGTCTAACACAGGTTGAATGGCTAGAGGCCTGTGTTGAAGTAAAAGGAAATCCCTGAGCCTCTTTTTAGATTCAGAAAAATCTTGGCTCTCCCAGTGGAAATGCTCCCTCATGGTATGCAAAGTTTCCCCAAAAGAATAGTCCTCTGGAGGAGAAGCTGAAGGTATAGATTCTTCAGCATCAGAATCCTCATAGAGAGGAAGGGAATATTCCTGATCAGAAGAGGAATCAGAAAAAATAGAAACCTGATCTGAAGATTCATAGTCGGTCTCTTGCCTAGGCCAAGAATAAACTGTCGAGATGTAAGATGAAACACACGATGATAATAGCGTAGTCAATAGTTTAATACCCGCTTTCGTAAAAAAACTTCATCAGAATACAAAATAACCACAATTCAATGCACTTAAATAACCAAATAATTAACAAACAAATTACTTAATTAAAATCAATCAAGCATTCTTAAAAAGACATTCTCTTTAAAAAAAACTCAAATGAATCAAGACCCTTGTTCACTTGTAATTTTCTATGTTTTAAAAAACATTTAATGTTAATATAATCATTTAAACCAGGGAACTTGTCCGCTTGAAGTTTTATCTGCCACATGGTCTCACGCTGTTCTAAAAAATTCTTATAATCACCAGCTCTGAGATCAGAATGGACAACTTCTAAAACTGAAAACAAGAATTTTTTGTATCTATTGCAAGTTCTCGTGTGTTTATAAAGGGCGTTGTTCTCATCATTGGTTTTAATACTATAAAGATGCTCTCTGATTCTAGTGTTTAAACAACGAGTTGTCATACCAACGTAGTATGCAGAACAACCTGAACATTGACTAATATAAACCACCCCCTTTGTTTTACAATCAGCATAACCAGGTACTTTAAAGGTGTTATCAATGGTGTCTATTTTGATGTAAGGACCCTCTGAAATAAATCGACACATGTTGCAGCTATGGCAAACATGCATTCCAATCTTGTTAGTGTTAATATTTGATACAACCGACATTTTGTTTTCCAAAATTCCTTTTAAGTTATAACGATTTCTAAAGACAAATTTTGGACCTTCACCTAAGGTCCTTCTTATCTCTTCATTACCATTAATGATTTTCCAGTTGTCAACAACAATCTGTCTGATCAATGGACCGTCAGAACTGGTCTCAAGGGAACACAAGGTGTGGATGTTATAATCATTCCCGTGTTCCTTCTTGTTCAGACTGTTGTTGATTGAATTCGGAAAATCAATTATAGGTTTAAAAATACTTTCATGTTTTCCTAACACTTCCTTACTGGTTAAAATTAATTTTTGAATGTCATACCCCCTACCTGAAAATAAAGAAAAAACAATGTTGAATTCCTCAATCAAATCATGCTGTTTAGATGTCATCCGACTTGCTCGTATAAACTGCCCTCGAGGTATATTCCTGATGACATGTCTAGGGTGGTTGCTCGAGCAGTGCAAATACCCATAAGTAAATGTCTCCTTACGGTGAATCCTGCTGTGTAAACGTCTTTCTTCTTCGTCCCAATATAATGAGACATCTAAAAAATTCACGATAGTTCCCACATTTCCCAAAGGGAATTTCAAATAATCAGAAGTGGAATTCATGTCTGTAAAAAACTCATTAACTGCAGTGATATCACCTTCAATAATAAAAAATAAATCATCAATGTAACGACAAAAAAACTTTATGTTAAATTTTTGTTTTAAAATGGGTATCGCCTCAGACTCCCACCTAGCCATAACCAAATTTGCAAAAGCGGGAGCCGCTGGAGACCCCATCGCGACCCCCTTCTTTTGTCTATAATAACGGTTGCCAAAAAGAAAAACATTATTTTCCAAAATTAATTCTAAGAATAACCTGATGGTTGAAATGGCTCCTGCAGTAAACCTACCACCCTTTTTGAATAAGAATTCACAAACTGCATCGATTCCTTCCAAATGAGGAATACAGGTATACAAAGAAATTACATCGACAGTGAAAATTGCCTAGGCCTCTTATCAGGAGGGGGATGGGAACCCCTGATCAAGGTAATCAAGTCTTCGGCCATTTTGAGCATCTGTTTTTTGGGCATAGAGGCCTGTCCACGTGGCTCTTGAGTTTGTTTCTTTGCTTTAGAAGGTGCTTTAGTCTTTGCCTTTGAAGCTGAAGTCGGTTTACTGTAAAGATGTTTAGGTCTGAATACACCCTCAGAAGCCGGTGCCTGCTCAGCGGCTCCGGACCCATCTGTGGGAATAGTGTCCGAGGCTCCAATACCTTGAGTTTCCAGTGGCATAGCCGACTAAATGTGGGAGTCGGTAGCAGCCTGCGACTCGTAGCGGGTGTCAGGGGCTGCAAAAGTACCTCGCTGAGAACCGGCGACTGGCTTAGGAGAAGCTTCGTCGTCGGTTTTGGACCTCGGTTGTTTATCTCTCTCCTTTTCTGTGCATTTTCTGTGAACTCCGGTAGTCGAATTGTTATCCGACGACATTTCTGGATAATTAAACCAGTGTCCAAAATAGTTTAAGGCAAAATCATACCGACGCTTAATAGTGTGTTGGTTAAATCTAGCACAAAACAGACAACCAGAAATGTTGTGATCAGGGCCTAGGCAAGGAATACAGTAAGAATGAAAGTCCTTATGAGGTATTTGCTTTCCACAAGAAATACAATTATTAACTTTTTTTGACATTGGACTGGAGCAAGAAAAAAGTTTCCCCAATGGGGTACTTACCTTTATTGAAGACTTCAGGTCTGAAACTCGAACACGAAAATCTCAGGAGTCGGCCGACTTGTGAACTGCTTCTGCTTCGGGCACCACGCGGCAAGAAAGACTGAAGAAAATGGCGTTGGCTGCTTCTTTTATACCTCTGACAACCTGACGTCAGGGAAGGGGTGACAGCAGCTGACGCAGGACCCAAAACTTTGGAATTCAGGCCGACTGAGAGCAACCTGCCAGCAGGATTACCCAAATGTAATGACTGCAACAGTGAAACACTAAGAACATCAGACAGGAATGAAAATCTGATCCTTTTACTACTTCTGGGAGTTTTTCTATTGTCCAACTGCTCCAACAGTCGTTGAAAGAGGGGGGTGGGTGAGGTGCAACTACTCCTCTTGAATGAGGGACGTTCCCATGAATAGTGGTATCACGTCAAACTTTATTCTGTACCCACACATGATGATGAGCATGATCCATCTGTTGGATGATGTGCTTGACCACACTTTTGTGAATTAGTTCAGCCTTCTCCCAAGATGAGGCACTTGTAAGGAGAGAGGATGACTGGAAAAACAAGGTGGCTAGGATAGAGTCATGAATGGATGGGAGAACTGTTCCCTGATGACCGTCTTTCCTCCTCCTCCTTTCCTTAACCTGCCTGTTTACCACTTGCCTTTTTATTCTTAACCAGCTGGCTCTTAATTTGGTACCTGTAAAATGTCCCAGTCTTTGAAGGACAGTTCCTATTGAACCTAGGAATGAGGGGATGAAAACATTTGCATAATTTCACCCTTCTCTTCCAGCTTTTAGAAGACATCCTGGGAAGGCTTTCCCAACAAAACCTCTGTGTTAAAGACAGCATTAAGTAGTTCTCCCATAACATCTTCCAGTTTTGCTTGCACCCTAACCCAGGCATGGAATCTAATGACTGACCCCCTGGTGGCTGCTCTGGAAGTTCTCTTTGGTGTTGTAACCACGCTTAATCATGTGCTTTCTTACTTTCTGGCACAGACAGATCAGTGTTGCAATTTATTATTTCAGAGACAACACAGATAACGCCACAAAGTCTTCTGTCTGTTTTAAGAGCTCTCTCCTTGATACTTAATCATACATGTCTGGCAATTAACAGCTGTGAATGCCAAGGTTGTCTACATAAACTTTTTGCTTAGCAAATCCATCTTACCAATTCCATTTTCCCTATTGTTGGGAAGCAGATTTTGCCCATTAACTAACTTAGAACCCTTTGCAGCATCCGAAGATATCATTGCAGGGACTGCCACTGGGTTTGCGTGAAAATATTAGAATGCCTGTTGAACTCTTCTTCTGGTGGGGTGATTGAGAGTTCAGTTTTAAAGAAGTCATAAGAAATGCATACACAAGAGGGACTGTTGTAGGCTTCATATCTTACTTCTGGATATTCTAAGGGCTGAGGAAAATTGCCTCCTCTGTGGGACAACACCTAGGATGTGTTCCTTCCTTATGGTACTCAGTAAGAAAGGACATGTAAGAAGCTTCTTCATGTCTGCCTTCAAAGGTGTCACAAGGGGGCTGAATGCAATATCAGAAGCTACTATGTACTGGATAATCACTTCACTGGATGCAGCATTCAGTGTCCCACAGAACACTGTTCAGGTTAACTTTTTCCTCCATAATATCCCATTTAAGAATACTCTCTCCCTCAACCTCCTTGTGGCAGTGCTTCCCTGTGTACCTTCTTAGGGGGAGTGCCTTCCCTGAAGATATGGAAGACTAGTAAGATGCCTGTATCACAGCATCTTTTTTTCTACATTAGCCACATTCAAAGCGTGTGCTTCCTGCTTCAAGCTGTTTTTGCAAAACCTAAACAAATCTAGCAAGTAACAGAAATCTGAAACTCTCCTTACTGAAAAAGGAGGCAGTTAGAGTGATCATCTTTATATGGAGTGGAAAGGCTACTAGTAAAAACAAACATTGCACAAAAAGAAAAGCAGAAATAAAATACAGACAATTTCCCCAATGGGACTTTTATCTTGTATGGACTTTTCACAACAGGATCTTTGTGGTTTATGCTAATAAGGAGTGACCATAAAAGTTTACATATCAAATTGCATATCAAACAGTGCATAGCCTGTAATGGGGAAAAAAAAAACAGCAAATGGTATGGATCAATGTCTTAACTGAAACACAAAGGTTTGTGCCCTCACATGGGGAGGAACTTGACCCATAACCCTGCACAAGCAGAGCTGTAGGAGTTTGGCTAGTCAGGCATACATCAGGATACAGCCAATTCCCAAATATCAGGAACACTACTACCATGTCTGTACTGTAAAGGCATTTCATCAGAACAAAAAGGTCATACACATTTATCTGCAGTGGTGGTATCTCCCCCCACTGGAAATATACATCCAATGAAAAAAAAAGTTACTGTAAAGACATAGAAAAGATGCCTAAGTTAGTTTCAACACAGTGGTATGTGAACTTTTTATAGCTGTAATGAAGTACAGTTGTAATAACAACACTGCATTTGATGTCCAAGTGCAATACCCTGAAAACTTTTACTAAAACATTTTAATGTTCAACATACTGCTTTTATATCTCTGTTCAGCAAATGAAGGCCTCCACAGGACTTAAGAATCTGGCAGTGTGCAAAGACGTACTATATTTAGCTTCTTCAAGGATTTGGCTATGACTTCCGATCAGGGTAAGGAATGAGATACATCACTAAAACAGATCTGGAATTTGTGGATATTAATATCAGATATCTCCCATCACTGGAAATGCAATGTCACAAAAAATCCCACAGTCATGATGGCAGAAAGGTTCAGTTAACTTCAGCATAAATCTGCACACAAGTGTATATAATGCCTAAAATTCCTTGAATCTTTTACTAAGGAATATAAAATATTGCTTGAGATCTTTAGCTATCCACAAATTGTCTAGAAACTGTCAAAGCTATTTCCAAGCACAGACTACCATCTCATCCAAAGGTGAATTCTGCAGCAAAACTTCCTGAGACATAATACTTTACAAAGTAAAAATAATTTTCAGACAATGACCAAGTTATTAAAGACTGAACACCTTCAATATTCTGACTTTCAGAGATCTTATGTATCCCTTCACTGAAGATCACGTCCTACATACTTTTGTCTTGATTACATCACATAAGAACTGCTAAAGCTTGACTGTCACATTTCATAATTATTAATGTGCTACTAACTGCACATTATCATCTGTCTACAACTGGGAGCATTTATTAGTACAGCTTGCCAGATTAAGAATTATTCTACTGCTTTGGCTTTAACAAAGATAATACACCAAGAACAATTTCTGATCACCTTTTGGTGTGTCTTCTTCGTTCTTGCTTTACCTCCTAATTTCCTAGTTGCTCCTGTGACCTCTCTGACTGAAGCAGACTGCTTTGGCAACAGTAACTCCCCCTACCCTGTAGGATTTGCTTCTGTGGGTTTACATTCATTATCTATTTATTTGTTTAAGTAGTTATTTATTTCAAGTTAGGCAAGTGGGTAAACCAACTAGGAAAAAGTCCCTCTTTTTAGGGGCAAAACAGTGGCAATGTATGGTCAAACGACTTGTTGTGAATCACAATGCAGGCAAGAGAGGCTGATGGCATTAACAAAGGACTATTAGAATGATGCTCATAGTCTTTACCCTTCAAGACTAAACTGCCAGTCATTCTCAGAGGATCTGTACTTGGTCCTCTACATTTTTTCAATATTTCTAAATGTAATGAGCTCCATACTTCAATTTTTTCACTTAGTACGCAAACACTGCCACCATATTACTTCCAGATAACTCAATATCAGAAGCTTATTTAAAGCTCATCTATTTTGTGGTATTCTCTGTGATAAACACTATAAAAATTGAGGCGAGTCAAAAGTAAACAAGTTAAATAAAGATGCCACAAATAAGTGTCACTCTGAATATAACCATACTACAAATATGCAGAATCACAGCTGTAAATCTTACTTTTTGCTCTTGATTTTTCTTTGTCTTCGTGCTTTTGCCTCATAATATGACTGAAGTGCTCTGGCCTTCTGCAACTCAGCACGACGCATTCTGGCCTGTAAAAAAGCAAAGGTCAAATGAACTGTGAAGCTGCATTTCCTTGTATTCTATGTGCAGAGAAGCAATGGTAAACTTCTATGCAGTCTTTCAAGCAAGGGATGAAACATGTATAAACTGAAACATCTATACAGAACATAGTTCAACTTCCAGAAGTCCTGCCATATGCAAAATTTAAGGAAATCACCTATGGCTGCAGTACATAAAGTCAGAAAGCAAATGAACTTTATAGCCTGTAGGGGACATATGCAAAGACTCAGCAAAAGAAAACAGCAAAGCAATGAAAATTAACCTTATTCAGCATTTTTTTAAGTAACAAATGGGGTCTGGAAGGTGATTTTATATAAATGCCCAAGCATGTGTAATGCCTTGGAAACTAAACTGAATACTGAATAAGTGCTGTGGGCAATATGAAACACTGAAAAGTATTACTTCATATTGAGGACGGTTTATTACAAATTTGAGGAGGCACAGGCTTTTAAAATAAGTAAAATCATTTATTTACGTTAAGTGCAGTACAAAGCGGCTAATACCTTTTATGCAGTTTACAACTGAAAATAAAACATATTTCCTCAAGTAAAAGATAAAAACAGAAAAATGCTTACAAAACACAAAAACTTGTATAAATCTGTTGCAAAATTAAAGGAAATCGTCTAAGGTTGCTGAACAAAGTAAGATGGCAAATACTGCCTATAGGGCACATGTACTAAGAGTAAGTACAAGAAAACACCAGACCAATGAAAATGTGACTGTGCCCTTTGATGGAACTATTTTCTTTTTTTAAATGCCTACTCTTTGCATGATGCTAGTTAACATACATCTGTGTTTTATTGTAGCTATATTAAATGGCTTTGTGAGATTTCATGCTACGGGCTTCACTTCCAGTAACTTAAGTGGACATTTTGTCTTGCTGCCTTAGCAGAGCTGTTACAGCTGTTTTACATTTACTATACATTTTCTGACATTTTCACTGCTTTTACAGCCACAGACTAGCATTTGCTTGTGAGTAATCTTATCAGATGCAAGTTCTGCTTGATATAGTCATGCAAAGGTGTTGTATTTATTTGTACAACTATCTTTTTTATTCATTTTCATTATTTTTGTTTCTACATATTATAATTTATATCTATATATATATTTTAATTTATCATTGTTAACTAGTTGTTGTATCTTTCGGCTTTTCCCGGTTAGGGGTTGCCACAGCTAATGATTGGCAGTAGATTTTTATGTACCGAGTTGCCAGCCCTGACGTACAACCTTCAAAGAAGGTACGCCCATTCACGCAGGTCTCCACACAGAAGACGCTTTAGCTGAGAATCGAACAGGACATCTTATTGTGAGGTGACAACGCTACTGCAGCACCACCACCGTGGTTCATTATTGTTAACTAGTAACATGTAACATGTTTAATTACCAAGCACTAGTTGAAGTTGAAGACACATTAAAGAAGGGGGGACATTTATTTATTTTATTTATTTATTGCATTTGTTTACCAGGAAATTCCATTGGGCCTAAAAAAGACCATTTTCGGTCAAGGCCCGAGGAGAAAAGCTCCGACAAGAACATAGATGCAGAAAAAAATTAAACATTAATTGGTACAGAAGTAGAAACAGTGTTACACATAGTGGTTACAGTAATATATACATATGTCAGGAATTTAGTTGGTTTGATTACAGTAACATATACAGAATATATAATGGATTCTAAGTAATACACTGAGAGGTGACCACGATGCGTTCAAGCACAGTTCTTTATACCACTGAAAACAGTGGTCAGCTAATCCATGATGAAAAAGTACTACAAACCAAAATCACTCCATTTAAAATAAAAGATTGTATTTAATACAGCATGCTACAGGTAAGCGCTTTTACGTAAGCTTCATCAGACCGTTAAAATTCTAACGGTCTGATGAAGCTTACGTGAAAGCGCTTACCTGCAGCATGCTGTATTAAATACAATCTTTTATTTTAAATGGAGTGATTTCAGTTTGTAGTACTTTTTCATCATGGATTAGCTGACCACTGTTGTCTTCAGTGGTACAAAGAACTGTGCTTGAACGCATTGTGGTCACCTCTCAGCGTAATACTTAGAATCCATTATTTGTTCTCATTTGCCAGCCGAGAGGTGTTTGTTCTGTTGAGAGCTTCTATTCATATACAGAATATATACATAAAAGCAAGAATTTAGTTGGTTGCCAGATGAATTCAGAGTGGTAAACACAGAGATAAATTAATCAGCATTATTGTACCAGTATCAACAAGTGATGAAAGAAAAAAAATAATAAATATGGAGAAAGTATCATAGTGTGAAGGTATACCAATCCTGTGCTGAACTACAAATTAACTTATTGCTAGTTTCATACTTGGGTAATAATTTATCTGAATTGCACAGATCAGACTATTTTCAGGTGCAAATACACGGCAGCAATTACAGTAACTCAGAGGAAATTTAATCCACCCAGCAGGGAATCCTGCATTTGTGACCGTGTCTGTTTTGTGTACTATATTAATTACAGTTAAGTTTTACGAAGGGTGACAGCTTTCAATATGTTAAGTATTCAAATGAACTCATCACTGACTGAATATGTACAGTCAATACTTCTTCTGTCAGTCTCCTTGGTTACTGTGATTCGGGCAATAACTAGTAGGCCATTTCTATATGATGGTGATTTGTCAGTGCTTATACTGGAACACTGTTGTGGATGGGCACTGAAGCATTTTGGACTGTGCACCTGCATCTGTACCACTCCAGTGATACTACAATTTTAAGAAATGTGGTAGCCTTCATATATCATTGCCTACTGTCATTATTTATGGTGGAGTTTGTCAATACATACATCAAGAGAATATGAATGCTCTTCATCAGCTTGAGTGACAAGGATATAAAATTCTCATGTAAGCAACTATATGTCATGGAAATTAAGATCATTTCTTTTACGTGCTTATGCTACTTTTATTTCAAATATCCAAATTCTTAAGGCTTAAAATGTCTTTTTAGCCTGTAGTTACGGTTACATTTTAAAGGACCATCAGATCATGGATTCCAAATCTTTGTTACATGGGTTTACTGCTGTTGGAGAAAAAAAAAATGACAAAAAGCAGTGGAAGTGGGGGGAGGGGCACTGTTACAATAAAACAGGCTAGAAAATGAGATTTTAAATGTATAAAATGTAAAAATTTTTAATGCCTTATTCTCAGAATGCATTATGCTGATGAAATGTTTGCACTGATAATGCGTTTACTTTCCAGCTGATTTACAGCCTTTTGGACAGGACTATAGTGTTCAAGTAACATCCTACTGAAACCCTCCGATAAATGGATCACTGCTGGTGATTTCAACCAAAACTGGTCTTAATTTGATCCTTTAACCGTCTAGAATAAAGAGTGAGAAGGTCACACACAAAAAACAAATCTATGAAAACTAAATGAAAACTCCAGCCAAGCTAGAACTTCCACCGAGTGACCTCTCAAACTACAAGAGGTTTGAGAGGTCACTCAAGTGGAAGTTCTAACTTGGCTGAAGTTTTCATTTAGTTTTTACTGATCCTTTTACCTTAGAAAAGGTAGCCAGATCTGGAAGATTATCATGACTTTAAACCAAACCATTATAAATCTAGTTATATACCTTTTTAACAGACTGGACTTTAACTAATGATAGTCTAAAAAAGTTAGATGAAGCATTATTTAAAACAAAGATTTATGCAAAATTATTACAAGTAAAACCCCCCAAAGTTCTGTTAAACAGGTGAATTTTAATTAACTTTATAATAGATTACTCTTATCCAGAATAAGTTTTATTATGTTAATGAGCAACTGTAACTTACTTGTATTGCATTTTCTTAATGAATAAACCAGTTCCTTAATGTTAAGTTTTAATAAAGTCTAAAATAATGAATAACTTATTAGACCATAGAACAAACAGTACAAGAAAAAAGTAGAATGATAAAAATAGATCCAGTGAAAGCTAGAATTCATAAGGCACAGGAATTTACTGCAAAATGTTAGGCAAAAAGAAAAAGTTCTGACTAAACATTTTTATCAGCTTACAGCAACACCTCATATGAACCATGGGAAATGGTAATAAAAAAAAAATTACCTTTACCTCTTAGCCTTTATTAACTGCGGATATTCTAGACAAAGCTAATGCTTCTAATGAATATTCCAAAACAATTTCAAGGGATCATCAGAAAAAAAAACTCGAGAGGAAAAGGTTTGAAGGCTTTTTCTTTGACACTTGATTACATCTTTTTCTGAATAGTACGTCATTCTCGTGTTGCTCAAGAAAGTTGCCTAAAATTAGGAATGGTTTACTTGGTATGGACAACTACGGGTTCATTAAACTTTATACTGTTTTTTTCTGATCAATGCAGCATGTACACATATTTCAAAATTTAATAAAGATGATATTCAGAATTATAAACCTAGTATGTTGTCCCCATTTAAAATATTTTTTTTGGTAAACAATTAACGGAGTTCTTAAAACTAAATCTGCCAAGTGATTTAAGATTTTTTTCCTAATAAAATCTGCATTAACTGTTTTAACTGACAGGATTTACACACCTCGGAGCAGATCCTGCTATAAAGCATCTCCTGACAGACCTTGGTGACACAGGACCATTCTTATACTACCATTTATGACTAAATGCAGTCTTAGATGTTCTCTCACTTCGTATAGCATTTCAGTGGCATTCAGCTTTCTCAGTGCACACCATATCAAGTTTGCAAGAATACCCAAGCTTTTCTTCAGGAATCCGTTTCCCTGGCTCACATCTATAACAGAGAGCATGCAAGACAAATGTTCCAGAAATCAAAAGTCTAAACAGAAAGGCATTTATAGTTCTGCTTTCCTTCTCTTTTACGGGGGGGGGGGGCATAAACATACAGAGCCTCTTGAGCTGCAGACTTACTATGGAGAGAAGCCAACATTGCTGTCCCAGCTAAGGAAATTGTATGGAATGCGGCAGTGTTGAATAACTTTTAGTTATGTACTTACCATAACTTTAGATGTTTGGGATCCATCTCGCCTACATTCTGTACTGATGGGTTCGGAGCCGATCCTCGGCTCCGACTCGGCACGCTATACTATAGAGCGAAGTCTCTAATTGGCTGAGCTATTCTATATCCCAGGATGCACCACTACTACTTCCCCAGATCTTGTTTGTCCGCACACATGCACACACACATAGACGGTTGATATAACATTGCCAGGTGTTTCAGGATGAAACGGCTAAACTGAACCATCCGGTCTCTTCTGATCTCCAAGGCAGGGGGAAGGAGGGTGGGTTATTAGGAATGTAGGCGAGATGGATCCCAAACATCTAAAGTTATGGTAAGTACATAACTAAAAGATGTTATGTGATCCTATCTCGCCTACATTCTGTACTGATGGGACAGCGTCCCTAGCACCCGATTCCTGGGTGGCTCACTGGAAAACACTCCTGAGAACTGTGGAAACGAAGGAAGCTCGCCCCCGAGATGCCACATCCAATTTGTAATGAGAAATGAAGGTGTGAGGAGAAGACCAGGTAGCCGCAGCACAAATGTCACTAATGGCAAGCTTGGAATGAAAGGCTGTCGAAGTAGCCATAGCCCTTGTAGAATGAGCTTTCACAGTGGTTGTAAGCTCTCTATTAGAAAGAAGGTAAGTATGACTGATACAGTCTCTGATCCACTTGGCAATAGTGACCTTCGTGATAGCTTTGCCCAATTTATTGTCCGAAAAGGACACAAACAACTGATCTGTTTTCCGTGTTTGGTGCGTCCTATCTAAATAGAAACGCAATTGCCTGTGAACATCCAATGAGTGGAAGATGTATTCCGCTCTGAGTAGTTTGGGAAGAAAACTGGGAGTTCCAATGACTGCTGAAGACAAAAACTAGAACAAAGGATGGGTTAGGCCTGAGGGATACTCTATCTTTGTGAAAAACCAGGTACGGTGGTTTGACACACAGGGCTTGAAATTCCGAAACTCTTCTGGCTGATGTAATTGCCACCAAAAAAGCAGTCTTCCAAGAAAGAAATTTCAAGTCACAAGTTGCTGCCGGTTCGAAGGGGGAAGAGGTCAAAGCACCTAATATGAAATTAAGATCCCACGGTGGAGCGGGATGCAGCCCAGCACCTTTCATGAAGGCTTTACACAACTTATTGCTCATCAAAGGTGGGTCTATACTTTCATGAAAATTAGAAATAGCTGCCAATTGAACCTTGATGGTAGAGACCGAAGAACCTTGATTGAATAAAGAAGCGAAAAACTTCAAAACTTCTGACACCGGGGCAGTAATGGGATCTAATCCCCGGAGTTGGGCCCAAATAGCGAATCTCTTCCATTTGTTGTTATACATTTTTTTAGTGGAAGTCTTGTGGGCTGAGGACAAGATATGTATGACTTCCAAATCCAAAACATGGTTCCTGACTATGGTCGGAAGTGAAGGAGCCAAGCTGTTAACCTCAATGAGTGAAGGGACTGATGAAGCTGTCCCGACTGGTGGATCAATTGTTCTGGAATCTGGTCCAGGAACCATGGACCGTCCAGTGCATATTTCCGAAGAAAGGGCAGCCAGACTTGACGAGGTCAGTATGGGGCAACTAAAATCATCTTGCTCTGCAAGTGAATCGCCTTCTGGATCACCCTGGGAAGAAGGGGAACCGGTGGAAAGGCGTACAGCAGGCCGGTGGGCCAAGCTTGGACTAGGGCGTCCTTGGGAAACTCCCCCGGAACTGGGGTGAGAGAGAAGAACTGTTGACATTTCGTGTTGGAAGGAGTTGCAAAGAGGTCGCAACAAGGATTTCCCCATCTTCTGAAAATCTGAGTTGCCACTCTGTGGTTCAGAGACCACTCGTGCGGGGAGAGAATAGTTCTGCTCAGTCTGTCGGCTATTACATTGGATCTCCCCGGAATGTGTGTTGCTACCAAGAAACGGTTGGTTGCAATCGCCCAATCCCATACTTTCATGGCCTCTCTGCAAAGGGGGTAGGACCTGGTCCCTCCCTGCTTGTTCAGGTACCAGACTACTGACATGTTGTCAGACTGAATGGCAATCATGCCCTGGGGGAGGTAACTGTGTGGTGCTTGTAGCGACAGAAGCACCGCCCTCATTTCCAGTATGTTGATATGGAGGGAAGTCTCGAAATGCCACTTGCCTTGGACTGACCTGCCCAGGTAATGTCCCCCCCACCCCGTCTGGGAGGCATCCATAGTCAAAGTGGCCACTGGAGGAGGGGGGAACGAAGGGTCGCCCCGATCCAGGTTGGAGGAAAGAAGCCACCAATGGAGGTCCTGTTTGCACGTGTCCATGATCATAATGAGGTGACAGAGGGAGATCCTGATAAGACCACTGGACTGACAGGAGCCACTGGAGAATCCTCATATGTAATCTTGCTAAGGGAACTAGGAGAACAGTAGCCGACATGGAACCCAACAGTTGAAGGACCATCCTGGCTGGGGCTCGGCGTTTGAGGAGCAACGCTCGGACTTCAGATTGTAATATTTCTATCCTCTCTGTAGGAAGATAGACCCGCATTTGCTTTGAGTCTATCTCTACTCCGATGAACCGTATGCGCTGAGATGGCAGCAACACAGACTTTTCCCAATTAAAGGTGATTCCTAGGGAGTTGCCTAGAGATATAGTGGCTGCTAGGTTCTTAAGAGTAGACGCCTGGAAGTGGCAGTTAGGAGCCAGTCGTCTAGGTATGGAAACACCTGGAATCCTAGACTTCTCAGGTGAGCAGTCACCACCGCCAAACATTTGGTGAACACCCTGGGGGCTGTGGTGAGACCAAAGGGCGGTGCACGGAACTGGAAATGACTGTCTCCCAGGCTGAAGCGCAAGTGTCTCCTGGACGCCTGATCTATCAGGATATGATAATAGGCGTCCTTGAGATCTATGGAGCACATCCAAACACCTTCCTCCAGCAGCGGGAGAATGGATTGTAAGGTGACCATCCGGAACTTGGACTTCTTGACAGAATGGTTGAGTTTGCTGAGATCCAAGATGGGCCTCATGTCCCCGGTCTTTTTTGGCACCAAAAAGAATCTTGAGTAAGTCCCTAATCCGGTCTGGTCTTCGGGGACCGGTTGGATGACTCCTTTTTGAAGCAGCTTTAAAATTTCGATGGCTGCGAGATCCCGCTGACTGGGTGGTGGGTCTGGGATTTTCCGGGATGGTGGGGGGGGGCTGAGAAAAGGGGATGTTGTAACCTCCGGCAATGATCCGGAGCACCCATTGGTTCTGAGTGATATTCTCCCAGGCCTTTAGGTGCCTCGAAAAACGATCCCCGACTGGCTCCGGAGCGGCACAGTCGGGCAATCCTTCAGGGATGCTGGAAGGTTGAGGAGCCATGAAAGGACTCTCGGTCTCCAGTGTTGCGGGGGCCTCTGCCGCCTCTGGGACAGCGTCTTCCTGAAAAATTTCCCCCTCCTCTGCCTCTAGAAGGGGGATCATCCTGCTGTGAAGGGTAAGTCTTCTGAGATTTGCGGAACCACATTTTCCCCCCTCTTCTAGCCTTGGGATTAGGCCGGAAGGGAGTGGAAAACCGTGCCCCTACGGCAGTCAAAGTCTTACCCTCTTGTTCACAGCGGGTCAAGGTGTCCTTTACCTTGGGTCCAAACAAGGAGGACCCATCAAAGGGAGCGTCGGCAAAGGAAGACTTGAAGGCCTCCGCAAAATGACACAGGTGGAGCCAGGCTTGTCTCCGTAGAGCAACACCTGTACCCGTCGCTCTACTCGCCCCTTCGGCCGCATATGAAATGAGCCTCATGGACGAGTTCGATATAGATGATAGAGTAGCCAACTGAGAGCTAACTGTCTGGGCCAACTGCTCAGGTAGGTTACCAGAGAGGGTATCTGAAAGTTCCTTGACCAGATCCCTCTGAAGTCTGGTGAAGTGCGTCAGATAATTCAGAGACCTTAAAGTAAAGGCTGCTGAAGTAAGGGTGCGCTTCCCGTACCGATCCATACTCCTGGACTCTTTATTAGGAGGATGGACGGACGTCGAAGCCTCTGCCACAGCTTGCTGGGTAGCAGATGCCACCACCAGAGCATCTACGGCCACACCTTTAGATAAGAAATCCTTTTCAGGGGGGGCTGACAGAAATTTATTCAGGCGAGCTGGCACCGGTTCCACAGAATCCGGGTGCTCCCACGCCCTTCGAGAGATCAAATCCAGGAGCTCATCGAAGGGCGGAGACACCCAGGAGGCGGAAGGCTGAGCCCCGAAGGCCTTGAGGAATACCGACTCCTCAGCAGAAGGGGGTTTGGACTGCCAGTCGCCTCGTTGCTTGAGGATTTCCAAGACGTCCACGAAGGAGACATCATCCGAGGATGACTTGGGGGGACCCCTCCGCATCATCGAGGTCGGTGTCCGAGGTGAGAGACTCAGGCGAGTCAACGTGCTTCCTCTTGCACTGTCTCTTCCTGGGAGGTTCCTCCGAAGAAGCCTTGGAAGGACCCCCAGGAAGGGAGAAATCCCCAGTGGGGGTGACCTCAGGCCCCAGGGCTCCGCTGTCTTAAGACAGGGAGACAACAAAGGAACTAGTCTCCGTGCCAAGAGAAGGTGCCAGAGAGATGGTGGAGGTAGCCAAGGAAGACTTGGCTAAAGCACTCCTCATGGCCCTGAAGGCCGGACCCCCCCCTGAGTCCTGGGAAGGTCCGACCCCCGAGGCCACAACAGTAGACGGCACTCCCGCAGTCGACACACCGAGAGGGAGGCTCGGAACCGAAACCATCGGACCCGAAGCGTCACCCCCGGGGCCGACCGAGGAGGTCCGTGTACCGAACTCCGACCCGAAGGTCAGGGTTGGAGTAAGGGTCGGAGCCGACCCGGAAACCTCCACCGGCTCCACCAGCACCGACTCCAACGGTGCCGAGGCTGTTGGAGGAGGAACCAAAACAACAGGGTGGACAATCGGCTCTGGAGCCGAGACTAACTTTTGGAAGACTGGAGACTGAAACAGCCTTTGAAGCACCCTGTCTATATCCGAATCGGACATCCTCGAAGACCGAGAAGAGACCGATCGGGCCCGAGTTGACTTCTCCGCCGGTTCCGAAAGACTGGGGGACCGGCTCCGAATAGTCTCAAGCAGTATCGGCGCCGAGGGAGATTCCACCAGCACAGCAATTTCCCTCGGAGCCGACGGGGACTTCGGCGCCGAGGTAGAAGAGTCTGAGCGAGCGACCTTTCTCTGTTCCGAAACCAATGGAGCCGGAGAAGGTGACCCGCCTCTCGATGCTCGAGCGCTCGGCTCCGAAGACAGAGGAGTCTAGGCTGGAGGCATCGAGGCAGACCGTTCCGACCTCAGCTCCGAAGTCCGTGGAGCCGACGGAGAAGCCTGCCTTGATTTCTTTGCTGTCGGCTCCGATGGACTGGTCGGAGCTGAAGACTTCTCCTTCCTGGAAGGGGAGGGGGAAGAAGATAAAGCCTCCTCAAAAGAAGGGGTGATGAGCCCCTTCAATATCAATTTGTTTTTCCTCTCTTGGAGGACACAAGAAGAAAAGGCGTGACATACACTACACGACTCTTGAAGGTGTTTAGGACCTAGGCAATAAACACATAGAGAGCGGTCATCCATGATTGACATCTTGTACCCACACTTGGTACATTTTTTAAAACCCGAAGGCCTATGCTCCTTCGACATTTCTACAAGACACACTACCAAAAACAAACTAGGACAAAAACTACCACAGAGGTACCAAATCCTTCTAATTTAAACAGGATAGGCCCACAGGCAGAAACTATAACACAGCACTGGCAGCGCGAGGGCAAGGCCCCTCTAACTAAAACGGGACCTTGACGTTAGAAAAAAATAATGACTACACAAATAATAAGCAAAGGTATAACAGTTTGAAGTAGAGCGCGAGGAAACCTCTACTAAATAAAGCGGGAACCTAGCGCTAACAAAATTCACACAAACTTTCCACAAAAAAACACTAGAAACGACAAGTAGCTGTTAAAACAGCTTTTGGGTGAAAAATTAGAAAATTTCTGACAGAAAATCAGTCAGTAAATAGTACTTAGCCCAGCCAAGTCGAGACAACGTCTATTGCTATCAAGTGGCAAACGAGATCTGGGAAGTAGTAGTGGTGCATCCTGGGATATAGAATAGCTCAGCCAATTAGAGACTTCGCTCTATAGTATAGCGTGCCGAGTCTAACCCATCAGTACAGAATGTAGGCGAGATAGGATCACATAACATCAGATAAAATGAATGTTGAGAGGGTTTTTTTAAGATTTCAAGAAGGCACTTTAAACACTTCACCTTTCAAAGCTTAATGAAAAGGTTTATCACTATGTCTGCAAAATAAGGATTTGAACACAAAATTGAGAGATTCATTAGAAAATAGAGGAATTTTGATCACAGAATCTGAAAGCAAGCTGTAATTTTGATTCATGCTATTGTCAATGAATAGAAAGAATATTTTGAAAAGGAGGGGGAGGGAAATTACATCTTTTTGAGAAACACTGCATTGTGAGAAAAAGAAGGATTAGCCTAAACAAGACCATATCAATACGTCCACATTAAGACATTTTTAGCTTTGAACAAATTAGTAACTATTTGTATGGCAACAGGGACATTAACACCATGCAGACCACTGTGAAGATGAAAAATGCACTCTAAGATACTGACCATACTGGCCTTTAAATCACTCTTGCCCCTCCATAGGAAAATAAGAGAATGTCAGACTTTACAACAGCCATATTTAACTAATGATTGTGGTGGGGTGTAGGAAATGTCACAATGGCAAAATACAGAAAGCACTACAGCAATGGAAGTGGTTGGGAGTGCCAGGGAAGATATACAAGCACACCTGACTGCCCAAGAGTAACACCACTGCATGGGTTAATAGTGAATCCTCACTTAAACACTTTCAAAAAAAGAAATCACAAAATTGCTTTTATCCTGCAACCTGTATCATTCTTTTAACAGTCAAATCATGAAGTTATACTGTACCACATTATGGTAGAAGTACAATACTGTACACTGGGTCACTGAGACATACTACAACTCTCTCCCACAGCAGACCCTAAATCACAAATTAATGCTGCACACATATAGTCACAAACTTGGTCTACTGTAAGACCGTAAATCTTAATAAAAATGTTGAAATGTCAGTCACAAAAACTCAGTTTTAGTTTAAACAGGTTTACTACGAGTCTTCTTCCTTGTTTTTCAACTCTGAGGTGAGGCAGACCCTAGGCCATAAATTCTGTAGTCAGTCATAAACACGGCATAAAAGTTTAAAATGTCTATGTCCACTTCCTTATTTTATAAAATTTAAATGTATGACACACAAGTTTAAGGAAAGATATTCTGTTTGTTTTTATGATCATTTCTCAAAATGACTAACATCGTGGATTTTTTTAAATATCCACATCAACTTAAATATTATAAGAAAAACAAACCGCTCCCACTTCTCCAGTGAAAGGTTAGGCTGGACAGATCAACCAGTCTCCCACTGTCACCGACTACAGAATGTTCCAGATGACTTTGTATTTACATCTACATTACAAGCATATGCAGAATATAGTGTGGTGTTTCAGATTTATGCAGGTGCTAAAAATATCCCCCCAGACTGTGTATACTGAAAACGTACCTCAGAGAGATCTCTAACAGGTATGTGTTTTTTATTCTGGTCCTCCCTGCCCTGACCATCACTGCTCTTTTCATGTTCTACCGACTAATTTTTCTTCCCCTATTGGTTGTTCATAGCCATATTACAATATGGAGATGACAATCTAGTTAAAGATGAGCCATTATCTATGAAAGATTTCAGATTGAGTGGCTTAACAGTAAGATCTTTTCCCCATCTGCTCCAGGATATATGGCCCAGTCATGTCCTACAGCCAAAGTGTGAAGTTCTGCAGGTCTTCCCTACATCTAACAGAGTTTTCTCCTAGTAATCCAGTTTCCACAACTCCCCCCAAAAATGTGCTGTTTAATGGGCTACACAAAACTGTCCACAAAAGGTCGACAAAGTAAGGCTGACAACGTGAATGTTGACACCCTTCTATGCATGCACCAAGCAACCACCTCAGTGCATGCAAAACACTGCATTAAAAAATAGATTAAAACCTTGATTTCAGATCTGCTAATTGCATATACTAATGACAAGACCACACAATGCTGGAAAAAGAGCATACTTCTTAACCTTGAAAATTGTGTACACATTTCCCATCCTTGAGAATTGTGCAAGCTCACATACCTGTAGATAATTTGTGAAGTCGACCAAATTATGACTAAATTCAGAATCAATGTAATTCAGTATTCTCATTATATGTAGCTCATGGGTTAGAGTACTGGTCTAGTAAACTAGGGGGTCAGGAGTTCAAATCTCAACAGGGGCTGTGGCTTCCACTCTTCTAAACACAAGGAAGGGCAGGGGATTTTGTGGTAACATACACTCTTAAGAAATCTTTTTTGTGTTTTTACATTAAGAGGACATCGATATTCTACCTAGTGGCAACCTGGTCTATCCGAGTTGGGAAACACAAAGCTTAAGTGTAGTTATTTTATTGGCCAAAGGGATTATGTCAGTTTTCTTTGTTTTAAGTGCCTGTATAAATTCATCTCACAGTGGTAGTTAATAGTGCCCTGTACAGACACAGACACCTAGAAACCAAATTTTCCCTATAAAACTACCTCTGAAAATGTACCAGTAACTTGAGTATAGAGCAACTGCTTTGCTCACTGCATAGCGCAGAGCATCTAGTTTGTGAGTTGAGGAGCACTGCCCCTTGAATTTAGTACTATATTGTCTACTCTAGTCTCTAGTCCCAAAAGCACCCTTAGTCAGCCCACTATTAACCCCTCATACACTGCAGCTCAATAAAAGACCTGATATCACGGATTTTCCCCAATTTCTTCACAGTCAGATTGGTGGATATAGGTATATTGAGACAATGTAACAATTGTCTAATGTTCACTGGCAACCATTTAATCCTCAAAGAAATAAACACAGTAAGTGAGAGATGCAAACACACAATGTCGGAGGGAGAACTCTCACCAATAAGTACTTAAAATAATCTGGTTGCCAGAAACACCCATGCTACACCGCCATACATAGTATTTACTCCACACACATACCCAATTATGCTGAGGCACTTAAATGTAATCTTCACAAACTCCAGAAATTCCATCTGCAAAAATTATCCGCAGTAAACTCAAAAGCACATAACAGTAACACTTAATATTGCACATACAGCTACACCAAGTGGAGCCTCAACTACTAAGCCCATAAGGCAAACCAACACACTAACAAGGACTCTAAGTCACAGGGAACTCCACTGTATGACAAACTGATGCCCCACTCAGCAGATTGAACAAGGAGAAAGCAAGTCAGTTGCTCATTAGGAGTCAGGATCTGCTAAGCTACATATGCACTCAAGTCAATGCACCACATGTACCTGTATGACTTAGTCACAGTCCATGTAGATGTAAATGACCAGAAATGTACCTCTCTAAACTATATGAACAGACTCATTATGGAGGCCTTGAAGTATGTGTCAAAGGCTGGTACATGCCTAGCACTGAGCAGCATTCTACCTTCAGCAATGATGATGATGATGATGGCACAATATGAGCACAAGATGATTGACTTTAATAATTGTCTTAAGTTTCTTTTGTCATTCTAGGGGAACACAATATTTGTCAGTGTGGGAGTACATGGTTAAACCACATTGCTTTAGCAAAGATGGTCTGCAACTGTTCCCCTCTAGGCTTTCAAATATTGGTGAAAAGACTGTCCTTTCCCATTCAGACTTTTTTCAAGCAATGCCACACTAACAAAACTTGAAACACAGCAAAATCCACCCAAGGAAATCAAAGTCTTGCTGCTCAATGTCAGGAGTCTAAACAAGAAGCTCCACTTAATCCAAGCTTTCGTCTCCCTGGGGGATGCAGACATCTGTGCAGTGATAGAGACATGGTTTAGAGCTAGAGAGAATACCCTGAAGTGCAATGCTTCAGTGCCTTCCACAAATTTAAACCATCAACTGCACAGGCAGGTACTAAAGGCTGAGGTTTCTCAAGCTGCATAAATAAGAAGCATACCTCAAGGATAGTTAAACAGGATGAAGTGCTGGCGTTCCTTCACATCTGGATTATCATGGACAAATTCCCATATCATGCTATAGCAAGCTGCAGGTCACCCTCTATGTCCCATGAAACTCATAGCTCATGCATACATCTACTGGAGACACCTGCCATTCAACCAAATACCATACTCACAGAGGACTTTAATTATCCCCTCTATAAAATGAGAATCTTACAAAACCTCAAATTTGCAGGCACATACATTTTTTAGGCTTTACAAACACAAACACCCTGGTTCAAATACTGCATACAGCTAACAGAGGTACAGACATTGGAAAACACTGCAACCCCCCCCCCCAATTCAGTGCACTGTGTCCTTTATGGTCAGGTCAGACACCAAAGCAGTCTTCATTAAAATAAAAACTAATTCCGTACCACTAGTAAACCTATTCACATTTAGAGACTACTACAAGGCAAACTTCCATTTACTGAGTAATAACCTGCCAAAATGTCAAGCCCTCCAAACTCTGATAACACAGCAGTCTATGTGAAGTTACTCAAAGAACCTCTGTGCAGCCATGGCAATAAATGCATAAATATGACTGCTCCTACCAGAAGTAAGCCCAAAAAGAAAACTGGCTGCACAACAAAATAAAAAAGGTCATAGCTAAAATGTGGAAGTGTAACACCACAAATGATAAAAACTCCCTCAAAATGAGTAAGCTAAGGGGACTAATCAAGTCTAATACAGCAAATGTTGAGGTCAAAATAGCTTCCCGGCCAAAAACAACCACAAGGCTTTCTTCAGCTAGATGACCAACAGTCACCAACCTCAGTCACAACAATCTTCTCCATCCAAATACTTAACTATTTACTCACTGAATATTCAGAGTCTAGCAAATAAAGTCACTGAGCTGCACTCATGGATAGCTCTCAATACCCCTCACATCCTCTCCCTATCTGAAACCTGGCTCAAGTCACAAATCTCAAATAGTGAAATACTCCCACTGGGTTATAATATCTTCCGATCTGATAGACCTATAAAAAAAAAGGTGGTGGCATGGCCATCCTCTACTCAAACATTCTTAACATCTCACCATATCCTTCCCCAATTCCTGACTTCCTCCCAGCTAAAATCATCATCGTTAACTGCCATCTGAATCCCCACAAAAAACTTGCAATTGCCTCTATCTACCTTCCTCCTGGTAACAATCTGCCCATTCTTGAAAACATCCTATCCTGGTTCTCCCACAACATACCATACGAGACACTTATCCTTGGTGATGTCAACATTGATTGGTCCAAACTCACAACCAACTCCCCCCAACTCAGTATCCACCTACATGGCTTCCACCAACTTATAACATCTCCCAATCGCTTCAATAAAAATTCCACTTCCAGCTCCATCAGACTGGATCCTTACCAATTTCCCCCACCAATACCACAATCCCAACACCTTACCTGACTCCCTCAGTGATAATCTCCCTACCACCATCTTAAGACACTACTCATATATTCCTAAACCCCACCTTATCAAAGACTGTTTCAATTCATCCCAATTTAACTCCATTCTCCACAGCATAAATTGGTCCATCCTAAAACACCCCCCTAAACTATGCTGTAAGCACTTTCAATAGCATCTTCATGAATACTCTGAACTCCTTAGCTCCCTCTAGGAAGATCAGAGTAAAACCAAACCATGCTCCCTGGCTCTCCAAAGAGACTAGGTCCCTTATGAAACAGAGATCATGCTTGGAAAACCTGGACTAAAACTAAACAACCACATTTTCTTCAAAAATTCAGGCAACTGAGGAACCTTGCAAAAAAACATACAACTAATGACAAAAAGTTCTGCTCAGCTTAACAACAAATCCAATCCTCAAAAATTTTGGTCAACTCTCAACAACATCTTCTATCCTGGAAAGCCCTCTAATCCCTCACCATACCCTAACTCTTCCTCTCAGGAAACAGCTACCCTGTTGAATAAACACCATCTCTTCCATCCAAAATCTGGTAACCTCTAAGCCAAACTCTGCTTCGACACCCACCTCTCCAAGTCCGACTAACACAACTTTGGTTTCTTTTGAGCCAGTTCCCATTACTTGCATCAAATCTCTACTACTCAAGCTAAAAACTTGCTCTCCTTCCACTGACAATCTATCTCCTACATTCCTCAAACTTGCTGCAGACTCAATTGCCTATCCTGTATCTATACTAATTAATCGATCTATTCTGGAATCAACTGTCCCCACCCTTTGGAAATCTTTTTTCACTATCCCTCTTCATAAAGGTGGAAACACCACTGACCCCCTCAAACCGACCCATTGCCATTCTGTCCCCTCTCTCCAAGATATTAGAAAAATGTATTCACTCACAGCTTCTCAATCACCTCCTCACACACCACTTACTTACCCCTACCCAACATGGATTTCGTCCTCAACACAGCACCACCACTGCCCTCCTCTCCTTCACTCATATCATTGCAGAGGCCCTAGACAACAATAAACTAATTTCCTGTCTATTCCTAGATCTTTCCAAAGCCTTCAATACTGTCTCTCATCCTCTACTACTATCCAAACTCGCAAATCTCCACTTATCCCCCTCCACACTTGCCTGGTTTAATAGTTACCTATCTGGCAGGGAATAATCTGTCAAATGGCTCTCATCCTCCTCACCTTTCCTTCCCATCTCCACTGGTGTTCCCCAAGGCTCCATCTTGGGACCCCCTTTGTTGAACATCTTCACCAATGATCTTTACACCTCATGCAAAGAATCCTCCCTTATTCAGTATGTCGGCGACTCCACACTTACATCCATCTCAAATAACATTCCTGAACTACACTCCCTGACCCAACAGGCCCTACTATCCACTGATCAATGGCTCTCTCACAACCTATTGATCCTAAATCCCAAAAAGACCAAACTCCTACTTTTCCTTCCCCATTCTCTGTCATCACAAAACCTTTTTTATTACATCTTTTAACAATACAAACATCCAACCTGACAACAACACAAAACTCCTACGGGTCATTATCAATGACTAACTCAAGTTCAACCTACACATACTCCAATGTATTAAAAAAAAAAAAAAAAAAAACAGAAACTAGGTCTGCTATATCGGAACAAAAAATTTCTAACCCCTGAATCTAGACCTACCCTGGGCCAGGCACTCCTCTTCCCCTCCCTCTTGTACTCCACCCCAGTTCTTACCAATATCCAGGCCTCCACTCTAAACAAACTGCAACAGACTTACCATAAAATAGCCAGATTCATTACTAACTCCCCAATACAACTCACACCACTGCATTTCTTTAAACTCTGTTAAATGGCTTGAACTTCCCCAGTTTCTGCTATCTTATCAATTTCATATGCTACACTCTATTCTTTATAAACCCTCCTTCTGTCCATCTCTATCTTCCTTAGTCTCCATCTACATCCCATCCTGCCCTCCGTACTTCTAACCAACAATTACTTGATATCTACCACCCAAAAAGGTCAGTAGGCAAACTACTCTACAAACACTTCCTTGCCCATGCTTGGAACAAACTTCCCCTTGACTTATGTTCAATCTCCCACACCTCACACTTTAAAAATGAACTAAAAGCTTATTTTCTCAATTCCAGAAACTGCCCTTGCCATGACCCTACCTAGTCTTCCTTCCCTTTATGTACCCTCAAAAGGACCGTACTTAGTACTTCATTACACCTCTCTCTCCTATGTGTCTACTATGCATTTGCACAATTTTATACAAACAAAAAAATGTTTACTGTTGACCTACTGAACTATATCAATTAAAATTGTTACTTAGCTTCTTTTTAATACAACTTTAACTTTATGCATGTAACACAACATATGTGAATTGTTTTGCTATAACTGCCATTATATCAATATTGTTTAAAATTGTACTTGTTTTAAAATGTATTACTGGAGCTTTTCTCCTCGGGTCTCCACTGAAAATGGGCCACAAGCCCAGTTGGACAAACCCGGTTAACAAATGTCAATAAATAAATAAATAAATGAATAAATAAATAAAATGTCTGAATCCTCAGAGGCAGCACACAACAATGTGATAAACTACTGCTAAATGCAACAACATTCATGGAACCGTGAAGATAAATGCAACAACATTCATGGAACCGTGAAGATATAGCAAATTCTTCTTGGTGACGAATTCAGCTCCAACTTTACCCCAGGCTCTGGTAGAAAAGATTAGGGCCCATCACAGATTCTATACATACTGTTTCTGTTCAATAGTAGGGTGCGCTGGTATATACTGTTCTACACTTTGAGGGGAAGTGAAACATGTCAACATCAAGTATATGCAATATTTTCAAGCAACATTACTCCAAATTCCAAATCACCATAGTGAAGCTATCATAAATAATAGCCCACAAATCTACTACATGCATCTGAGTGACTACTGACATAACCAGGAAGCATACCTCTTCTAGACTCATCGCTTTCAGTGAATCTTCCTCTGCTGGTGTCAGAAGGGGATCTGTAACTGGCTGCTTGTTCTTATGGAGCAGATTAAATATCTCCTCTTCCAGTGGGGTCCGTGCCTAAAAAAAAAAAAGAGAGAGGGAGAAAATATTAGCCACAGAAATATATAGTCTGACAGAAAATACAGACTAGACTACCTGACCCACTAGCATGCTCAACCACATATCAGATAAGCACGTTGTATGATCTATTACCATCTTCCATCCTACTATACAACAAATGACTTGTTTGTTCGGTGATTTCTTACACTGCTCAACTTCTGACTCTAGGGCATTACCAAACAAGATATTACACAAACCTTATTTCCTTAATGCGAACTTTGTGCCATTCTGCCCACGGCCTTTAAATTCTGTTTCCCAGCTGTTGCGCATCACTTTTGCTAAAAGGTGCTTCACTCTTTGCACTGATTTACTTCAAAGACACTATTAAGTCTTCCATTTCTATGCATTTTAATGATTGGTGGGAAAAGCCCAGCTATACTTGAAATTTCTACATTAACTGAATGTTAAGGTCAATACTTTGAAACATAATGGCCTCTGTACTGGTTATTTAAACTGTATGATACAAAGTATGACAAGGCTTGAAGTATGCCAGATTTATTGGAAATCAGATGGACATCCAAGATAAAACTGAACATCAACTCTGTCAATAATATATATTAAAAGATAGCACTAATAACTGCAGCAACACCAGTACTAAAATAATAAAAATAAAACAAAACTACTCATACACTGCTGGAGAAACTCAATGACAGAGACGCACACGCACAGACACGCACAGAGACGCACAGAGACGCACAGAGACGCACAGAGACGCACAGAGACGCACAGAGACGCACAGAGACACACAGAGACACACAGAGACACACAGAGACACACAGAGACACACAGAGACACACAGAGACACACAGAGACACACAGAGACACACAGAGACACACAGAGACACACACATGTCTCCGACTACTACTGTCCCTAATGCATCAAGAATAAAAGTAAAACTCACAGGACTCAAGCTGATACTCTTTCTACTGTGTGAGAGAATTAGTAAGTGGTAAACAATTTTACTGAAAGTTATGTGCTACGAAGGATGGAAACCTTCACCAGGCTAAAATGCTAATTCAAACACACAAGACAATCACTGGAAGTACATAGATTCATAGGTTCATAGATTAGTACTAAGCTAACTGCCCTTGCGAGCCATTTTAAGCCTAGCCAGTTATCCCTTGTGAGAATCAAACCCTGCACCTTGTGTTTGTAAGGCAAACACTTTAACCATCAGGCCACCTCTTCTTTGTGTGTGTGTCTCATATTTACAAACAATGAAAATAAGTCTTTCAAATTAAAGGTATCCATTTTGTAGTGTTGGAAGTTTGGAGAGGGGGGGGGGGGGCAAAGGCCAGAAGACATGTAGATAGACCATTTTCTTATTTCTCAGGAAAAATTATCAAGGATAGTTGTACTTCAAATGTAGACATTAAATATTAGACACATTCTTGCCCAAAACATGAGATCTGATACCGGAGGGATTAGGCACTTTCACTGTCACAGATATCTGGAAAGATAATGATGGAAGTTTTTTTTCATTCCAGAGAGAGAAATACTACTAGGAGGACATGGTTATTCATTTTGCGAAGTAACATTGATGAACTGGGCACCCAGATAGTGCTCTGAAGTAGCATATAAAACCCTGTGAGATTAGGCACACCACAGTGACATATAATTATTTAAGGATGAATGTCCAGATGAGAAGCACAGAGGAGGAGGGGAAAAGATCATATTTAACACAATAAACCTTCCTGCATTTAAAAAGAAAAGGCAATGTTAGATGCACAACACTGTCCCAAGGTTGATGGAGGAGTGTTCAACACTGACTCACCACTAGAGTCTTTCAATTACACGGATGAGATGGTTAAAGTACATTCGACTAAAGGGAAAGCTGTGACATAATTAAGGACTGAAATTATTCCTCCATGCAGAATTATTCAACTGAGTGCAGATATACACTGTTGTTTTTCATTAGGTATTTGTAAACTGAGTAGACATTTTGAAGAACTGTCTGATCAAAAGTCCAAACTACAGCTATGTAATGATGGGCAGCACAGGGCAGTTCCAGAGATGTACAATGAAAGTTAAAATTAAGTACCAATAACTTCAGATCTTCATGATCTAGGTATGGCCAATTCGACTTTAAGACTACTAGCTGCAGACGGCTGCATCTTAGCACCTACCAAACTCTTCCAAACTAAAGCTCTTCCCCTCATTATCCCAATGCAGCATGCTTTGCCAATTTCCATGTGAAGGGTGAGGCATACAGAGAAAGAAAAATGTTAATATGTGTTCCATTTTAATATGCTTTAATTTCAAGAAAAATACTTGTGTTTTTCAGTATGCATATGATGATTTACTTTCTGCCAAATATAGGAAATGCCAGCATGGTATGTTCTTTGTAGAAAGTTATTTTATGGAATTTGGAACTCATGCCTAATATGGAAAGTCAGAGTCAAGAGATTGTAGCAAAAGTAATGCTGTAGTGAACATTTATAACTGGTCTGTGGTTGTTCTAAGATTGACACAATAATGTTGCCTTTAATCAGAAAAAGCATAAATAATGTACAATTCTGCTGTTTGAGAAGACATGACCTTGACTACCTAGTCTCTCACATACGTGCCTTTCTTTACAAATAAAGATTATTCTCTGCTGAACTGTGCTGTGTGGACATTATTTGGTACCATAATACTCCAGATCCAATTTGTGTCTCATATGTCTCTGGCCATAAATTCACTATGTAGGCCTTGGGCATAAATCGGTTAGATCTTTCTATGGGGACCTATGTAAAAAAGATTTGTGAAGGTGGGAGGGCATGTAGAAGTAGACGAACATAGCTCTTCAAGATCTAGCATTATGCTACGCAGGTAACCTTTGTACCCTACAAGATCCAGTCCATCCATTTCAACTTTAGGACAGTGTCACCATCTACTAAGCTTGGGAGGGTTCATAACAGAACATGAAGTTGAACAGTGGCTCTGAAGTACAGCTTGGATTAATAGATCACATCCAGCTTACAGTATTGTGCAAAACTGTGCAGTGAAGCATTTTATAACCTCACAGACACCGCTGTCAGAGGGATTCTATGAGGGGAAGGGGGGAGCATGTTTTGCTTGGTATTGATTTATGGTATTCTACATAGCAAAATTATGCAGTCCGATAGCTGCCTGTACAGAGAAACACAAACTTTTTGATCAGTTCTACAAGAAGCAAAGGAAATAACCATCCTCTTGGATATCTTTATTTTTTTTTTTATTTAGATACAATCTAAGCAGTCTTTGAACACAAGACAAGACACAGTCTCTATTCTCCTTTACCAAAAACATTGGAAGGAAAACCAATAGGCTGGTTATGTTTAAACCTGTCCTTACTTTTGGAATAAAGTCTGCATTAGTATACAGGCATACTCTTTTTTATGAAAACAGACACAGGAAGATTTGAAGTCGGGTCTATATTACATTGTCGAACTCACAGGAGTTCGACTGATGTAATATCAAACCAGGAATTTCGACATCCAAAAAGTACGAAAATACAGAACAGCGATTTTTTTCCCAGGGAAAAAATAGCTGTTCCGGTACAAAAAAATAAAAACCACGTACTCTTTAAACTTACACTAATGTGGGGGGCTGTGCCCCCCCTACTTAAATATACTAACTCAGAGATTGCACCACAGTGGAGGAAATAGCAAAGCCATGAAAACAGCCCACCGATTTTTTTTCCCTGGGAAAAAAAATTGGTGTTCTGTGGCTTCGCTATTTTCACATTTCGAACATATGGGTTCGATATTACAATGTTCGGACTCCTGAGAGTTCGACGTTGTAATACAGACCCTTTGAAATCACAGCCTATAGTTCAGAGACTCTTTTGCTAGAAGGGACAGCAATTAAAAACAAATAGTTTTCCAGTATAAAACCTCAGTTCTGCTTGAGCCACAAATTCACAAGAGCACCTCTGAGACACACTGCATGTGCACAACTACCAGCAAAGGTGATGAATGATGGAATGGCATGCCTGAGAAATACTAATGGGATGCAGCACAGGGTCTGACAAGACGACTCTGCACTCAATGTCCACTGAAGAACTTTCAGGTGGCACCGGTCAAGTTTTGTACAAAGCAACATTAGCTGCAGAAATAGGCAAGAGTTTGAAAAGGTGACTGAAGTGAGGGAATTCGGTCGAAGAAGAGACTTGCTAGTCTGCTCTCCATGTTCAGGTGACAACCAAAATACATGCAAATTTGCGATGGCTTCATAAGGGATGTTGCAGTGCTTACTAATATCCTCAAAGACAGGAACAGTTGCAGCAAATGTCATTATTAAGTCAATGATTCCTTTATGATAGCAGCTAGAAACCAGTTATCCATGAAGGGAAGCACTTTGATCACCTGCAGATTTTGAGGTGAGTAGCAACTCCTGGCATGCATTTGTTGGACACCATGGGGACTGTGGTGAGACCAAGTGGAGGGCTGTGAACTCAAACTTACTGGCTACTCTCCTGAGGTGCAGGAACTTTGGAAAAGCCATTTTGATACGAAGGCAGGTTTTCTGGAAGTCTAAAGAGTGCATCAACTTTCTTTCCTGCCAAGATAGAAGGTTCAACTGCACAAAATAGCACATCTAGCTTCCTTTCTACAGACATGGAAAATTCAACTGAACCATGACCATTTGGAATTTGGTTTCAGCAATTGCATAACTCATGCCCTTAAATCCAAAATGGCCCAAGGTCTTTCATTTTTTTCTAGCACCAAAAATAATCTTGTATCAGTTCCGGTCAATTCTACTCTGGAAGTCCTTTATTGGCTTTTTTCTGTAAGAGGTTTGCACCCCCTACTTTGGCTGCCACCTTCTGACAAGGTAGGACATTAAAAGGGGAAAGGAAGTTGGCTTTGGGGGGAGAAAGAAAAGGGGTCTAGTAGCCTCCAGATATGATAGCCCTTATCTATATGTCCTGTGGGATGGTCTACCATGTGCAAAGGTGAAAGGAGATCAAATCCCGGATAGCTTTCAGAAGGGGGCAATAAGACAAACCCTCAGGGATACTGAAGCTTGCTCTCAGGAGAAAGGCTACAGAATCACTGGTTCTGCAGACCATCTGAGTCTGGGATGGCTTTTGTTCTAGAAACCCTTAAGCCCGTGACAATTTCTGTTTGATCACTGTTGGGTTGCAGGTGACCTTTTTTTGAAACCCAAATTCCAAATGCTCTTTTGATTTCTGGACAATGTTCTTTGTAAAGTGGAGAACTTAATGCTAAAAGAAGCTACTGCTTTGTTCTTCTGCAGCTTGTCTTTCACTTGGGGTCCAAACAAGGAAGACACATCAAATTGCACATTAATAAAGGAAGCTTTATATCTACAAAATTACGCAGCTCTAGTCAGGCATGAATGTGCAACACTATGTCACAACCAGCTGTACATGCTGCTCCATCAGCTGTATTATGAATAATGCTCAAAGATAGCATAAATACATTTGCTACTCTGATTCTTACTTTCCAAGATCACTATGAAGTAACTTTTTCAGTATGTCCACAGTGCATACACTGCCAGCTGCTGCTAAAAATGTTTAATGTGAGACACTAATTTAATGATGAATAATACAACATGCTCCTAAAATATAAACATGCTATTCTCATGCAAGAGCTCTTCTTCAGGACAGGCATGGTTGACTGGCCATAGCCCCCCTATGCTACATTATCTCCAATATTTTCTTGAAAGCTGGAGTTATCAGTGAGGGATGGGGGAAGCACACACTCCCCCCTTCATCCAGACCGGTGACAAGTGTGTGGGAAGGACACCATCTGGGAATCTAAAGTTCTCATTGTACATTTCCTTTTCTCGGGACTCAAGAAAGACTAATACATGTGTGAAGGTGAAGACTCATCTCTGGATATCCTGAATTGATGATGGCTTCTTCCTATCCATCTGGGTTGACAATAAAAGAACCAGACATCAGACTAAGGGGCACCCTGAGTTGCAGCTAATGTAAATGCATACTCCTGGCATTCTGTCAGCACAATGGGGTTGCAGCTTTACCATTGCCTGTTATTCAGCTGCCAGCACAACCATTTGGTACTGAAAGCATCAGTCTCCAAGTCAACATTTTTAAGCCCAGGAGGTCAGAGTGACTTAAAGACCAAATCTTTGTTAAGATGCTGCCAGCACTCAGGAAGGCTTCAGTGTCAAGGGTTCAGATACCTAAGTGGTTGGCACCAATGCGGTTGGCAAAAGAAAGTCTCAACACAGAGCTATTGGTACAGGGCACTATCTCTGAATGAAGAGTTCCCATAAACATCAATGACAAAGTTTATGAGAATACCATTTGTTCTGAAGCACCTGGAATTGGTACAGGGCCCAGAGGAGGAGAAGCAGAAAAAGTAGGCAAGGATCCTTCTCTAACCACCACAGAAGCAAAAGGAGAATGCTCATCCCAATTTGAGACTTTACTAAAGACCTCATTATCTTACTCGATCTAGATGGAGAGATGGGGATTACTGAATAACCTGACTGAAAGCATCAACATGGAGGGGGGAGTCTTGATTGCAGTTACCCTGAGAGCTCCCTTTCAGAGAGAAAACTATTAGGTCTGTACCCAGGGCAGATCCTTATAGGGCTGAGATTGACAACTGTGATACCCTTGAGATGGAAGCCTGCTTAGAGCTAAGGTCCTGTCCATAGCTATTCTCAGAGGTAGAACTTTCCTTTCTTAGTGACTTGGATATGGGAGAGAAACTGCCTAGCTGCAAACATAACAGCCTTGGTCTCTCCATTCTGCCTTTTCTTTTTCCTAGTTCAGGTTTCATTGGTGAGAAATAATTTTAGAAGCCTTTTACACCTCTCTTGCAGCATACGGGAGCCAAAGTTGTGAAAAATACCAGTTACTCTTGTCCAAGTGCTCTACCACAGGGCACATAACTCAAAATGTTTGTTTCCTGGGGAAGCAAATTTGTGGCTGCATTTTTTGAAATCCGAGGGCTTTTCTTTTGTTCCCATAACAAAAAAAGATAACTTAAAACAGATAGCTAACATGCTAGACAGCACTAAGCCTACCTTGACTTCTCACTTAGACCACAGCAAGGAGGAAAGAACTACAATAGCAAAGAAAAATATTAGCTGCTAAATTGCAAGAACACCTACCTTAGCTCTAAACTCTTCTAGCAAAAAGAAAAAGAACCTGCAGTACTTATCTGCAGAAGACTGTTCTTTTCAAAACAGAAACTTGGGAGCACCCTGGTGCTGCTCTACCTGACCCTCAGCAAACAAGATCTACAGAAGTAACGAAAGCATAGTGCACTACACAAGTGGGGCAGGAGTATGAGTTTCAGAAAGCTTGGCAGGTGCTGAGATGACTCCTGCCTACAGCTACCAGATCTGAAGTTGAAGTGGACAGTCTAGACCAAATAAGATCATTCTTTTACATACTGCTTTGGTGTCAGCAATGATGGAGGACAGATCTGATGCTCACAACATGATGGCAGATCACTTTGATGTCTGCAACACAGCATTTCCAGATAATCATTGCTTTGCACCACATCTCTCAACTGTCCAAATTTTTGCCTCATATTTTTGGTATGTTTCTCATAGAAATTGTGGTTTTCTGGCAAATCACCAAGGACTGACGTCACTAAATGACACACATTTGAGTTTCAGACCTCGTATCTTTCAGAGAATGCATGCCGAAACAAAATCTGTTATTCTAGCAAATTTCTAAGTTTACAAGAGCAGTAATTAAAATATGTTCCTATTTTGGAGCCTTTGTTCCCCCATTATTTTAGGCGTTGTCCAGATTTCTTGCAAAAAGAGGTTGAGACGTATGCTTGGCACTAATGGCATTTAGATGTCAGTACATGAACTACACCCTCCCAATGGAAAGCAAAGTCAAGTCTCTGGGTACTGAAGCAGATGAGTGGAAACAAAACTAGCATGTTGCCTTTGCTAGCAAACAAGTTAGAAAAAGGTTTTGGCACTATTCTTTTGAACCTGATCATTAATGTACTGCAAAAATGCTAGGCAAAATTCCAGCTAAATCAGTCAGTGGCTGTGAATCTAGGAAAGGCCACTTAATATAGCTAGAATACCAAATTAAAGTGCAGCAACAATCATTTTCTACTTTTGCTTCTCCCACTTTATGTACTGACAAGCACAATTCAACCCCACTCCCTCAATAATGCTTGCTCACTATTTGGGTATTTCCAAGTCAATGCATGAGTGGACCTTGGATTACCCAAACTACTGTGCTTAACTACCAGAAATATGTGTATTCCTTAACACAGTGCATTTCTTTACTTCCTGCTTACAGGGCTTTGCATTTCTTTGCAAGCAGCCTTAGCTGATACTGTTCTGACTGTCTCAATAACATTGCCAACTTCATCATTTTCCCTACTCCATTACACATGTTTGCATTAATCTTTCTTCTTTTTCCCCAGGCTATCAGAAATATTGGTTATGGGGCGTGGCCAAGGATGAACACAGGATAGCAGCAGATTTCTTCAGCTCCACTAATTTCATTACATTGACAGGAATTAATTACTTAAAAAATTAATTCTTGAAGTAATTTTCTTTCTAAATATGTTTGTTTTATATAGTTCTTGAACTATATCTAAAAAAGAAAGGAAATCTTAATAATATTCCTGTCAGAAATTACTTTGGAAATTTTCCTGTCAGTTTATCAGTCTGAAATGAGTTCCAGTAAGACAAATTCTCAAGACTCCAGCATCAAGAAAGAACTTCAGTCTCTGATAATTATAGTCCAGCAACTTACTGCTAAGATGGATAAAGTGGATACTAAAATAGACACTTTCATAGAAAAAACTACAAAACAAATAGACTTGTTACATATGGACCTGCAACAACAGAAGATCCAGATGACAGGCATAGAAGAAGCTGTGAATGACATGGAAAATAAAATACAAGAACAGGAAATCAACATTGAGTTTCTGCTGAAACAAAATACACATTTACAAACAAAGCTGGATGACCTGGAAAATAGATCTAGGCGCAATAACATTAGGATTTTTGGACTGCCAGAAAATATTGAAGGTAACAATATTACTTCTTTTTAACAACATGGCTCCCTAAAACTTTAGATTTACCAGAAGCATTCTCTTTTGGTATCGAAAGAGCACATAGATCTATAGCTAATACTAACTCTAACAAAAACTATCCTAGATCAGTTATAGTTAGATTTCTATCATCTTTTGATAAAGAGATGGTTCTTAAATCTGCTTGGGCTAAAGCTCATGTTAAGTTTAATGAGACAACTGTGCATTTTGACAATGACTATTCTTCCATGGTAATTGCTAAAAGAAAAGTTTTTCTGCCACTAATAAGGGAGCTTAAAAAAGCACAGTTTAAAACATACCTTCTGTTTCCTGCCAAGCTTAAAATCTTCCTTTCTGATGGTCCTAAGGTCTTCGATGATTTAGACTCTGCTTTACTGTTTGTCAAAGGAAAAAAGGATTTTGGATAAAATAGAAGAAATGGAATGGGCTAGTTCTTCATTAAAGAGATTGGCAACTGAAGCTTCCTGGAAGACTTCAGAGAAGAAGAAGAGACTAAAAAACAAATTATTTGTTATATGTTTTTTTCTCTCTCATCATTTTAGTTCATTATTAATCTTTTTGAATATAGTTCCTGCATTTCCAGAAAGCCACAAATATTTTGGAAAAGATTTAATCAAAGTTATTCTCTATGTGCAAAGAAATGTTTTGTTTCATAACCAGTCAAAATGCCTGAGGATTTAATGGCAGGCTGTGACTTTATTTGTTTTTCTTTCTGAAAAAAGTAAGGTTAGTAATTTGATACATTTTTTATCTTTACCTTTTTTTTCCTTCTTTTATTATTTTCTTTGTTTAAACAATGACATTCTATTTAGATTATGTAGTGGGTAAAGGGTGGGGGAGGGCAGGGAGAGAACAGTAATGAAAATATCATTAATAGAATAATAACATATTTATTTCTTGTAAAAGTTTATAAGTTCTTCAAATGCTATTTCTAATTATACTTTCTTGATTATACTGCTTATGCTTGTTTGTAAATAATCTGTCATGCTTTAACTAATAATAATCAGAACTAAATAAGAGTAAATAATGTTTTATTTTTAACTCTATTAATATAAACAGTAACATTCCATTGTATATACTTCTTACAGCTTTCTCTTACATTTTTTTTATTTCTGCCTCACTCCCTTTTATTTTCTACTCTCTTTTCTTTTCTTTATTAATATATAGAAATGCTTTAGACTGTGTGGGCACAGTGAATAATAGGATTTGTATGAAAATTGAGTTGGGAGAAGAATGCTGAGTTTTATTGCTTGTTGGTAATTTTGAGTTTAATTTCACTTGCATAGAGGCTGTGATGATCTGTGGAATACATTGTGGAGGTTCTGTCATGTTTAGATGCATTTACACTGCTAAATGAATGTTTGTCACTAGTTTTTAATAAGTTTCCCGCCAAAATGTTGAGACACAATCTGGGATGTGGGCTGACTTATGCACAATGTCCTTGAGTTACCTCAGAATCTTCAAATCACAGAACTCTCACAGAGAAACTGAAAGCAGTTAGTATAAACATTGACAAGGTTTATCACACTGACACACCACAGATTCAGGAAAAATACTCTGTTCATAAAATAGGTCAGTTATAATGAGTTTAAATGATGTAGTTTCTTGTAGTAAGTAAATGTCTTATTTTAGAAGGCATAAAAAATGAAACATTTATTTAAATGTTTTTGAAAATCTACTTAACAGCAGCATAATAATCTGTGTTAAAAATTTGTGTTCCAAACATATACTTTACTATAACTCATTTAATTCATCTGATTGACAAACATAAATAATCTTATAACTCTATTCTGGAAGAAATGTCATGTGATATATTTTAAAGCAGTAGGTTAGCATGATTGTAAAATCTGGTTACCAATATGTGTTTGCTGTGCATTATTTTGTATAAAGCAGACAGATTTATTCTAGGGACAGCAAGTAGGATAGTGCTCTACTAACACACAACTCAGTGAGATCAGATATATATATATATATATATATATATATATATATATATATATATATGTGTGTGTGTGTGTGAGTGTGATGGCTTTTTTTCTGAGAATCTGCATAACTATCCAATATGATTTATAATAATTTCTATGAATACAATATTTTACTCTATTGACAAAATGAATGTTTGCCACAAGTTTTAATAAGTTTCCCGCCAAAATATTAAGGGAGACAATCTGGGATGTGGGCTGTCTCATGCATAGTGTCCATGAGTTTCCTCAGAAGCTTCACTCACAGAATTTTCACAGAGAAACTGAAAGCAGTTAGTATAAACATTGACAAGGTTATCACACTGACACACCACAGATTCAGGAAAATACTCTATTCATAAAATATGTCAGTTATGATGAGTTTGGATGATGTAGTTTCTTGTAGCAAGTAAATATCTTATTTTAGAAGGCATAGAAAATGAAACATTTATTTAAATGTTTTTTGAAAATCTACTTAACAGTAGCATAATAATCTGTGTTAAAAACTTGTGTCCCAAACATATACTTTACTATAACTCATTTAATTCATCTGATTGGCAAGCATAAATAATCTTATAACTCTATTCTGGAAGAAATGTCATGTGATATATTTTAAAGCAGTAGGTTAGCATGATTGTAAAATCTGGTTACTAATATGTGTTTGCTGTGCATTATTTTGTATAAAGCAGACAGATTTATTCTAGGGACAGCAAGTAGGATAGTGCTCTACTAACACACAACTCAGTGAGATCAGATATATATATATATATATATATATATATATATATATATATATATATATGTGTGTGTGTGTATGTATATATGTGTATATGTATGTGTGTGTGTGTGTGTGTGTGTGTGTGTGTGTGTGTGTGTGTGTGTGTGTGTGTGTGTGTATATGTATGTGTGTGTGTCTGTGTTTATGTGTGTGATGGCTTTTTTTTTTTAGGTAATAACGCAGGTGTTTCTGAGAATATGCATAACTATGCAATATGATTTATAATAATTTTTATGAATACAATATTTTACTCTATTGACAATAATGAGTTTAAGTAAATGCTCATATACAAACAATTCAAGATTTTTTAGGAAGCTGTTGATAGAATTCACATGACAGAAAATAGATGCATCTTAATGCATGTAATGTCTGAATCATATTAGCCAAAGTTTTTGATTTAAATGAATGTTAGAACATCATTTTCTCTCCTCTTGATTTCTAACATTAAGATTATTTGAATGCTATTAGAATACAAGTGTTATATATTACATAGATCTATAAAATAGTATGAACAGTTTTTAAAAAAAAAAAAAAAAAAAAAGTTTATTTTAGTTTATATGATGCTGTTTTACCAAATGTGTAGTTTTGTCTTGATAGATAATTGAATTGAAAACTGTTAACCTCAGTTAAATATAACTAGTATTAAATTGATAAGGTGGTAGCTGAGGTACTGCTACTTAGGGTAGGGGTTAACTTGAGTAGTAAATACTGCTCTAAGTTGGAGTTTTCAACTCCAGGCGGGATGCAAGGTTTAATCCTTACATTATTTTCACTTGTTCATTGTTATATGTATATAGTTTTGACATCCACAATATATTTTGTACACTCATTGTCACTACAAACAAAATTGAATCCTATACAAAATCCCATAAGAGATTTAATAAATACAGCTATATTTAAAGGTACACCTAAAAGAGGAGATGTAACATTATTTATCTTGTTATTTCGATCATAAGATTCTTGAGTTTTAAAAATGCCAAATGACATCTTTAAAAGAAATTTCTTTAAACATTAATGGATTGAATAATCCGTGTAAAAGGGCAAGCCTAATAAGATACATTAATCTACACAAGGCCAATCTAGTCTTCCTGCAAGAAACCCATCTCTTGAAAAAGATATTGATAAACTAGCCACTAATAAGTATACAGTATTGGTTAGTTCAGAGCACACTCAGAAAAAAGAGGAGTGGCTATTTTATGGAATAAAAGTATGCCCATTCCTAAAACCATTAAGTCTTATCAGGATGACAAAGGAATGTTTTGTATGGTTACAATACAAATTAATGGGAAGACTTACACTTTAATTAATGTATATTGGATACCTGGAATTGGTATTAATACAGTGAAACATCATATTGATAAGATCATATCATTCTCTGTAGGGGATATTATTTTAGCTGGTGATTTTAATTGTATACTACATGAAAGTGATACTACCACTATAAAGAAAAGAAGAATTACATCTAATGCAAAACATTTAAATGATTTTGCTAATTCTTATCATTTGAATGATATTAATAATCAGATAGAGTCAAAATCATTACCATACACCTTTTTTTCTAACAGATACAAAACTTATTCAAAAATAGATAGGGTCTTTATTTCTAACCAGATGGTAACAAGATTTAATTAATTCCAAAATCATTTCATGTCCTATATCTGATCATAACTCAATTGTTTTTGAATTCATGATAAAAATACTCATAATGTTCAGATCAAAAGGATACCAGCATACTTAACTCAGCTAAAAGACTATAAAGAATATATACTTTCAGAAGTACAACATTTTCTAGACATAAATAATACTCCTGAAGTCTCCATTGTCTATGTTTGGGATGCCTTAAAATCATATCTATATGGACAAAGTATCAGATGGTATAATAACAAAAGGAAATCTTGGGATAAGGAATTGTTAGATATTCAAAGTAAACTAGACTCTTATAAACATAATAATAAAGAAAATATTATGGACAAGAAAGTTATTGAAGAAATAAACAAACTAAATGAGAAATACAAAGACATTTTGACTCAAAGTTAAAATAACTTTAGAGAAATACAAGTTTTTGTCTTATTCAATAAGCCCCAAATACTTACATAGACTTAAAAATAAAACAAAAAGATTGAATAAACAAAACCATATCAAAGAAATCTTTTCTCTAAGGAAAAAGAAGAATGTTTCTAGTATACCAGAAATACTGGATGAATTTAGAAATCACTTTCACAAGATTAACCATAACAACATTAACATGGAACCTAAAGATAAAATAAAGGAGTTTATAACCACAAACATGAATAAAAAGCTTAATAAACAACAGATTAAACTATTGGACAAGAGTATTTCATATACAGAAGTTATTACACAAATAAATAAGCTTAAATCAAACAAAGCACCGGGTAATGCTGGTATTATACCAGAGATGTATAAAATCCTTTCTAAAACTACATATTCATTAATACATAAGGTTTTTATTCTGGCCCAAACTGAGTTAATAACCCCCCCCATCTTGGCAATATACATTTATTTCACCAATTTTAAAACCTAATAAAGATCCAACTAGATGTTCTTCATATCGACCCATCTCATTACTTAATGTTGATTATAAAATGTTTATGAGTATTTTTGCTGATAGATTGAAGACAATTATGCCCGGCATTATAGACATAGATCAGACGGGCTTCATTGTAAATAGAAATACTTTTGATAATATAAGAAGAACTTTAACATTAATTGATTTTGCAAATAGGAAAAAGAAAGATTTAACACTTATTAGTCTTGATATAGGTTCAGCATTTGATTCAGTAAGTTGGGACTATCTGTTTACCTTACTGAAATGCACAAATTTCTCTGATGCATTTGTAAATTTAATTGAGCATTTATACAAAGGAACGCTGGCTTATATTAAGGTAGGAACATATGTTTCACAAAAATACCCATTCTTAAAGGTACAAAGCAAGGATGTCCACTTTCTCCACTATTATTCACTTTAGTAATGGAGCCTTGGGCTAATTTGATTAGAAACAGTACTGACATAGAGGGTTTTGAAATAGAAGAAAATACAACATCAAAAATTCAACTTTTGCAGATGATGTTCTAATTACATCAGCAGGATCTAATTCTTCTATGCAGTCTTTATTTGATAAAATGATGAATTTTAAAAGTATTTCTGGTTTAATATTCAATGAAGAAAAACTAAAATACTACCTATATATACACGAAAAAATACTCTCATTAGTGATTTTACTAAATATGTACCCAACTCAGGTCAGATAACTTATTTAGGTATAATACTATCTAAAGATATTAAATCTATTATATATAATAACTATAATACCTGTTTTCTTAATATACAAAATCTTTTTAATACCTGGAATAATATGTTTTTACTATGGAGGAGAGACTTACAATTATTAAAATGATAATATTCCCCAAGATTTTATACTTAATACAATCAATAATACTTTCACCTACAAAAATAACTATCAAGAAACTGAATACACTAATGTTAAATTTCTTATGGGCACCTAATAGACCTAGGATTACATTAAAGAAACATACTAATAGCTGGTCTCAAGGGGGTATTTCTTTTCCAGACTTTAATTTATATATTATCTCTTCTATTATAAAAGAGATTACTTTATTAATAGATCGGTCATATGTCGCAAAATGGAAAGATTATTGGGAGCTAATTAGTATGCACTTCATGAAAATCTCCTTAACACATAAAAATATGATTATAAATAACTCCATGTTGTGGTTGCTAAAGGAATTTTGTACTTCACCTATTATACCTAAACATATGGTCTGTTACCCATTAAATATTATTATTAGTTATCGTAACTTTATATTCATGCACCCTAAGTATAGGGAATGGAATTTTATTGTATTCCCTATAATTTATACTCAGGGTATGCTTATGTCATCTACTTCTGAAGGAGCTCATTTAGCTATAGATAATAATCTAAAGTACTGGTATCAGCTGATATCTGATAATAAAGTTAAAAATCTAGATTTCTTAAAACAAGAATTTGATCTAAGAGAAACTTGCTGGTTAGAGGTTCAGATCTTTAGACAACATCTCATTGATAGAATAGATCTAATGTCTATAACAGTTAAAGAATCTATTCCAAAACTGATTGATTACTTGATAATAAATTTACAGCATAAAGTTTCTGATAAAGGTAA